>NC_057945.1:775898-1130898 GCF_018555375.3 Anguilla rostrata
ACGGAAGGTGCTGGAGCCTATCCCAGTGTGCATTGTGTGAGAGGCAGGAATACACCCTGGACAGGCCGCCAATCTATCGCAGGGCTCCAACTTAAATGTTGTTATGATATAGCACTAATTAAAATAATATTAATGATACAGAAGAATAAGAATTAATAGTTGGCATACAATAATATATTTGTTAGACCCATGTATAGTAAGGATTAAACAGAGGCTGAAAATGGAACAACTACCACCAACATCCTGTTAGTAATTTTATATAACTGAATAATATTGTATTGCCTGTCTGGTTATCTCTGTCTTGCATCCACACTAGCTGACTGGACGTGTGATAAAGCTAACATTACATTGGTTTAAGTCAAAGTACTCACTTTGTGAGTGCTAACTGTAAATTGTAGCTTAGCGCATTTCCAAATGTTGGACCAGAGATTTTGCGCTTTGGTTAGATTGATAGATCGGATGGGGTATTTGTTTGAAGGCGGCTACAAGTCTAGCTAGTTGTGTGTCACCATACATGTAACTGAAATAATATTTGTATGCCTCCGCGACGGCACAGCCATGGCCGGAGGCATTATGTTTTCGGGTTGTCTGTCCGTCCTTCCGTCCGTCCGTCCTGATTCTCGTGAACGCGATAACTCAGGAACGCCTTGAGGGAATTTCTTCAAATTTGGCACAAACGTCCACTTGGACTCAAGGATGACCTGATTACATTTTGGTGGTCAAAGGTCAAGGTCACTGTGACCTCACGTCCATCCCATTCTCTTGTGAACATGATATCTCAGGAACGCCTTGAGGGAATTTCTTCACATTTGGCACAAACGTCCACTTGGACTCAAGGATGAACTGATTAGATTTTGGTGGTCAAAGGTCAAGGTCACTGTGATCTCACAAAACATGTTTTTGGCCATAACTCAAGAATTCATAGGCACCCCAGCACATCACAGTGAAAAACAGAGCACTGGCTACTGGTTGGCAGAGGCATACAACCGCAAGGCGGTATTTCTAGTTATTACAGTTTTTATGCTACACATATGAAATCATGGTATGCATTTGTCTGCATTTTGAATGGGTAGTATAAAAACTACATGCGTTGGACTACATGCGTTTACAGAAAAAGGTAAAAAAGGGAAGAGGAAGAACGATTCTTGGCATGTTTCACAGGCATGCTAGCTACACTAAATAAGAACTGAATTGTGGCATTCGTCCTGATGAAGCATTCTGACTGCATACTGAGTGTGTCAACACGTTGGCTGTTTTGTCTGTAATAGTTTCTGCAGTTTTTTCACTGTCTCCTTTGAGCCAAACATGGGTTTGGACCGATACAACACACAGTTTGTGATAAGACCAAGCATCAGCATTTTCTTCTGTTATAGTTAAAACATTTTTCGTATAACTGAACCAGATTTTATAACAAGTGCACCGTTAAGAATTCTACAACACCTTACTGTCATTTTCATGATCTGTGTTGTAGGCTGCTCACATCTTATGGCATTTTATGTACAAAAGTTGATACTATATAGCCACTGCATGTCACACACACACACACACACACACACACACACTTTTTCATAGTTATCCACATAATTCTGTCATCTTCACCTTGGTGGCACAATGGTGTTGTGCTCCTCTCTCATGAAATTGCCTTAACCTGCTCAGAAATAAATAATGTACCAAGGCAGTTAGTTAGCCACCAATTTCTTTAGTCAGTGATTTTAATTAAACATATTCATACTATATCAGTGTTTTACTAAAAATGAAGGCAGCTTGGATATATTTTAGGAGTGTTGTGGTGATCATCCACTGTGCTGGCCTATACTGTTATTTGTTTCCCAGTTCAACTGTCCATTGTTTGACCACAAAATTTCTTGCCGCCCCCATTTATCGCAATTGTATTGTTATAAAAAAAGCCACGAGCTATTAGGTTTGCAGCTCTGGCTGTGCGGTTAGCAATTACCGAACCCTGTTGCTGGAGCAGTGGGGAAACTGGGAGTCCCCGGAGACGGGCCACCTCGCGGCTGTTAATCAATCCCATTTAAACTGGACAGGGACACGCTTAACTGCAGCTCCCCGACACGCTTCACAGCCAAGAAACATTCGTGACCCGCATCTCATTTCAGGCAAGATGGATAGATAGGTCCAGACTGGGAGGGGAGGGAAGGGGTGTGGGGAATGTAGGGGGGTTGTGTAGAGGGAAACAGAGACGGATATTCGCACCGCGAGATTTGTGAGATGTTGGTTGCGTGCGGCGGAGGATATAGGATATGTACAGAGAATGGACTGTATAAAAATTTTAAAATAAACTTTAGACCCATGTCAAAAATACGTAAAGAGCACAGTATTTTCAGGAGCGGGAAATATAATAAACGGGCAGTGGCTTATTTAGTTCAGCTATTAGGTTTAGCTGCAGCTCACGTTTGGTGGGGTTAGCTGAAGCTGGGCTGGTACGTCTGGGACCAGTGACAGTGACTGAGTGACGCTGCCGTGGTTACGCAGTGAATGAGGAGACAGTCTGTCTGTCTGTTTTCCAAAGTACATTGTCTGTCCATTTTAGGCACTCCATGTATCGCAATATTTATGATCACATGCATCCGGTGCTGTTTTGGTTATTGCTGGTAATGGTAACGGTAAAGATAGCAAAGGCGGTAAAAGTGGCCCTGCTTTTTGATCATTCGGTCTTCTCTTTGCATTCCGTTCAATGTATTTAGAACTGGAAGAACAGGTATAAGTTCTATTTTTTTTTTTTTTTTAAGCCATTTTGCTCCCATTTCCTCCCCAATTTAGTCGTTATACCAATTCCTCATGTGTATCACGGTCCTGGTCAATGCACTATCCTTCTGTTGGTCTGGGGAGGGTATAGACTACCACATGCCTCCTCCGATACATGTGGAGTCGCAAGCTGCTTCTGTTTCACCTGAAAGTGAGGAGTTTCACTGGGAGAGCGTAATGCGCACTGAGGTTCACGCTGTCTCCCCCAGATCCCCTCCCTGCTGGACAGGTGCCCCAACCAACCAGTAGGAGTCGCTAATGCGCCAACGATCAGGACTCATACTCACACTGCCAACTGTGTTCATAGGAATGTCTGACCAAGCCAGAAGTACCGCTGCCGGGGATTGAATCTGGGTCTCTGCGGTGGTAGGCGAGTGCCTTTACCTCTACACTACCCAGATGGCCCATAAGTTCTATTTTAAACATTATACAATAGTCATTTTTTATTTTATTAATTAAAGACAGGATTCAGTTATACTGTATATTTTGGTAAATGTGTTATCAAAATCACTATTTATAATTTTGTCTTCCTCATTATGTTAAAATCATAATTTAAAAATGAGAAGTTTACATGGTGTTTGCTTTTTTAAAATGTCAAGGGTTTATGCTTAAAATCAAATATTTTTCACAGTGAACTTTAGGTTGCCACAAATGTCACAAGGTTTGGCTCAAACCTTAGAGTTTGTTGTGCTTTCATGCCAGAGATAATTGTGTTTGGTTAGGCATTAAGAGTTTTGAGGAAAATAATTTAAATACTTAACATAGTTTATTTGTATTTGTGTTAAAATGTCATTCCTGCTTGTGTTTGCCATAGCCACAGCAAGAGCAGCCTATGACAGAAGTGCATGTACTTACATTGCCACTCACAGCAGTAGGACTAGGTATTGTAGAGGCAGCTGAAGACATACACGCAGATATAGTAATTATAGTAGAATGCCCAGTTGTTTAGAGGAATGAGATAGGATTTATTGCACCCATATTCAGCTTTGCACTCTGTGATGCCACTGGCACAGTGTTTTTTAATGCTTAAAACTAAATATTTTTGAAAGTTAACTATGGCTTTAGGTTTGGTGCGCTTTCATGTTGGTGTTCTGAGAAATATAATTTAAATAGTTAAAATAGTTAGAGGTCAGTACAGTGCAAGTCATGTGCAGTGCATAGATGTGACCGGTCTCTCTCACTAAAGCTATACAGTAGAATTGCTTTATTAAAGCAACAGTAGTCAGATCATGCCATGCCAAAAGGGACTTTGTTATTTGCTATTTGAGCACAGATCTTCATAGTGAGAGTTGCTGAAGTTACAGTAACAGTTGCAGTAATTGTAGTAGCATATGTAAAAGAAACAATATGAAGGCATTAAATCAGTGCAATGACTTAGCACAATACTGAACCAGTGTGCATTAAAGCACTATGTCAGTGCTATCACTTAGCACAATACTGAACCTGTGTGTAAGTGCAGCACTACAGAAATAATATGATACACTGTACAAATAATCAAACACAGATCTGCAGTTACAGGTCAATACAGTGCAACTCATACACAGCACGTAGATGTGACCACTCTCTCTCACTAGAGCAGAGCCAGTCAGTCAATATTATGCTAATGATTTTCTCCTCAGGAATATATGCAACAGGTCGATACCAATGTCCACACTCCTTCTACAGCACTACACCCAGACACACACACACACACACACACAAAGAGACATATGCACACACACGCACATGCACAGACATACAACATGTAGACACACACACTTGCACACACACACACAGATACGCACCCCCCCCACACACACACACACACATAACACACACACACAGATAGGCGTACACGCACACTCTGATGCGCACACACACAGATACGCATGCACACGCACACACACAGATACGCACATACACACAGATACGCGCATACACACACACAGATGCACACCTCCTCCACACACACACACACGCACACAGATACAATCACTCCCCCCCCACTCACACACACAGATACGTGCATGCACACACACACTCACACACACACAGATACGTGCACACACACACACGCACATGCCAATGTGTCACAATTCCTTGCACATGTTTGGCTCCCATCCACCCCCCACCCAAGCTCGTTCCACAGGTTGGGGCTGTAGAACATTGGCCAGCTCCCCTGTGGTCAATACAGGCGAGTGGGGATGCCTTCTCAATGGAGGCCCGGGTCAGGGAGGTCCGCACCCGGCTCATCCATTTCCCACAATGCCGGGGGGGGGGGCCTGTCAGACAGGCCATCTTCAATACCGATGACATTAAGCCACGGCCCCAGAGTGGGGAGAGCAAATCATCAAGGCTGCACACGTGCCACAGAGAAAGAGAGGAAAAGGAGGGAGGAGGGAGGGCGGAGAAAGTGAAGAGCATTTCGCCTCATCTCCTGCGGCCGTTTAAAATTTTCCCATTCAAATGGAAGTCCTTGCTACAGCCACCCTTGCAGAGGAAAGCAGTGATTCAATCCACAGCATGTAATTAACTGCAAAAGGGGCAGAGTTCAAAAGATCGCTAAATCATTTCAACCAGGCCAGAAATATAGATTGCAGCATGAAAATGTCATGAATTTTGCTTCCTATGTACAACATTCCATGATGCCATACTAGTGTGAGCGCTAGTGTCTTTGTCCTGTTAGATTTCGGTATTTCAATTATGCAACAACACATGGAAGTTGTGATCATGCACTGGACAATCAGGACATGCTCCACATTCCAGTTAAATTAGTGATCATGTCTTGCATTCTTTTCCTTTATTTGTTCATACTGAAACTGGGGAAATTTTAGATTGGGAAACAACCAACTTCATGGGCTTTAGGTTGCATGGTGTGAAAATAGGTCACAAAAATATTAGCCCAACACAATTAACTGTCACTGCTAAAATAATTAGCATACATTATCAGTCTCCTCCTAACAAACCATATTCATCTTTTGATCTCAAATCCAAATGCCTTAAACGTATAGAGAAAATAACTCATTTCACTCTACTGTTACCATGCTTTGGAAGGGCACTGTACCTGTCTTTGGCTGGATTACAGTTTTTTTACGATTGCTTTGACTCATTTTGCACAACAGAGTTTCAATGTGCAAAACTCTTAACACAGAATGCTAAATGTAATATAGCATGCAAAATAAAAATACCAGTGTCAAATCAGAGAATATTATATGCAAACGTTTATCACAGCACCAGGGCCCAGGAGTTCAAAAGTGATCTGATCAGATTTTGACTATCAATTAAATTGATTAAATCCATGGGTAGTTCAAAACCAAAAAACAGGATTGGGATCACTTTGGAATCCGATTAGATCAGGTAATCGAATCCTAGCTTTAATCTGGATCAAATCTTCAAAATGCGTAGTTCAAAACTTTAACATAGGATTGGAATCATTTTGATCCAAAAAATCTGGATTACCTTGATCCCAGTAGAAGGGTGAATTTAGAGTGGATTACCAGAAAAAAATATAGTATACAATTAATTCAAAATACATTTCAATTTAAAAAAGATGGTAGAGTTTGTAAATTAAACATTGTTTGTAGGCTCAATGGTTGCAACATTTTTATTTACTTTTTTCTGTCACATTTACTGGGGCCTCTAGCCTACCTCTCAGAGCAGTGCATTCAACCAAATAATAAGTTTATCAAAATACAAGCCTGTTTTGCTTTAATGTTTACAAACAAACCTTGAAAGCCCCCCGAATATAATATATAATTTGAAGGTTAGAAAATCGTAATCTTTCTCAGTAATGTTCCAGTGCTTTAAAGCATTGATAATCAGGATCTAGTAATCTTGAACAGTCTGAGTCTGGATCAGCGTGATCCTATCCTGAATTGCTTTGAAATACCAGGACAAAATCTGGCAGAGCTGCCTGATCCTGGATCACAAAATATGGGATTTAAAAATCTGATCGGATCTGATTGAGATAAAAAAGTTTTGAACTCCTGGGCCCAGAACATTAGATATTTCAAACAATGAAGTTAAATCATTGCTGCATTTTCAATATGCAGCAGTCATCATCAAATAATGCTGCCAAACACAAAATCCTTCTGATCAAAAAAGAGTTTGAAAGTGTTCTTTGGTCATAACGCAAAATGCTATACTCCTAATCTTGGGCTCAAAATCCTATATAGCATGCACAATAGAAGCAACTGAACCAAATTAGATTGTATTTCATGCAAAAGTTTATCATAGTGTCAGAACAGTGGACATGTTCATTGCTGAAGTTTAATTATTGGTGCATTTTCAAATACAATGGTCATTATCAAATAATGCAGTAAAACACAAAATACTTGTTAGCAAAAAAGACTATGCAATGGTAATTTCCTCATAAGTACTTGAAATTATGTACAGCAAGCATCCCCTGTGATAGACTGCAGTATAGCGCTTGTGTTTTCATGAAAGACAAACAAAATATTAGATTAGATTATATGAAGTTTAATCATTAAAGAAAAATCATACAGTAATGCAGTACTGTAAACTCAACTGCATTGTACAGTAAAAACAAAAACAACAGTTAAAGCAAAAACAGTTACAGTAACAACAAACTTTACTGTAAAGTAAAAAAAGCTGCTTTTCGGTGCTAAAGCAACATTTTGCCTCGACGTTGCATCTGATGTCATCGTTGTCAAGACAGCGCTGGTAAAATCTTTTAGAGTGCCTTATCCACCCCTGACACTGCTGGGCTGTAATGTCATCGCATGCCTCATCCATGGCCTGAAGGAGCGTTGCCTGCTCATATGGCTGCCTATCGTATACCTTCCACCTCCATGCCGAGGTGGAGTTCAGAAAGGGGGAGTAAGGTGGACACAACTGCTCTTCTGCCTCCTTGGCCACAACCGCGACCCAGTCTACGACCACGACCCCGTCCACGACCTGGTCCTTCGTTACCAACCTCAACCTCATCGACCTGCTCCATGCTGTCAGAAACTGCCATTCAGGTTTCTAAGCAGCCTTTTATGTAGTGGTGAAGAGATTATCAATTGTGTTGCAATGCTACTCACCTGGGCAAGGTTGTTGGAAGTACTGAGACATGAATACAAACACCTGTTGTTGTTTGCGTTAACAGTTTCACACTTTGTATGTCAGCATAGGATGTAGTGTCTTAGAGTATGAATTTTGAAAGTCAGTTTGGCACTTTGCATTTTGAATTTTGTACACTGAAATTCTGCTGTGCAAAATGAGTCAAAGCAATCGTAAAAAACTGTAAAATGCAAATCTTGTCTGGGCATTCTGTTACATTAAGGTTTATAAGATCATAAAATAAATGTCTTATCTACCCCCCAAACCCAATTCCGGTGCCAGTGATGTGGTTCATCAACACAAACGATGGAGTGGAGAGGCAGATGATTGATTGGCGATCGGTCTCCATTGATCCAAATGAACAGAAATGAAAGCAGGGTGTAGTCATAGTGGTGTTTGAGACTCACCACCCATGTTTTTCAGGGTCAAAATGACCTTCCATGGTGATTTGATCAGATCAAAAGAAAAGAGGCTATTAGGGCAGTAATTTACAGTATGCAGTCAGATCACAGGACAGTGTGTGAGGGACAGAGGAAGGTGGCCTAGTCGCTGCTAGCAAAGTTGTGAAATGTCACACAAATACGCCATAAACCTTTTCACTCCCTACCTCCCCCCTCCCACCCCTGCAATTAACATTTAATTGACCATAATCTAGTTTAATCTAGCTAACCGGTTTGCTGTGTGATTGATGATTCATGAGACATGAGAAATGTCAGTTTTATAGAGACTGATCGAGAGACGGTGGGGGTGGGCTGGGGTGGAGACGAGAAAAAGCAGTTAAGCATCGACTTTCCAAAAACACAGTAGAGCTTTCAAAGAATGACACCCTCACAACAAACTTTAAATCAAACCAAGGAGTTTGAACTACTTTCACCTGACAAAGCCATTGTGCTGCTCATACACCAAATGGTGTCTGATTGACACAGTCTTGTTTGTACTCTGCTGTATGGCTGTACTATAGGAATATGCATTTCGGGTTTTAGTATTTATGTTCAGCTTTTTAGAAAACATTATGCCCTTTATTTGTGCCATTTATGTGTATACAATGCTATTTTATTTATTAGTATTTATATTTATTTATTTAATGGACTTTGAGTGAGTGAGTGACTGACTGACTGAGTAAGTCCCTATTGTGGAAACGCGAATGCCTGGTTAGTACACTCCAGACCAGTAGGTGGTGGAGTGAACTGCTGTGCGGACTGCCATTAAATACAAGAAGACTACTCTTATTGTGTGCAAGATCAACTGCCCTGAAAATCAAAAAGGAAAATTTGAAAACAAAACACCAAATGCCTCCGAAAAAGCTATAGTCCAGGCAAAAATATGTATCTACATTACTGATATTATGCTAGGAATCAAGTTAATGTTAAACAAGTGGAGTAAACGTTGCCATATACAATTTGCTACATCTTTCAGCTGTGAAGCCAACATCCTTCTGTTTCACACCTTTTAAAGTCTTATTACGTTGCACACATTTTCAGCTAGCTAGCCAACGTTATTCCAATTACAAACCAAAACACGGTTACAAGTAGCAGTGCTGGCTTCATACACTTAGCCTACCAGTAGTCCCAATCTTTTCCGGTATCTCTTGAATGGTGTTCATTCAGTTGTTCTCATTAGAAAATCATTTGGATGATATGGGTTTTGTTCCCTCAGGAGAACTAGCCTCTCTTCAGTTGTGTGAAAGGATGTCATTTTAGTCTAGTTGAAAAGTAGCTAACTGGGGCTTCATTTATAAAAGGTGAATACACTCAAAAAAGATGTGTATGCCACTTTCCCCACAGATTTGAGATTTATAAAAACAAACTTGACATCAAAACATGGACATTTACACAAACTACGACCCGTGCGTTAAGATATTCTGGAGACCGTGGGAAGTGGCGACTCTGATGGCCAAGTAGTGAAATGCAGGTCAATGTCCCGCCGGCCCGGTTCACTCGATTCCTCTCACTTCATATGAAAGTACACAGCCGTCCCACAGCCGTCTAATCACCATGTCCCATGTCAGAGGAGCATCCAGGCCTGAGTAGTTTCTGTCTTTTTAGGGTTCTGAAAGTACATATTTAAGCATCCAGACTGACCGGAAAACAATTATTTTGCCGGTGTCACCTCCGTGTGTTACAGTCACAGTTTCATATCATGCCATTGGGGAGGCAGATTAGAGCACTACTGTACAAATGCATGCGATTCAACAGACTCAAGAAGGATGTGTTAATATCCAACAAGATTTATGTCTCATTTACTAGTTTTGTGTTACAAATATACAATTTACATGTCACAAACAACACTTTTTCAAACAGACTGTGTTGAAAGTAACTCAAAATATGTTGTCCTCACCTAGTCATGGAGGTGTGTAAAAAATGATGTTACAGTATGTGTTGTTCTGAGAGTGAAGTGCTCTTCCATCCCAGAATACATTTGAATGCTGAACACGAGATCAATAATGTGATTTCAATTTATTGTTGAGGGGTTTAATCAAGGATTTATTTCTGTGGATGTAATGAATTTTGTATGAATATATCTGTCTTTCATGCTTGTAACTATGTGGAATTGTGCTGCTTTAAGATGCAAGAAAACTTTCTCTGTAGTCAGACTATAAAATATTATTGTATCTTATTGTGAAAAATGTCACCTGTGAGTTGCATACATTTCACAGTATGTTTATTTTAACAATTGCAGTTCTGACATTATTACTGTAATAATAGGTACTGCAATTGTATTTACAGAAAGTACACTGTGAAACCCATTATTACAGTAATAATTTCAGTATTGTAATTGTTATTGAACATACCGTGAAATGAATTACAGCAAATTACAAGCTAATTTCAGCCAGCAAGTTAGAATTTAGGAATTTTTCACAAGGTGTGGAAAGGGTTATTTTGACCATGCTTTGCAGATCAACAGCTGCAAAATTTTAAGTTGCGTGCAGATGGTTTCATAAATCCAGATATTTTTGGATATTATTTTCAGGATATTATTCTTTTTTTGTGTGTACATAACCTTTTCATGTAGAACCTTTGCAAATCTTTATAAATGAGGCTCCATGTGATTGAAAATGTGAGGGGGCTCAGTAAAAAATAAAAATGAGTACGGTGAAAACATTCGATCTGCTGGTCACAGGTGTGTGGACCAATACAAGCTGTGTTTAAATCAGGGCAAGCACAGACATTTGGCATAACTGAAGCTACATTTGGGGCCATGAGTTCTTATTTTAGAAAAGTTATATTTGACAGAACTGATCACCCAATTTAGCTCTAAGTCTAATTGACTCAATGGGGAGGAATTTGCTTCCGGTATCTGCAAGAAAAGAAGGCTGCAAAGGGCAAAGAAATACATGGAAAACCATAATGCATTTATGGGCCAAAAGTTTCTGTGAGAGATAGTTCCCCCTGGTAGAACTCAGAGTCTGGCTAAACTAGGCTTGTTGTATTTACTTGTCTTATGGTGTAATGGTCTTTACATAGAAATAACGTACCTGTAGATTTACTGTGACATTCTGGTTGATAAAGGAAATGTCTCGTTGACCCCTCACACCTGCATACCTCTCTAGAAAGGTGTGTGTTTTCTTTTGACCAGCTGAGCTGTGCAACCAATGTCTCTGACTCCCACCCTTTTCATCTACCCATCTTCCTCTCCTCCCCTCTGTCTCTTTCCTATCCCCCGTTTCACTCTCTTCCTCTCCTCCCCTCTGTCTCTTTCCCAACACCCCCATCTCTCTCTCTCTCTCTGTCTCAGGTGAGGGCCAGTGCCATCGCGCAGGATGCTGATCAGAACTATGACTACGCCTCCAACAGTGTGATCTTGCACCTGGATGTGGGGGATGAGGTGTGTGTGCAGCTGGACGGGGGGAAAGTGCACGGGGGCAACACCAACAAATACAGCACCTTCTCCGGCTTCCTCATCTACCCGGACTGATCCTGGCCACCTTCTCACTCATGCACACAACCTTCTCCGGCTTCCTCATCTACCCAGACTGATCCTGGCCACCTTCTCACTCACGCACATGCACGTACAGACACACACACACGCATGTACAAACACACACACACGCACACACGCTGGTACAGACACACACGCACATATACGTACAGACACACGCACGTACAGACACACATGCACACGCATGTACAGACACACGCACGTACAGACACACACCCGTACAGACACACGCACATGCACGTACAGACACACACACGCACAGACACAGATACACGCACATACAGGCACACAGGCACAGACGTGCATACAGGCACACTGACACATGCACATGCAAAGACATATACACATATATACATACACACACACATGCTCATGCTAACACACATATGCACATGCATGCACTCTCTCTCTCTCTCTCTCTGTCTATCAGTCTGTCTTTGGCCTGCAGGCTAACACCACCATAAATACAGCACTTTCTTCAGCTTGTTCACCAACCAAGACACCCCCCCCCCCCTCACACTCCCCCACCTCCCCATGTCCCACAACTGTCATTGCTCAGACACTGGAGCTTCTCTGACCAGCCTCGCACCACTGCATACATCAACAAAAATCACTAAAAAAACTGTTTTAAAAAATACTGCTGCTGTTGTGAAAAGACACGTTACAGGGGACTCATGCCAAGAACACAAAGGGCCTGGTTAGCCCTTGAGCCTGTCACCGGTGTGGCATGTTATTATAGTCACCAAAACCCATTAATTTCATAAACCCAGTTGAAGTGTGTACAAGACTTGCTGCTTAAATGCTATATACCGATGACTCATGTAGTGCAGTAGTACTCAAGAATTTGCTTGCTTATTTATGTCAGTGTTCACTGGATGTTGGAAGCAATGGACAGGAATAATGCAAGATGGAATCTCGAGATGGAAAAAATGTTTTAAAATGTATGGAACTGCATCACTGGACCACTACAGGAAGGAAATTTAAATTAATTTAACCCCCCCTCCCCCACACACTGAAGCAGCTCACCTTTTCACAGGTCTAAGAATGTGGTATGGTTGGGGGAGGCAGTTGCGGTGTGATTGAAAGCCATGATACCCACAATGCCTTTCTGCCTCAATGCTCCAACCACCATGGATTTCCAACATGCCACAGCCACCTCACAAGTGTGTCTGAAAACATATCCATCTGAGAGGATAACACACTGCAGTTACAACCAATCTGAATTTCCTTTTTTCTTCTTTTTTTCTAAGTTTTTTAAAAATCTGAAACATCTGATGTTTTGGTCATATGAACGACGTAGCAGATGTGTTTAAGGCAAAAGGGTTGACTATTCACATGGAGAAACATTCATCGAGATTCGTCATCAGCGGATTGGCTGGCTCTCGTTCCAAATTACATGCCAGTTTCTGTTCATTTAAGCAGTCAAATGATTTACATAATCTGTTATGCATGTTTCATTTCTTAATCAGCTCATGGACGGCAGACGACAATGCCATTTTGCTGTTGTGTAACCCCTGAACTGGCGTTGCCATGTTCAGCTAATTAGCACATTGAGCTACAGCAATGCACAGTGCCCCACCTGGGCTGTGCTGCTTTAATCTGACCACATAAAGGCATACTTTACTGTCATACACTAATGACTTCTAGCAAATCATTCCATTGCTCAAATTTAATGACAATCCATTTTTCAGCATTCAGTCCAGTCTTCTTTATAGAGGGCATTTGACATCATGAGTCTGCTTAAGAATGTCTTAATTGGGGTTTGTTTAAAATCATTACCATTGCTGTGGGAATTTAAGATAAGCCAATGTACTTGCTATTGTACAGTGTATGCCTGCGCGCTGTGAGTGTTCAGTTTCATCCCTGACTGAAAAGTTGTACAACAATTCAAAAATTGTGCTGCAATCCCCCACAAACTACTGTCTTGTTAATTTTGTACAGTGCAGTAGATATTTGTTCAAAAATGTCAGTGTGTAGAGGATTATGCAATATGTTTATATGAATGTGTGAACTAATTTATGTGTGTGTGCATCTCTGTATGTGTGTGAGCACATGTATGTGTGTGTGTGTGTGTGTGTCTGTCTGTATGTCTGTGTGTGTGAATTCCAGTGCATGCAATATGCAAAATTAGGATTTAAAATATCTACATGTTGTGGTTATAGAGATACAGAGCTTAAGACATGGTGAAGACATCTGTCACATATGCTAATTTTAGTTTTCATCTACCCATGTAGAATTTAATTCCTTTGGCAAATTGAACTGTTGGTCTAATTTAATATGTGCCCAAGTCTGAACAGGGACTGTGTGTCAGTAGAGAGTTTTCAATGAAACATTATCAGAGTAGTCCTTAATGAAATGATATAAGAGTAGTCCTCAATGAAACGATATCAGACTAGTCCTTAATGAAATGATATCAGAGTAGTCCTCAATGAACTGATATAAGAGTAGTCCTCAATGAAACAATATCAGAGTAGTCCTTAATGAAGCGATATCAGAGTAGTCCTTGATGAAATGATATCAGAGTCGTCCTTAATGAAATGATATCAGAGCAGTCCTTTATGAAATGATATCAGAGTAGTCCTTAATTGGTGGCAGATGAGACAGACTGTAATTACACAAGGAACTTAAAGCAAAAAGTGCCAGGGTTTTAATTCTCATTAGCATATGTTAAACTGCTTATGGCTAAGAAAAGTAATTCAGATGCAAACTGTTAATCCCTCTTGTAATCATAGTATCTTAGACCACAGGGTGACCATGAAGGAGGACCTTTATCTAATTAGAGTTGTCCAGCCCTGACCTTTATCAGGCTCAGCTGGGGGTCGAGTACTGTATCTGCCAGCAGTATTACTGGGCACATGTCATCCATGCCACCGATGTCAGCAGTAGCACACACATGCTTCAGCAATATACAAGTTATTAAAATAATTCAGTACTTTTTTCATCTATGTACATCACATCAGAGCACAGCAGGAACAGTTGAAGGACGATCAGTCTCTCTGATTTTAAGGTAGAAGGTCTTGTTAAGGCTCTGTGTAAAATTTTCCAAGCGAATGCCATGAGAAGCACAACGTAACTTTATAACTAGAGCAGAAAACGAAGACAGCAGCATCACTCGTGCTACAGAGTACAGGTTTTAACCAACCAGACCAGATGTGCTGAAGATGTCCGCTCCAACAGGTTATTCCTGGGGCTTCATTTCCTTAAAACAGTGCCTACAGGCCAGATATTATCTACATAAGCTACTATTCAGAGAACAATGTATGGATAAGATTTATTGTTCATGAACAAAGTATAACATGCACAGCTATTACTTATTATTCTGTTGCTATACTGACACTGGAGAAGCAGACCAGGACGGTCACGTCTTTTAGTGCATCAGGATAGTTATCTTTGGAGTTATTTTTCCCCATGACCAAGGGGCCATGAGCACTGTATTTCTATAATGGGCTACATTTGACAGTTAGGGCCAGTAGCTGAATAACCATGTCATACGGCACACTGATGCTGACTGCTTTGTTGATTAATGCCACAGGTGATATGTGAGGTCACTGGAATTGGTGTAATGGCTGATTTACATGCATCACAGGGAATAGCTCAATTTATGTGAAGGCAAGCCATTAACCCTGAGAACAGCAGTAATGCAGCTCCATCACTGAGGCTCACATTTAACCTCTTAAGCATGCACTGCATTATTTTTCCATGACATAACAAAACTAACAATATCTTGTATTTTCTGGGTGCAGTTTATGTTAATCCCTGTGATCACTGAAAGCATAATACTGAAGGAATCAGAAGGGGAAACATGGCTTGGTTTTTTTAACTAAAGGCAAAGCATATTGAGCTCCTAATGCGTTTGGACTTGAATTCTACTGGAAATTATTGCCAATTCAAATTTAAAGCAAAACTAAATCTTACAATTAATGTAGGATTCACGTGAAATCCATCTCTTTGGCAGAGACCTCACCTTCCCATTTCTCAATTTTCACATGATCACAGGACCGGATGACCGAACTACATTGCCCTGCTGGTGAATTAGAAAAGTCTTTACATTCTCAATATAAAGAACAAGGGAACGGTGGCTGTCCTGCACTAAATAAGCCGCATGCTCTTTTTTTTACCAGCATTTTTACTTTGTGAAAATTCATATGAAATGCATACATGTTGTTTACATGTATACTGATAATATCTCTGCTATGGAGCAGGGGAAAAGAGTACATCAGTGTAACAGACAGCAAGCATTTAATCTGCGACTCTCTGTATCTCCCTGGCCCCACCACCCCAGTGTGCACAATAAGCACCCAGTGCATTGTGGGGTTTGTAGGAGATTAGGGTTGATTAGGGGGCCAGAAAACAATATCAGCTTATTTATTGTCCACTTGAAAATGTAATGCCTCACTACTTCCTACTACACTGAAGATAAGGAACAGCATATACATTCATAAAATGTGATGCAACAATTATCATTTCCACATCAGTGTAAACATTACTGTGGAAAATGCTGTAACTAACTGTACCAATTATGCATATATACTGCTAACTCATCCAAGTAATATTTCTAAATTCTCTTTATTTGTGGGGAAAAATAACTTTTCTGCAGGAAAACATATTCACATATTCCTACAATTTCATACCTAGTTGAGAATGCACAACAGGTAGTTTTGGTTGTGTATTTAGTTGTAGTTCACCACAATATTTACCAATATTTACAGACACATAAGAATAACTCATTATCACACACACTAGCATTACTGAGCTTTATTATTCGTATATTCATGCTCGTGCAGTTGACATGGCCTTTTCAGTCTACTTCAGTACAGACCATAACCTGGCAGGCACAAGTAAACACTACCTAAAACACAAATGCCCTGATAACTGTAAACATTTGAGTGTATTTTACAGGTAACCTCTTTTTCTTCCAGTTACATAATAATAATGATATAATATTCACTATTATGTCTGTGTGCATATGTGACTTGTCACCTGTGTAGCACATTACATACAAATGTCTTTATCAGCACTAAAGGTGTTCAGTGACTATTTAGAGGTGATGTATATTATTAATATGGATATGATTGTTGTCCCTGTGCCATGTACGATAGGTTGTATCTATCTTAGCAGATAAAATAAAATGAATAAAACGCCTGAAAAGCTCTGCTCCCTTCCTGAAGAATGTCCAGTCATTAAACTGCACACATGCAAGTCCCCGTGTCTCAGGAATAACTGCAAGCCTGACTTTCATTTTCTCACAAACAAGATGATCCAGGACCTTTATCTCTCTCTCTTTCATGTACATATATCTACCACTGTTTCTCAGCCTGTATATTTTCTTTTCTGCTCACGCTTCAATGTAAAATGTGGATCAAAAAATGCAGCTCCACTTGACAACAACCGGTATCTTCTGGTGGTAACATAGGAGGAATGAATTGTGAATCAATTAAATATGTGTCTGCAAAGATTACAGAATCATTCCTTCATATTAACTTTACAACCAAACTAATGTCAGGACTGTCAGAATCTGCAGCTGTCGACTTTTGACAATCATTATTTATTTTGAAAGTTCTGAACAGCAAACAGTATGAGCTGCTGCCCACAGTTGGGGTCTGTTCCTTTTAAATTCAGTCAGTACAGGAAAGGAGCTCAAATGTAATTCATGAATCCCCACTATTTTCCATGGGGATTCTTTTCAATGAATTCAATTTCATTTCATCTCCTAAATTAACAGAAGTAAAATGGATGTGACTCCAACACTGCAGCTACCCAGTTTATGTGCCTTTGCTTAAAAATGAGAATTGAAAGCTGATCCACCTAGCCCCAACGCACAAAAAAAACCTTCAACTGCTGAAGTGAGCAGGCACCTTTGTCTTTCATCTGGATGATGAAACCCTTGAAATTCCAACTGGAAAATAATGCATGCAGGTGGAGATCGTTGTCACACAACATTATAACTGTAAGTCTGTGGTTGCAAAACAAAGAAATACATTGCCAACATTAAACAGTAACAGTAAATCAATCAATTAGGCTGCCGCAGGGACATAACCACATAGTTGATCCATACACAGTGTGTACATAAGATACATTGTGATTATAGATAGTCCAGTTAAACAAATCCATATTAAATTACAATGTGCAATTTCACATTCACAGAAAACTATGACTTAAACCTTTTTTTCTTAAATAATCAATCAGTAAATCATTACTGAGGCAGAGATACGTCTAGTCATTGGAGAGATGCTGCAGATGTTGACCAATCAGAATTTATTAGGTAGTCCTGAGCAGGTAAAGTGAGAGGAAATGGGGGAAAAAGTCACTCAATCCCAGGTCTGATTCACTCGTGTAAACTGAATTTAGTAAACGCTTGTGTTATAAATAGGCCATGTTTGACTCTTCACACAGCTGGTGCAACTGATGCATGATGTGAATTATGGTAAGTAGCTGTGCTCCTGCATCAACATCACTATTGCTGCTTCTGGAACAACATTCCTATTAACCAATCATTGCCCTCTGATGTCATCAGCATGTGCCAAACAGCCTCCCCCAAGCCATTTCAAAATTCACCTGAATACCCTGCCTTCCAGAGATATAAGCTGTTGTGTAGCTCTCCATTCCAATTCATAACATGAAGATCAAAATCCTTGATTTACTGAAAATATTTTCGCTGCACTTTCAGTCATTTTAGCTGGCTTGCTGGCTGAGCTAGTGCAGTTCCGTCTGTGATAACATTATCAACAATGCCATGATCATCCTAGATCAATGCTGGAGAATCTAACGAGGATGCCCTTCCTGACGCAACCCCCTCATTTAACCGGATTGGGACCGGCACTACAAATGCACTGACTTGCACATCCCCAGAATGAAATTCAGAGCTATGGTACACAAAATAGCTTACCTCTATGTTTTGGAGGGTATTTTGAAATGGCACAGGAGTGGGAGGTTGTTTGCTACAGTACTGATGACATCATAGGGCAGTGATTGATTAATAGAAATGCTGTTCCAGGAGCAACATGGGGTGCTAATCCAGGACCATGTCCTACTTGGGTAAATCACATCACCCTGGAACTGACCTCTGAAGCAGAAATGCAGTCATATGACTGAAATACAGCACTGTGGCACTAAGTCAACATTTGCATTCACCTTTTTTACTTATGCATATGATGTGTCCACAATATGTTGTCATGTTGTGTTTTTATTTTATTTTACTTATACTGTGATATACCTACTTTTTAATTTATTAATTGATAAAGTATTTTCATTGAATTGAATTCTCCTCTTCAACAGCACTAATTTCTCAGATTCAGTGACTTCCTGGTAAATTGCACTGATTCCTGATGACACTATGGAAAATTAACTTTTGAGTTGTTTAAGACTTAATTTATTTTCAGTCGTTTACATCCCAGGTAATGGCAGTTGTTGTGACAACTGTGTTGCTCAGGTCTAAGGTTTGGTTGAAATGGATAAATCAGTTCAATAAAATAATGTTGGAAATAATTAGTTTCAATACATATTTGTCTCCAGTACATACAGTCTTGCTATACTCATTCTTTTGATCTATCCAAGAAGTAGGCCTACTGAAAAAGTGTCACAAAGACATGGTCAAGGTTCATCTGATTTTTGTCATGTCACATGCCATATTGCACTCTGAATATCTCGTATCTCTGAATATATAATGTATATCATTTGCATAGCAAATACTTAACACTTGTGTAAGGTTCTACAAGTTAGTGAATAAAGCCCTGCAAATACTTGGAGGCATTTTAAACAAACAATCGCTTTAAAAAATACATTGTCATTGTCCAAGAGAGAAAACAAAAACTTCACTAAAAGCCGCAACAAGCACAGAAAATTGTGTGCAATAATGATGCAGTTTAATAAAACAATAATGGGTCCTGTATGTCCATACAGAGAATAGCGCATATCATTCACAATCAGGAAATGAACGTAAACCACATTTAACTCCCAGAATTATGAAAGAGTGAGTGTTATATAGGGAAAAAAGTCAAGCAAATGAGGATCTGTCTGTTCAGTACACAGTAAAATGGCCCATTTTACCTCAACTCTAACAGTCTTAATTCAACTGTTAACCGATTACTTTGCTAACATTACTATTAAGAGTGGAATTAGCACTAGACATTTTACTCTGCACCCTCTGAATATGTTTTTAAGCATAAGATTGCATTGTACATTACATTTATATTTTAGGCATTTAGCACAAGCTCTTATCCAGAATGACTTTAAAATAGTGCACAAGGAAAAGACCTAGATTCTTAAATTCTATAAATCTCCAACATCCAAGTAGCAGTTAATGGGAATACAAAGGTCACAACAAACCCGCAATAGGTAGGTAACCCTTTGTGTGATGTTCCCTGTCTCCGCCTGCGGGGTGTCTGAGTGGTTTTCTCCCTGTTTTGTCTGTTATGTTGGTAGACTCTCTCCCAATGAATTGTGGGATAGTCGCTAGGGCAGGGTCGCAGGGGCATTGGAGCTGGAGCCCAGCGTGCATTGGGCAAGAGGCAGCAATACACCCTGGACAGGCTACCACAAGTAGGGCACATACACTGTTCACTCACCATTCCCTCACCCACACGGGTAATTTAGAGTCTCCAGTTAGCCTGCATGTCTTTGGACTGAGTGGGAAACCGGAGTACCCAGAGGAAGCCCACACGACTCCACAAAGACGGATTCAAACCTAGGACCTTCGTGCTGTGAGGCGACAGTGCTACCCACTGCACCACCTCATTTACTGACAATCTTTTTTTATCAAGAATATTTTCTTGAGATTTGAATCTTTTCGTTTCTGGGGTCTCCCTTCTTATTCCTGCCACTGAGCCGGGTTGTAACATTTGTCACTGGAATTAACACGTGGAAAGGAAGGTAGGGAGGGTAGATAAATCAAGAAGCAGGCAATCACATGCACCCAATCATGTGGGTGCTGTGACAACAAACTTAGACAATGACTAATGACAAGTAATTTGTACATGCATTCATAAGGAAGCACGGTGGAACGATGAACACCATGAGGTGAGGACAAGCAAGCAAACTAACGAGTAATTAAAGTTTATGTTCAAAACTCTCCTGAATAAGTCTGTGTCAGGTGTTAAGAACAGAACAGGGGATATGCCACAGTGCACACTGAATGCATTAGTGAATGGTAATCATAGAGCCTGGGAACACCAGACAGCTGGCAAGTTATCCAACGTAACGATACTAAGCTAACGCTGCATCTGGATGATGGTATTCTACGTGGATGCAAAGAAGGTTTTCAGGATGCATCTTCAACACACCATTTATTTATACGCCACAGCTAAAGACAAATGTTGTTTGAATCCATTATGCAAAGGGCAAGCAGGAGCAATGTTCTCCACTGTGCGCCTGGGTGAAGGCTCTTTAAACTGTGCGTCTGGGTGAAGCCTCTTTAAACTGTGCGTCTGGGTGAAGGCTCTTTAAACTGTGCGCCTGGGTGAAGCCTCTTTAAACTGTGCGTCTGGGTGAAGCCTCTTTAAACTGTGCGTCTGGGTGAAGGCTCTTTAAACTGTGCGTCTGGGTGAAGCCTCTTTAAACTGTGCGTCTGGGTGAAGGCTCTTTAAACTGTGCGGCTGGGTGAAGCCTCTTTAAACTGTGCGCCTGGGTGAAGCCTCTTTAAACTGTGCGCCTGGGTGAAGCCTCTTTAAACTGTGCGTCTGGGTGAAGCCTCTTTAAACTGTGCGTCTGGGTGAAGGCTCTTTAAACTGTGCGGCTGGGTGAAGCCTCTTTAAACTGTGCGCCTGGGTGAAGCCTCTTTAAACTGTGCGTCTGGGTGAAGCCTCTTTAAACTGTGCGTCTGGGTGAAGGCTCTTTAAACTGTGCGGCTGGGTGAAGCCTCTTTAAACTGTGCGCCTGGGTGAAGCCTCTTTAAACTGTGCGTCTGGGTGAAGCCTCTTTAAACTGTGCGTCTGGGTGAAGCCTCTTTAAACTGTGCGTCTGGGTGAAGCCTCTTTAAACTGTGCGTCTGGGTGAAGGCTCTTTAAACTGTGCGTCTGGGTGAAGCCTCTTTAAACTGTGCGCCTGGGTGAAGCCTCTTTAAACTGTGCGGCTGGGTGAAGGCTCTTTAAACTGTGCGTCTGGGTGAAGCCTCTTTAAACTGTGCGCCTGGGTGAAGCCTCTTTAAACTGTGCGGCTGGGTGAAGCCTCTTTAAACTGTGCGTCTGGGTGAAGCCTCTTTAAACTGTGCGCCTGGGTGAAGCCTCTTTAAACTGTGCGTCTGGGTGAAGCCTCTTTAAACTGTGCGTCTGGGTGAAGCCTCTTTAAACTGTGCGCCTGGGTGAAGCCTCTTTAAACTGTGCGTCTGGGTGAAGCCTCTTTAAACTGTGCGTCTGGGTGAAGGCTCTTTAAACTGTGCGGCTGGGTGAAGCCTCTTTAAACTGTGCGGCTGGGTGAAGCCTCTTTAAACTGTGCGTCTGGGTGAAGCCTCTTTAAACTGTGCGTCTGGGTGAAGCCTCTTTAAACTGTGCGTCTGGGTGAAGCCTCTTTAAACTGTGCGGCTGGGTGAAGCCTCTTTAAACTGTGCGTCTGGGTGAAGCCTCTTTAAACTGTGCGGCTGGGTGAAGCCTCTTTAAACTGTGCGTCTGGGTGAAGCCTCTTTAAACTGTGCGGCTGGGTGAAGCCTCTTTAAACTGTGCGGCTGGGTGAAGCCTCTTTAAACTGTGCGTCTGGGTGAAGCCTCTTTAAACTGTCGTCTGGGTGAAGCCTCTTTAAACTGTGCGGCTGGGTGAAGCCTCTTTAAACTGTGCGTCTGGGTGAAGCCTCTTTAAACTGTGCGTCTGGGTGAAGCCTCTTTAAACTGTGTGCCTGGGTGAAGCCTCTTTAAACTGTGCGTCTGGGTGAAGCCTCTTTAAACTGTGCGTCTGGGTGAAGCCTCTTTAAACTGTGCGGCTGGGTGAAGCCTCTTTAAACTGTGCGGCTGGGTGAAGCCTCTTTAAACTGTGCGCCTGGGTGAAGGCTCTTTAAACTGTGCGCCTGGGCGAAGCCTGTTTAAACTGTGCGTCTGGGTGAAGCCTCTTTAAACTGTGCGGCTGGGTGAAGCCTCTTTAAACTGTGCGTCTGGGTGAAGCCTCTTTAAACTGTGCGGCTGGGTGAAGCCTCTTAAACTGTGCGCTGGGTGAAGCCTCTTAACTGTGCGCCTGGGTGAGGCTTTAACTTGGGCTGGTGAAGCCCTTTAACGTGCATTGGGTGAAGGCTGCTAAACTGTGCGCTGGTAAGCCTCCTTAAACTGGGCCTGGTGAAGCCTCTTTAACTGTGCGTCTGGGTGAAGCCTCTTAACTGTGCGTCTGGTGAAGCCTGCTTAACTTGCGCTGGTGAAGCCTTTGAACTGTGCCTGGTGAAGCCTCTTAAACTGTGCGCCGAAAGCCTCTTTAAACTGGCTGGCTGGTGAGGCTCTTTAAACTGTGCGTCGGTGCAAGCCTCTTTAACTGCAGCCTGTGTTGAAGCCTCTTTAACTGTGAGTGTGAACTCTTTAACTGTGCTCTGGGTGAGCTCCTTTTAACTGTCCCTGGGATGAAGCCGTTTAAACTGTGCCTGGGTAAACCTCTATAGAAGCTGTGGTGGGTGAAGCCATCTTAAAGCGTGCCCTGTGAAGCCCCTTAAACTGTGCGTCTGGTGAAACCTCTTAAAACTGTGCGTCTGTGTACATGCATCTTAACTGTGCGCTGGTGAAGCCTCTGTAAACTGTCGGCTGGGAAGCCTCTTAAACTAGGTCTGGTGAAGCCTCTTTAAAACTGTCTCTGAGTGAAGCTCTTAAACTGTGCGGCTGGTTGAAGACTCTTTAAACGGCGGCTATGAAGTCCTTAAACTGATGCGTCTGGTGAACTCTTAACTGTGCGCTGGGTGAACCTCTTAAACGTCGGCTGTAAGCCTCTATCAACTGTCCGGTAACTACTTTAACGTGCTCGGGGTGAAGCCTCTTTAACTGTGCGGCTGGAAAGTCTTTAACGTGCTCTGGTGAACACCTTTAAACTGGCTCTGGGTGAAGCTCTAAACTGTGTGCTGGGTGAAGCCTTTTGAAATGGGCGCGGTGAAGCTCTTACTGTGCGCCTGGGTGAAGCCTCTTTAAACTGTGCGCTGGGTGAAGCCTCTTTAAACTGTGCGGCTGGGTGAAGCCTCTTTAAACTGTGCGCCTGGGTAGCCTTAAAGCGCCTGCACCTGTTTAAACTGTGCGTCTGGGTGAAGCCTCTTTAAACTGTGCGGCTGGGTGAAGCCTCTTTAAACTGTGCGTCTGGGTGAAGCCTCTTTAAACTGTGCGGCTGGGTGAAGCCTCTTTAAACTGTGCGCCTGGGTGAAGCCTCTTTAAACTGTGCGCCTGGGTGAAGGCTCTTTAAACTGTGCGGCTGGGTGAAGCCTCTTTAAACTGTGCGTCTGGGTGAAGGCTCTTTAAACTGTGCGGCTGGGTGAAGGCTCTTGAAGTGCTTGGGAGTCTGAACATCAGCAGATGTTCTGAGCCAAAACGCTCGCAGGTGTTTGAGACGACGCTGAAACTTTTGGGAATACCTGTCTTCCATTAGAAATTTGTTCCAGAAATTCTTACATAATCCCAGAACACTGATTATCAGTGTCCCTGTCACTAGGCCCCCCGGGATGATTACCAAGTCTGTGCCGGCCTATCAGAAACAGTTGGAGACTCTTAGAGTGAGTAATTAGCAGCTTGGTAAACATCCTGAACTTTTTCAGCTCACTTAAAATTGTGCTACTGTATGTCCAATATTTGGATCTCCAAAGTGAAAACATAGTTGTAAAGATTGTTCAGTCTGAGCTTGATTGCAGAGTTTGATCAGTTATTATGTCTGAGTGGTGGAATGCAGAAAACCTCCAACACCAATTCAACTATTAATTCAAATAAATTAGAAAAATGTGCATCTCTGGCATTCCGGGGTCAGGCTTTCCTATCCCTGCTGTATGTGTGAAGTCTACGCCATGTTATCACCATCTCCAGGAGGATCATTAGCCTACTGCGGCTGCATGTGGCTTTGGGTGGCACTTTGAAAAGGAGGCCCCTTTAATATTCCTGCTACAGGAATCACAAAACACTTCATCTTACTGTCAACGTTCCTTCATTGAGAAAGAAACTATAAATTAAATTTCAAATGTATTACTACATGGGCGGGATGGTGGTGCAGTGGGTAGCACTGGGTTCTCCAGTTTCCTCCCACAGTTCAAAGACAAGCAAGTTAAGTGGAGAGTCTAAATTGCCCCTAGGTATGAGCGTGTGAATGGTGTCCAGGGTGTATTCCTGCCTCTCACCCAATGCATGCTGGGATAGGCTCCAGCGCATCCCGCGACCCTGACCTGGAATAAGCAGGTATAGATAATGGATGGATGGAATCCACTTACTCACTCCTGGTCTCAGAGGCCTACTGTGAAAAGAACCACACTTTTAAACCCTGGGCTGATTTGCAATGAAACGTGTCTCTGTGGTGGGGATATTCCCAGAAACAGCAAAGTATGTGCTACAGAACGCTGACTCTCAAGTCACAGATTACTCAACAGATGACTTAATTAAGTTCTGCACATCGATGACATCAGATTTAAATTGATTTCTTGCTGATGCTGTGTACCTTGATGCCGTAAGTTATAGCTCATTCGCAGATAGCATCTACTGGTGCCTATTGAACTTTGAGGTTGAGTATTACAATTTAACAGTATTTGTCTCTGAAAATGCAAGTTGCATGTTGAAATCATACAGAGAAAACCTCAAAGGCTGGATGCCAAATGCAGTTTAATTAACATGTAACGTTGCCTTGTCATGTGACAATGCTACCAGTCCATGGGAGTAGCTAGAAGGCTTTTCATGCAGAAGTCAAAGCTGAACGTGGCTCTGCACAGTGTTGCTAAGGAGTGCACCAGAGCAAGGTTGGACTGTGTAACTAGACAGCACTACTGTTGGATCCCAGGATCTCTGTACCAGACTTGTGAAATAATTGATTACACATTATTGGCATACAAACAAGGCTCTGACTAGCAGTTCTGTGACAGAGACAAGAAACTTGCCACAAATATTTCACAGACGGTAAAACCTTTAGGCCAACACCACTGTAGACTATTTATTGCTATTCATTATTAAGTTTAGTCTTATTTAACAATTTAAACTTTTTTGTGCATGAAGGCAATGGGAAGTAGACATTTTTTAATGTCTACTTCCCATTGCTTAGAATTTTTTTTTTATTGCCCAGCAGTATGAAACTGTATGGAGCATGTCTGGGGTTCTATGCACTAAAAGCAGCACGTGACACTGGGGGGACATCACTATCAGTCCTAGGGGGAGGGGCTATGTGAACTGACTGACAAGGAGGTTCTGTCGACCTTTTATTGAGGGATGACTGATTTTATCAGTCAATAACCTGTTACCTGTCTTTATGCAATCGTGTGCAATAGCACCAATAAACACAATGTGAACATACTGCAGGGCTTTTATTCTTCATGACATGCATACCCATTTCTAACATGCAGTTTACGAGAGTAAATAATCCCTCTAATGTGAAAAGCACCAAAACTAAAACCAGCATACACAGGGGGGCCCAGGACCGAGGTTGGGAACAATGCTTTAAAACTGGACTGCCAAAACCCCTGCTCCTGGAAATCTACCATCCTGCAGGTTTCACTCCAATCCTAACAAAGAACACCCCATTCAACATCAAGAGTAGGACTGCCCAACCCTACTCCTGGAGAACTACCGTCCTGCAGGCTTTCACTCCAAACCTAACAAAGCACACCCCATTCAACAGTAAGAGCAGGGCTGCCCAACCCTGCTCCTGGAGATCTACCATCCAGCAGGTTTACTTTACAACCCTAACAAAGAACACCCCATTCAACAGCTAGAGCAGGGCTGCCCACCCCTGTTCCTGGAGATCTACCATCCTGTAGGTTTCACTCCAACCCTAAAAAAAAACACCTCATTCAACAGCTAGAGATCAACCATCCTGTAGGTTTCATTCCACAACTAGAGATCTACCATCCTGTAGGTTTCACTCCAACCCTAACAAAGCACATCTCATTCAACAGCTAGAGCAGGGCTGCCCAACCCTGTTCCTGGAGATATACTGTCTTGTATGTTTTCACTCCAACCCTAACACCCTCATTCAACAGTTAGATATCTCATTGAGCTGCTAATTAGTAGAATTAGGTTTGCCAAATTAGGGTTGTAATGAAAACTTACAGGAGGGTAGATCTTAAGAGACAGGGTTGGACAGCCCTGACCTGGACAAGCTGGTATCCTTTATAGCACTTTACAAAAATAGGGTAAAATCCCTGACATCCCCTTAAGCGCGCTCTTGGGGTGGGTGGGGTAGGGGTTCATGCACAGATCTCTGTAAAGCTACCTTGTGACAATGCTCTTTGTAAAAAGTGCTATACAAATACAATTTAATTCAACTGAACCTTCAGTCTGTAACTGCACAAGGTTTCCCTCTGCAAAAGGCAGTTCAGACGGTCACCTCCTGGAATTCCTGCTGTGGCAGGCTCACGGGCGTGGGGTTTCCACGTCACCAATTCAATAACTAAACACGCACACGAAACACATCTAGAGTGCAATTGGGGGATTTATTAGGGAAATTTACAAACGGAGGGAAAGGGGTAAATTCAGCAACCAATTCACAGTCCACAATCTGTTCTCGTTGTCCTTTCTCCATATTCCAGGGGTAATAAAAAAAAAAAACCAGGTCCTCAGCCAGAACAGTTCGGTACACAGCGGAGTTAGTCAAACAGTCCAGGTCACAACAGGTAATCACACAGATATTTCTCAGCGCTCTCTCTCACTCTCACTCTCACTCTCACTCTCACTCTCACTCTCACTCTCACTCTCACTCTCACTCTCACTCTCACCAACATGCGTTTCCCTCTCGGTACTTTGCACTGTTGGTGCAAACCGCTTCCCCTTTTATCCCCATGCACTTAATGGCTTAATGAAGCCCAGGCTTGCCTCGTTGGGACAGAAGTCCATATAAGGCTTGGGGGTGGAGCCAGTGGGCTGCAACATATCTGGCCTCAATTACCACTCCCCTCACCTCTCCCTGTCACGATACGGGTAGGGACTCAATAGCAGACCAAGGCAGAATACTGTTCCAAACAGTTTATTCAGGTGCAGTTCCAAAACAGCAGGCAAAGACAAAATCCAGGGACAGGCAGAGATCAAGCACGGGTAAAGACAAATCAGGCCGGCAAACAATCCAAAAGTCCGTAAGGCAAAAACAAGGTCAGAACAATCAGGCAGGAGTCATACACGAAAAACACTATCATACAAACAGGCTGGGAAAACACACAGGAGCAGTCTGAGACAAACTGACAAACTAAAGTGAGGCATGCAGTCTTAAATAGGCAGAGGGTAATGAGGGAACAAGGAACAGGTGAGTGGGATAAGGGGTAACAGGTGGGGGGCGGAGTCCAGAGCACATGGAAGAAAACAAACCAAACCACATGTGACAATACACACTGACAGATAGGGGGAGACAAAAACACAAAGTCCATGAGGGAGTACTGACACTCCCTGCCGTCTGTCACACTGCGTTGTAGACATGACTGTATTTACAATCAAAGTTAACTTACTAGATAAAGCAAGCCAGGATAAATAGCAATAATTGTTACAAAGTGCGTGTCTTTACACTTTTCAAGACCATTCATGATGGTCCAGCAGTAGTAATCCAATCACTCATCTGTCCTCTATCACTGGAACAGCAATAACGGTCATGCTAATTCTCAGCCCAAACGGCTGTCTGCAACATGAATGCCCTGCAGAGATCTAAACGAGAGTTTCCCAGGAATTTTTTTTTCAAGCTAAATCAGCATACAAGAACATCTCAGGAGCCTGAAATCACACCGCCAATATGCCATATACCCCCTCTTGTTGCTAGGCACAGTCACTTTGTGAGTGAGTCTGCATTGCCACGGTCTTTGTACTGAAATACCATCAAATGATGCACCTGTGCCATGACAAAGGTAAACCACTTCAGTATGGCAACGAACCAAATATATATCAAAACTATTTACGTAAAAAACACATTGTTGGAGGAAAAAGATTCATTAATTTGTATAGTGTACAGGTGATTAGTTTGACTAAAAACATCCAAATGATGTCATCAGATCCACTACTCATTCTAATGGACACAAAGGTAACCGATTTTTCAATGACGTGACTTAGTTTAGGTATGAACGTGGTTGTTAATTCTCACTGCATAAGTATGTTTTGCAATTGCATACATCAGGAAGACTGACCAGCCCCCACGCATGCCAAAACAGTCTCAGATTTTGAAGGGTGGGCTGAATAATATCAGAGTCATTAGAAAAAAAGACAAATTTTTAATTAGAGTGAAAGTTAATGGCATTCTGGCCTTACAAGCTTTGCTGAATTTGTTGCCTGTGGGAGATAGTGGGAGGTCTCCACATAAACCCCCTCTCCCCCCCCACCCCCACCCCCTCTCCATTTTCACTCCCCACCCCGGCTCTCTCCTGGCAGATTCCAGCTGAAAGCTAATTGGACAGGGAGAGGCAGGGTCTGAGGCAGGAACCGTTGAGGCCCATTAGTGATTCCCCGTCGAACACTGAGCCACAAGGATCACAGACTCACAAATAGGCAGATTAAAATAATCAATAGGCTTCACTTACTGCTGAAAACACACACACACACAGGCATGCACACGCACACACACACAAAACACCCACACACACACACACAAGCATGCACATGCACACACACACAAAACACCCACACACACACATACACACACACACAGGCATGCACACACAAACACACACACACAGGCGTGCACATGCGCACACACACAAAACACCCACACACACACACACAAGCATGCACATGCACACACACACAAAACACCCACACACACATACACACACACACAGGCATGCACACACACACACACACACACAGGCGTGCACATGCGCACACACACACACACAAACAAAACACCCACCCACACACACACACAAGCATGCACATGCACACACACACAAAACACCCACACACACACATACACACACACACAGGCATGCACACACACAGGCGTGCACATGCGCACACACACACACACACAGGCGTGCACACACACACACACACACATACACACACACACAGGCGTGCACACGCGCGCACACACACATGCACAGACACGTACACGCACACACACACACAAAACACCCACACACACACACACATACAGGCACGCACACACACACACACACAACACCCACCCACCCATGCACACACACACACACACACAGGTGCGCACACGCACACACACACACACACACAAAACACCCACACACACACACACACACAGTACACACACAAGCACACACATGCCTGCACACACACTTGCACACACACACAGACATACACAACCACTTACACACATACACACATAGTACACACACAAAAACACATACGCCTGCACATGCACTCATACACACACACACACATACACACACACACACACAGAAACACACACATACAAACACATACATACATTCACATGCACACACACACACACAAAACACGCACACACACAGAGTACACACACAAACACACACACAGAACATACACATACGTACATACACAAGCATGCACATGCACACACACACAAAACACCCACACACACACATACACACACACACAGGCATGCACACACACATACACACACACAGGCGTGCACATGCGCACACACACACACACACAGGCGTGCACACACACACACACACACATACACACACACAGGCGTGCACACGCGCGCACACACGCATGCACAGACACGTACACGCACACACACACACAAAACACCCACACACACACACACATACAGGCACGCACACACACACACACACAACACCCACCCACCCATGCACACACACACACACACACAGGTGCGCACACGCACACACACACACACACACACAAAACACCCACACACACACACACACACAGTACACACACAAGCACACACATGCCTGCACACACACTTGCACACACACACAGACATACACAACCACTTACACACATACACACATAGTACACACACAAAAACACATACGCCTGCACATGCACTCATACACACACACACACATACACACACAAGCACACACACACACACAGAAACACACACATACAAACACATACATACATTCACATGCACACACACACACACAAAACACGCACACACACAGAGTACACACACAAACACACACACAGAACATACACATACGTACATACACACACACACACACGTGCAGACACACACACAAACACACTAACACACACACACCTACACACACACACACACACACAAACACATACATATATGGCTCCAGTGCCTAATGAGGTCAAATAATTCTGAGTGACTACAGAGAAGGGTAAGTTAAAGGTCAGAGTGATATTGAATGCTAGTCCTGGCACACAGAGCATGGGATTTTCTTTAGTAATGTTCAGGCAATGCACACAATCATACCAACCCTTCCACACACATGCATTCAAGTAAACAGTGCATATACACCCCAATTTGAACACATTCACACAAGTACACACACACACACACACACCAATCTGAGCAGACATGCCACAAAGGCACAAACACACACACACACACACACACACACACACCAATCTGAGCAGACATGCCCCAAAGGCACACACAGACACACAGACACACACCAATCTGAGCAGATATGCCACAAAGGATAAATGACAGTTCTTCAAATTTAAAACTCTTGTATCATATCCTTTGGGGATTATAGAAATAGTCCTATTCTCTGTGGCCACTAATGATTGTAGCTTACATAGATTGTTTAACATTACCATTGTTAATCACAACGATCCCTTCTATGATTTTAAGTTAGATTGGATTACAAAATATATTGTCAAAGTAGATTAAATTATAGCGATATTGTTTTATTATAATACTGTAAAACAAAAGTTGATGGGGCAGTTATTTTTTATTTATTTATTTTTTCACCAAATTTTGGAAAAGCATTTATCAGCTCTCACTGTTGTAACCTCAAGTATAGATTTGGGAGAGTACAGACAAGCATGTGCTTTCCTCTGAGGCATATGCTGTCAGTCACCTATTCCTATCATGCCATGGTTCATAAATCACGCTTGCACAGACATGTGGTGGAGGAAGACTCTCCATGAGCAGCTCAGCAGTGTAAATCACGCTCGCACAGACATGTGGTGGAGGAAGACTCTTCATGAGCAGCTCAGCAGTGTGAATCACGCTCGCACAGACATGTGGAGGAGGAAGACTCTTCATGAGCAGCTCAGCAGTGTGAATCACGCTTTCACAGACATGTGGTGGAGGAAGACTCTCCATGAGCAGCTCAGCAGTGTAAATCACGCTCGCACAGACATGTGGTGGAGGAAGACTCTTCATGAGCAGCTCAGCAGTGTGAATCACGCTCGCACTGACATGTGGAGGAGGAAGACTCTTCATGAGCAGCTCAGCAGTGTGAATCACGCTCGCACAGACATGTGGTGGAGGAAGACTCTTCATGAGCAGCTCAGCAGTGTGAACCAGTGGGCGGCCCAGTTAACTAGCCGGAGCTGCTGGAGTACAATGAAACGCCATCGTCCACATGTTGCCTGCCACTCTTTGAGGTTCCTGCACACTTCTGATTCCATATCCGGCTGCATGGTCCTTCTACAAACAAGAATGATGTCTTCAACCTTTAGGTTAGCATACCCAAAAATGAAGGAATTGGATTTCAAGCATTTTATGAAAAATAAATGCTTATGATTGCTGGATCAATTTAGTTATATCTTTAGCCTCACCCAACTCAAAAACTTAACTGAGGTGAAAAACCTTAGTGTGGTTTTAGCGTTGAAGTAGTGTAGCATAAGGGAGACAGCTGCAGCACCGCATGTAACGAGAGTAACACAGTAGAGGTGGACGCTGGACAATGTTCAATATCCAATGATTTATAGAGTCTGCGTGCAAATTGGGGAGAATCAGAACATAAACAACAGTTCCAGCGGCTTCACTGCTTGGACTCATAAAAATAACAACACAAAATGCAATACAAATCCAAAACGTGATTATACATAAAACAAATCATGGAGTTGTATAGGTAACAAGCATCATTTAAGATAGATTAACCCATGAAGCATAGTTTAGCAATCCTGAATTAGCTACTCAAGTATGGAAGAAAAGTCTTCACTCACTGTTTCTGAGGTTGGTTCACCGGAATCACGTTTATTAAAAGCATACGGTTGAGAAGAACGCACAAAGTATTTCTACAGCTTTCAGAGCTCGTTTAGAAACAGGAGAATTTCCATAATTTCCATTTCCAGTTTCGTATGTAAGCACGGTGCCAAGAAGCTGAGAAATGGGAACAGGGAGATGTAGTTCCAAGATAAATTCTTGAATCCAAGAAGAGGTGGGTCTTCTGTCTGCATTAGACCTTGTAGATTGTATGTAACAATTTGCAGTTTCGATGCAAGTTACTAGCTGGCTAGACCTCTGTCACGCCTCACGGACTGAGTAATTTCTACTATTTTACTTTTCTAGTTTGTGTTTTCTTTACGCTGAATCTCAGGCTGGATTTGAACAAAAAAAAGGGGGGCATTTTGAAAAGGCCAATAAAATGTCTGTATTTTTGCCATTGCAGCAAGGAAAATAATACAGTAATAGTTAAAAAAAAAAAAAAAACATTTCTTAAATTACCCTCTAATAAAATATAACCTGATGAACATCACATTGCTTCTATTATTAAGTGAGCTAATCATGCCATTATGACACAATAGAACAAAGATATTTTTTACAGTTACAAATGCAAAAATTTCAAATTATGAACATTACCTCCAATCCATTGCTGTTATAGTAACTTCAACCCAAGTGTGCAAATGTTTAAAAAATTTGACTGGAATCACAGCACCAGACCAGGCTAATAACAGTGTCAGACCTGTGTTATAACAGTGCCAGACCTGGGTAATAACAGTGCCAGACCAGGGTAATAACAGTGCCAGACCAGGGTAATAACAGTGCCAGACCTGGGTAATTACAGTGCCAGACCTGGGTAATAACAGTGCCAGACCTGGGTAATAACAGTGCCAGACCAGGGTTATAACAGTACCAGACCAGGGTAATAGCAGTGCCAGACCTGGGTTATAACAGTACCAGACCAGGGTAATAGCAGTGCCAGACCAGGGTTATAACAGTGCCAGACCTGGGTTATAACAGTACCAGACCAGGGTAATAACAGTGTCAGACCAGGGTTATAACAGTGCCATACCTGGGTAATAACAGTGCCATACCTGGGTAATTACAGTGCCATACCTGGGTAATAACAGTGCCAGACCCTGGCTGTGGGGCACACTTTGCTCTGACACGTTTCAATCCGGTTTGGGAATCACTACACCATAGACCAGTAATAAAGCATCCAGCACTCAGAAGTCCTTATAAATAGTATTTAACCATCATGTAAAGCTGTAATTAATTAAATGGATAGATTTTTTTTTTTTTAAATGTATATGATGTGATGATCTAATTTCTGGCCATAATAGCAATAGTGTGGCATTAATATTTAGCTGCGGATCATAAATACAACCCAATGAAAAGGCATTTGATGAAAAAAAATGTCATGTGGGATATTGTGAGCATTTTTACAAAATTATGATATTAATCACTGAAGGCACTGCTTGGTCAAAAACCTTTAATGAATTAAAAAAATTATGTAAAAGAAATTAAATTAGTTTTTAATTAATTGTGCTTGTAGACAGCAAAATAAAGTCATTCCTTCAGGCTTGTTGTAAAGGGCATCTGAAATTTATTTATATATGTTAGCTAGCATTTTGTTTTTCTTCATTCAACCATAACATTTAACCTGTGATTAGAAACATTCTTGTATGACAGAATATATTTATAGAACCTGGTGTTCACAAATTGTGGCAAATTATTGAAGAATTGTATGCATTGTGGACTAATTGCAATGACCTTTACAGACAATCATTGAACTGAGATGGCTGTTCTAATCTTTGAGAACAGGAACAGCTATTCCAGTTTTAACAGAGGTCTGACTGTAAGGATAAAACCCCTGCTAAGGTCAAAGCAGGTGGCCTCGTGTGTTCAGGTATATGGGCAGAGCTGGGCTGAAATCACAGCAAAGCAGGGAACTTTCTATATAGAAAGATGGCAGTCATGGTAGGCATGGTTACAAGGGGGCACATCCACATATGGCAGGTATACAGGTATTCCTAACTCTAATTTATGCATGTAAAGGATGTAAATGAATATCCTTCTGGAAAATCAAACACTACTTCTTATGTATTTTTATCTGAGCAATTGGATTTTTGTAATTTCCTATTTATTTGAGCTCACAATATAGCTCAACTTCCGTATTGTTTATTTTGTATGGACATCTTGCACATCTTTATCAAGGGTGTGAATAATTTTGTAGGGTACTGTATTCGGTGTAGATGTCATCTGGTTAGTAAAGACAATCTGTGGTTAACCGTGTCATAATAACAGCTAAATATACAGTAAATGCTGGTGTTCCAAATTCCACTCCTGGCACACCCCAGCGACCCCCAAATACTCAGCCAGATATGAGAACTGTATTCCACTTAAGTCTGAAAATTATTTGATTATGAACATTTACTATACAATAATGCCTCCTAGTGTTCAAGGTGTGTAAAAACAGCTTTGCTATGGAAACAAAAAATACAAATACAACCATGTAGTTTTATGTAACTATGTTAATTCCAATCCATGTAACAGAATAACAGAATTAGTCTAATGCATTTCATAGTACGTTCCGAAATGTACCTTCCAAGATGTTATGTTCCTTCTTGATGTTTCAAAATTTACAATACCAAATATGATGAAAATTACACGTTGATAGAAAAAAACAAAATTCAGTTTTTAGCATAAGCAAAACAAATCCTTGTTGAGTAGTACTATTGAATAAAACACTTGTCAAATGATAATGAATTGCATTTGTCACAGCGATTTTCATACTTTATTTTAATATTTCATGTAATTTATTTTAGGACTTGGAAGTAATTACTTCAGAAGACATTACGAGCCGACTAAACATGCATCCATCATCTTACCTGTTTATTCCTGGTCAGGGGTGCTGGAGCCTATCCCAGCATGCACTGGGCGAAAGGCAGGAACATACCCTGGACAGGTTGCCAGTCTATCGCACACACCCCATTCACTTACACACAAACATACCTAGGGGCATTTAGACTCTCCAATTAGCCTGTATGTCTTTGGACTGTGGGAAGAAACCAGAGTACCCAGAGGAAACCCACAAACATGCAAACACCACACAGAAGGGTCCAGGCCAGGATTAAGAACCATAGTAACTGTGCCGCTCCTGCTAACTGAACATTTCTTTATTCATCATATGGTTAATGATATGGTTAAGTGTTTTATTATACGAGTCAGTTTAATGTGGAATACATTTATTCAAAACTCCAATGGCACATGGTACAGTGAGCTCCATAATGTTTAGGACAAAGTCATATTTTTTCTTGATTTGGCTCTATGCTCCACAATCTTATATTTGCAATCACACAACTCACATGTGGTTAAAGTAAAGATTCATAGCTTTTATTAAAGGGTATTTTTATACATTTTGCTTTCACCATGTATAACTTACAGGACTTTTTATACATAGCCCCCCCCCCCCCCCCAATTTCAGGGCACCATAATATTTGGGACAAATGTCTTCACAAGTGTTTATAATTAGTCAGTTGTGTTCAATAGGTTCCTTAGTTCAGGTATAAGAAAGCATTTAGTATCTAGTCTTGATTCTAGGCTTTTGACTGCCTTTGGAGTCTGTTATTGGCATTTGTCATTGAGGACCAACATCAAGGAAGCCATTATGAGGTTAAGGAACAATAATAGGACACAGTCAGAGACATAGACCAAATCTCAGGCTTACCAAAATCAACTGTTCGGCACATTTTGAAGAAAGAGAGCACTGTTGAACCACAAAAAGGGCCTGGTGGACAAAGGAAGATCTCCACAGTTCATGACTGAAGAATTCCCCTCATAATGAAGAAAAACACTCACACACCTGTCGGACAGATCAGTAACACTCTTCAGGAGGCAAGCGGGGATGTGTTGGTGACTACTGTCTGCAGAAGACTTCACAGACAGAACTACAGAGGCTGCACTGAAAGATGCAACCACTAGTTTGCCACATAAACAGGACGGCCATGTTACAGTTTGCTAAGAAGTGCTTAAAAGAGCCTGCAGAGTTCTGGAAAAAAAGTTATTGTGGATGGATGAGACCAAGATTCACTTGTATCAGAGTGATGGCAAGAACAAAGTGTGGAGGCCAAAAATAACTGCCCAAGATCTAAAGCACCCCACCTCAAACATGGTGGTGGAGTGTTATGAGTGTTATGGTTTGGGCATGTATGGCTGCCACAATACTGGCTCACTTGTTTTCATTAATGTAGCTGCTGATAGCAGCAGCATAATGCATTCTGAAGAGTATAGAAGCATCTTATCTGGTGAAGTTCATCAAAATGCCTCCTAACTCATTAGACGGGTTGCTTCAGCCTACAGCTCGTTAATGATCCCAAACATATGGATAAAGCAACAAAGGAGTTTTTCAGAGCTAAAACTGGCCAAGTCATTCACCCATTCTAAATCCGAATGAACATGCGTTCCATATGCTGAAGAATTCTATTGAGACAACTAGCCCTCGAAACAAGCAGGAGCTGAAGGTTCCTGCAGAACAAGCCTAGCAGAGCATCACTGGAGAAGATACTCATCATCTGGTGATGTCAATGGGTCACGTACTTCAAGCAGCCATTGTATGCAAAGGATATGCCATAAAGAATTAAACAAAAACAAACACTATGGTGCCCTGAAATGCATTTAAAAAGTGCTGTCATTTCTACGTGCACTTTAACCACATGTGAATTGTTGGATTACAAATCTAATATTGTAAAGTAGAGCCTAATCAATAAAAAAATATGTCTTTGTCCCAAACGTTAAGGGGCTCACTGTACATATTCCAAATATAACACAGCATTAAGGTATATTATTATTATTATTATTATTATTATTACTAGATGTAGTAGTAGTAGCATCAGCACTATATGTGTAATAATAATAATAATTATTATTATTATTATGTTTGTGATAGTATGTGCTAGAATGTTCACAGAGGCGTGTGCTCAAAACAGTTGTATTTTGGGGAGCAGTTGTTTGTGATTTTCTTACTTCTGGTACCGCAGCATTCTAACTCTCAACACAGAGGTACCACATTAATTGTACCTTTACATTTTATTTTTCCGAATCACTAATATCCATCAAATAAAAATTATTAATAATTGCGAAGGGTCGCATTCACAAATGCTGTAATGCAACTGCAGTCGCTGGTCCGCCATTTTGGCTCAAAAATCGCTTCCCTACCACTCACGTGTTACTCCCTGGAGCAGATCCAAAATGGTGATCTTTCATTTCTGACCAATCCGCAATGTAAAACTGAATCAGTCCCCGCGCTTGTAACGCTCAGGAGAGTCCACCAGAAGGCGCTCAATGTCGACTTTTCTCTGCAGACAAAGATGGCGGTGCGGAAGAAAGACGGCGGCCCGAATGTAAAATATTTTGAAGCGTCTGACACAGTCTCGCAGTTCGACAATGTCCGCGTTTGGTTGGGCAAGAATTACAAAAAGGTACCCTTTGTTTGTTTTTTGCAGAATCCCTTTGATTAATATAGAGTACACGTTTCCCGAATGGAGGAAAAGAAAATGGTTCTGTTGGAGCTGAATGCGTATGGGAGAAGGGAGAAGGAGGGTGTGCGGTGGATTCAGGGCATTCCAGCTGTTGTATCCACGTACAAAGAGAGCCGGAAACAAAAGATGCCGAGGAAACGTCTTCGGAGAGTGCACAGCCAAGTATCAATACAGAGGCAATTAACCTCTGCACAAATTATGAAAATATATAGCCGGACTTAATATCGTAGCGAGGTTGCATTATAAAATAACGGTTGGAGCTCTGTTTTTATCCGTCTGGATTTTGCAAGGGATTTTTCCCTTGCTATGCGCTAACGGGAATGCAAGAATCAGAGCTGCACACCTCGACTGGCGCGCGTAACCAGCGCGAGTGCAGTGATCCAGATGTTGCGCTTCTCTGTGTAAGCGGCTGATACTTTGCAATGTTATATTAATGCAAAGTGCTGCTGTGGAATTATGTAAATATTATGCGTCCTGTTATATCTGTTTTTTGTGCACCCCCAGTCTTCTTTCTTGCGTATGCTTAGACGCACGCGCGCGCGCAGAAGATGAGGGGCCTGAAAGGACCAAGTGTACACTCGCGTGTCAGTTCCGTAAAATATGACCGTTATTCGTTGCACAGAAATGCAGCCGTGTCCAAGACAAAAAGCCGGAGATGTCGTGGTTACATTTAAAAAATCTCTATTATGCCTTATCTTCTCGACTAAGTTCGTCAGAAAGGGTAGCAAATGCTCTTCAGTTGGGACTGGTAAGCAGTGAATACTTGTAAGACTGCGTTCAGACTGGGAAGTTCAATTCAGTCTTTTTTATACATATAATTTTCAACAGTCAAGTTTATGGTCAGGTTTATATTCAATTCACACGCCCGACAAGGAAATAATGCAAGAAATTAAATATGAGCAAAGTATGAAAACTGTTGTGCACTTTTTCATAAGACTTCAAAGGGTTTTATTAGAAGCTTATGGCCTGACTCGGTCCAGGTTTCTGTGCTTGTTGTTTTTTTTCAGGCCCTGCATATTCATTCCCTTTCCTGTGCTGATTGTAAAATCAATAGATGTTTTCGTGCTACAGTTCAGAAAGGTTTCTCCTTTCTTCTTGTGGATAAATAGGCTGCCAGATTGAGAGAGGTTTTGAATCTTGGCCAGAGCACCAGGGACACCGCGTGTGTGGTTTTCTTTTTCTGGAGAGCTGGGATTTTTATGTTCAAGTGCTTACAAACATGTTCATATGACTGTGACCTGGTTAATCCAGCCAGAATTAGTGTGTCCCTTTAGTGGGCCAGAAGCTCCATTTGTTTTCGGTGTCTAATGCATCAACAATGCTTTGAATCTCAGGAATAAAGAAAGTATGCCTACTGTGGCATTCAGGAAGAAACATTTTGAAAATCTGAAAATACAGAAAATTTACTGTACGCAATGCTATGAAACACCTGTGATGAATATCATTAACTAGTCAAAAAGACGAATGCTGATCGGTAGGCTTTCAGATGTGTATAATATTGGAGTAATATTGGCAGGGCTTGAATTACAGGGGAGCCAGGGGAATCTCAGCCCCGAAAAAGACCTGAGATCGCGGTCCACGATCACAATCCAACCCCCCCACCCCCGGTCCACAATCTTATGCACCCCTCCAAAAGCCAGAGTGTAATTCCAACCCTGAATGCCTGAATGTTGCCAGTATTCATTCCCTGATCCATGGGAGCATATTGCTAGCTTTGACTGCCGCTGTTATTGTACTGGAGATAAGGGTGTTGTTTCTTCTGTGTTGGATATTTAGCATCTTCTGCAAAATGACACTGTGGAAAACTATTTGAGCAAAGACTGTCATTCAGTTTCTGTCCCTTCAACCCAGGACCACAGCTCTCTTTCCACTACATGCTCAGCTACAGCTCCATCTGTTGATCAAAATTTATACTGAAATATGTTGGGATTTATTGGGATAGTAGAACTGAAATGGCACAGCTTGGCCATTGACAAATATCAGCACTTTATGTTCCTTTTTTGTTTCATTATATATTCGGAGAGATTTGCATATTTCATACGGTATGTAAACTGTGAGCAGAGAAGCTCCACCATGTTACATCCTCTTAGCTTGTTCATAATGGCCGATGCCCATTGCAGACATATTCCCTATATACATTAGACGCATATCACTGAAGCACTGCAGGTAATATTAGTAGGCTTAGAAACCTCCAGTATGTGCGTATTTCTTTTATTTGTACAGTGCTTTCCAAAGCTTTTTCCAAATTAAAGATTAAAATGAACAGCAAGCGATAAACAGAAAAAGAGTGTCTAAAATTAAAGGGGTGGGGGGATTATGGTGATGCAAAGTGCAAAAGTTTATAATGTTTCATTCATAAATTGCATTCATAGAATAATTTATTTTCAATGTACTAATAAACCTAATTGTTTCTTGCTCTTTTCCTTTGGGTGGCCTGGGGTGGTGGAGCGGGGGCGAGATCTTTTAATGGGGCCCAAATCCCTTGCGGTGCCCCTGGGTGCAGTGTGTGTAGGTTTCTGTTGTTGCTCAGCACTTAATTAGCCAATTAAATAATGCAGTTGATTACTCCCATCCTGTCTCACTTGGTTACATGGGGCTGAATTGGGTGCTGATTTTAAGGAGAAAACATAAACCAGCACACCTGTTGGCTCCAGGAGCAAATTAACTTAGATAATATAACAGTGCATGTAAAATGTAAAAGTTGTGTAAAGTCGCTCTGGATAAGAGCATCTGCTAAATGCCTGTATAATAATAAAACATTAGTGATCTTTAAAATAAAGCCATAAATGAAAAAGATGCGCATGTCAAATGAAACTGAGCAGCTTCTTTTTATTATTATTAGCTGCGAACGCAGCTCTATAGCTCTGTCTGTCGGTCAGTCAGTTGGTTGGTTGGTCCACAAAAGTGTCCCACCCTGTAGCGGCCACAGTTTTTGCCCCAGGAGGCTGAAATTTGGCATGGAGGTTGGTCATGACCGAAGGTAGAGCTGAGTAACTTTCAGGCCGATTGACCAAGATGGGGCGTGGCCTATCACAAAAAGATGCATAACTCCCGAATGGATTCACAGATTTTGTGGAATGTTTGGTCATGAGCCAAATAAGAGGTCACGTGTTTGTGTGAGGGCGTGTGCATGGATGCATGCACGTGTGCGTTCGCAGCTATTGTGGATTCGCGCTTGTTTCCCTAGTAGGATGAAACCTTATAGCCCTATAAGTCCTGCCTTCCTGCAGTAAGCGTTATAAACGCAGTGGTGCCGTGCTGTGCTGCCTCCCATTGCACACCCACCATCGGCTATTACCAGCAGCTCCTTGCACACAAACATTCTTCCCTCGGAAACCATTGTGTTTCAACGCCGCTTACTATCCGAACTGACCAAACGTGCACAGATGCATTATTTAAAGCCTCATTCCACAGTTACCGACTTAAAATGCACGTCTAACCCTGGCAGAAGAGAAACATATGTGCATCGCACACATGGCTGTGTGGTTGTGACCCAACTGTGTTAAGACTAGGATCAGTGCCAGAAATGTACCATGGACATTGTTCTTGCAAACATGGCAGTGGTTGTTTGGAATCAGGTTCATTTGATATCTTCAGTAAGATGTTGCAAAGAACTGTGAATCACCTTGCAGTGAATATGCTGATGGGAGTTCAGATTGGACCAGTGAGTGTTCCAGACAGGTCAGCTATTGATCTGATCCATCAACTTGAGCTCTCTTTCCCAAAGAGGGGGATCACAGCCAAGATTTTACCCTTTTCTTCTAACAATATATATATATATATATATGAAACCAATACGCAATTGCTTTAGAATGTGCTTAGAGCAGATCATTCCAAGGCATGGAATAGCATTAGAATGCTGGTCTTAAATATGAACACATGCAAAAAGACAAAGCAGGTTGGAACTAACTCTCTTCAACTCTTGGAATGAACCTTTTTCGTCATCTTCCTGTATTATAATATAATTATAATTAAAATTGTTCACACCTGGAGAAGAACACATAGATTGTGAAGGGTCTGTCCCCCGTTTGCAGACTGGCATAGTCCCAGTTGGATCTGACCTGGAATAATGAGCCATCTTCCAACACATCTCCATACACTTACTGTAGGGTCTATGCGTAACTTTGGTCCAGCTGAATATGGATGATCCTGAAGTCTGTGTCGTTTAGCTGAAACCAATTATAATTATCACCAGGCTACATGGGATTCTAGATCAGTCAATGCATGTAGCTACGTAACTTGGAATGGCAAATGATACAGCATAAAACTGAAATCAGTCTGACCGCCACACAGTTTTGGCTGTTGTAGGTTATCAAGTCTACTTCCTTTGGCCTTTGCCTGCCCAAATTAAGTTTGGGTGAATATAATCAAACTATTAGGTGGAATTGGTAGCATAAAATTAAAGAAGTTTCATGCAAATATATTTTTCTACCTTGTAGTGAATAATTTGGCAGTTCCAAATTAGAGATCTGTTTTGTTTTTGTGCAACACGGCTTTATTTACTGATCTGTGAAATGTGTGTGTCCGACCTGGGTCAAATACGTATTTGTTTTGGATTGAAATACTTTTCTGTGCTCTGTTGATCTTGCCTGGCGTAACTGAGCTTGCCAATATGACCAGAATGCGGGGGTTTGCACTTTTTGAGAGTATTTCATTGGTTTCAATACACCAGACAAGATCAGTAAAGCATAGAAACGTATTTTAATCCAAAGCAAATATGTATTTGACCAGGTCTGGTGTGTGTGTGTGTGTGTGGGTGTGTGTGTGTGTGTGATGTGTGTCAATGCCTAGTTATAGTGAACAAGGGTTTAACAGGAGTATCATATAAAATGCTAAGTTCTTACACTTTTTTAAAATAAGCCACAAAATCTCAGGAACAGAGCTTTCAGTCTTTTTTCAGATACAGACGATAGCATGTAAGGAAATGGGGTGTGGCTGCTCACCTGTACTGAAATGGGGCGTGGCTGCTCACGTGTACTGAAATGGGGTGTGGCTGCTCACGTGTACTGAAATGGGGTGTGGCTGCTCACGTGTACTGAAATGGGGCGTGGCTGCTCACGTGTGCTGAAATGGGGTGTGGCTGCTCATGTGTACTGAAATGGGGTGTGGCTGCTCACGTGTACTGAAATGGGGTGTGGTTGCTCACGTGTACTGAAATGGGGTGTGGCTGCTCACGTATACTCATTGGGACAATTAAGCTGCTTTTCCTAGTTTCCTGTTTGCAACTGGTTTGACTGATGGCCAAACAGGGGATAGAGGACAGCCTTGTCTCTTGCCCATTTCAAGTTCAAATGGAGATGATACTGTTAATGTCAGATGAATTTGGTTTCTAAGTAATCTCTGACCTGTGAAAACACCACTGATATCTATGGGATCCTGCATGAATGGAGACGCTCTTTTCCAAGTCGATTGGTCAAAGGGCGGTGCTTTTATATGTTTTAGTCCGATAGCCTGAACATAACCTGCCCTGCATCATGTTAGTCATGAAACACAAGTTACCATGGTGATATACCCTGATTTAAAGTCAGTCAGCTTTACGATACGAAAAACCCAAGGTTAAAGCTTAAGTTAGCATGCTAACCCTGTAATTTCGCTTTATAGAAATATTTAAGTGCCTTTTTTTTATAATAACCTAGGTGTGATATGAGGTGAAGTAGTACTTCAGATAACCAGGCTGGGCCAGCAGGATCGTGGCACTGGGGATCCAGAGCAGGTTCCTAGATTGTCACGCGGAGGGCATCCGGCTGTGCCAATGACACATCCCTGAACACTGCCCGGGAGTCGGACAGGTGGGGGCCGGCACTTTCCTCAACCGTCACGCGTCTGAGCCTGGCTGGTCCCTGGTGGTGAGTGACTGGCAGTGGCTGGGACCAGAACGAGGTTGACTTGTTTCCTCAGTGAACTCTTCAGGCTCTGACCCAGTTCTGCACTTGCATTAAAGGCCACCTGGCTTTTCGGACCTTGCCAATGTAACTGTTCATCTGCTGTTGCTGTTTGGTGATGCTGTTCTGTGTGCCAGCGGGCTGTGCTCCTGGCCTTGCCCCTGCAGCAGGGGCCTGCTGAAGGTCCAGCCCTCGGCCTAGCGAGGTAGGTGAGGTTCGAGTGGCCCTGTGATACAGCCCTCGGCCTAGCAAGGTAGGTGAGGTTCGAGGTGGATACAGTCGGCCTGTATACGAGTGGCCGTGTAGCCCTCGTTGGGTAGGTGAGTTTCGAGTTACAGCCTGCAGGGTAGTGATAGGGCCCTGTGACAGCCCGGCTAGCTTGGTTCAGGGTTGTCGTCTCTCTTTTTTGTGTTAATCAGTTTAACCTTCATGGGTCCAAGTTGAACTATGGCGTTGTTCCTGCACTTGGACCGTACTTCTAGGGGTTTCGTCATACTTGTTCGCTGGTTATGGTTATACCTTGTTGTACGTCGCTCTGGATACGAGCGTCCAATCCTGTAATGTATGTATGTAATGAGTGCGAGGCCCTGTGATACAGCCCTTGGCCTAGCGAGGTAGGTGAGGTTCGAGTGGCCCTGTGATACAGCCCTCGGCCTAGCGAGGTAGGTGAGGTTCGAGTGGCCCTGTGATACAGCCCTCGGCCTAGCGAGGTAGGTGAGGTTCGAGTGGCCCTGTGATACAGCCCTCGGCCTAGCGAGGTAGGTGAGGTTCGAGTGGCCCTGTGATACAGCCCACGGCCTAGCGAGGTAGGTGAGGTTTGAGTGGCCCTGTGATACAGCCCTCGGCCTAGCGAGGTAGGTGAGGTTCGAGTGGCCCTGTGATACAGCACTCGGCTGATTCAGAGCTGTCTGGAATGTGCAGCCTTGGGCCGGGTGTGCTTGGATTCCATTTTTTAGCTTTTGGATGAAACGTTCCACTCCACCGTTAGCCCATGGATGCTAGGAGGCTGTGCGAATGTGTTAGACCCCATGACTGCCCAGGAAGGATGCAAACTCTGCCCATATGAATTGCGGGCCATTAGCTGTGGTGATGGCATTTGGCAAACCCCAACATGCAAACTGGCTCTCCAGTATCTCCGCAATGGCCTGCGTTGTGACAGTACCCACAGAGCAAACGTCTGGCCATTTGGAGTGGAGGTCAGATGCCACCACCGGGAAGTGCTGGTGATGAGGAATCCCATGTCTGTGGATTTCACCACAGATGTCCCGTTGTATGTGTTCCCATGGGCGAGGAGGCCACACGGGGTTGTAGGGAAGGTGGAGCAGGGGTTCCGGTTTTGCCTCTAACGGGGCACGGTGCACAGTCTCTAACCAGCACTCCAATCCCTGGCCACCACACATGCCCCCGGCATTCGGATTCAATCAGTTTCTCCGCGAAACTTTTGCATGAGGTTCTGGAAGCCCTCATCTGGAAAGTGTGCACTACAGACAGACTGGCTCCCTCTGTGCTGTCAGGTGCATCCAAGCTATTTTTATGAATAAATTCCACCCATTTTTATTTTCAAATGCGCTCCTTTGGTAATGATCCCAGTAGGGCTTACCAGCCCATTCTGGAACTTCCCATTTTTGAACTAAGCTAACGTTGAAAAGACAGATATCACATAAAATTTAAAAAAAATTAAAATTAAAGCTGAAATAAATCTGTCTCTAATCGATTGTTTTAAAATAATCTCTGATTAGATGTCCTAATTGACCTGCCAAAAGAAATGTATGGTAACATGAAATGTGTGGTGTTGTTGAGTATCTTTAGCTGCGGTGTATGTAAACTTTTGGCCTCAACTGTACACTGAATGTTTTACTGTGCATCTCTTTTGCCTGGTAACTTGCTCTCCCCACTGAAGTTTTAGGAGCAAATAATGTTCCTCTTCATTATTTACACATTCAGGTTTTTTTCCCACCCTTGTTTTACTCCCTCCCATTATTAACATTCCATGTTACCCCTTTATGTGTAACTGGCAGAATAATGTGGCCACACTATAATAATACAGTATCACATGTCAGTATAGTAACTTTTTAAATATTCGTGTCAGAATGGATCCTATAATTGTGTACCCTGGACGTTTGATCTTCCCCCCTTTTATCTTCCCGCTCTCCTCAGTGCAAGGCCCAGTTCATTCCTGCTGTGCTTTTCTGCTCCTCTTGCAGTACATCCAGGCCGAACCCCCCACCAACAAGTCCCTGTCCAGCCTGGTGGTGCAGCTGCTGCAGTTCCAGGAGGAGGTGTTTGGACGACACGTCAGCAACCCCCCTCTCACCAAGCTGCCGGTACGCGCAACGTCTTTTCAAACGGGTTACGTGCTTCCAGGGGTTTGGGCCATGTTCCCTTTCAATTCAGTCCGCCTGGGAGGAACACGCTTCAGAAAACCAATCAAAATTCAGTTCATTAGCTGAAAAATGGTCTCGGTGGATTCCTCAGCGAATGAATAGAGTTTCAGTTAATTTCTTGAATTGACTGGAGTGGAGGTGAGCCTTTCTACTGGTGCTGTCAGCGTGGTTCTAGGGTGGCTGGGCGGCTCACCAGTTAAGACAGTGTTCTTTCAGTGTGTGGATGTGCACACAGACTGGAACTGATTCCACTCCATGCCAGTGTCAGCTCTGGCCAACAGCTGCATGTGTGTGTGTGTGTGTGTGTGTGTGTGTGTGCGCGCGTCTGTGTGTGTGCACACGTGTGTGTGTGTGTGTGTGTGTGTTTGTGTGTGTGTGTGTGTGTGTGCGCACGTGTGTGTGTGTGCACGCATGCGTGTGTGTGTGTGTATGTGTGCATGCGGGTGTGTGCGTCCATGTGTGTGCGTGTGCGTCTGTGCGTGTGCGTATGTGTGTGTGTGCGTGTGCGTCTTTGTGTGTGTGTGCGTGTGCGTGTGCGTGTGTGCATGTGTATGCGTATGCACATGTGTGTCCTTGTGTGTGTGTGCGTGTGTATGCCTTCTCAGAAGGTGACCTAGGGTTTACACTACCCACATGTAACATTATACTGCATGTTTCTGATTTATATGCAGTTTATGCTGTGTTAAGGCTTTTTATATTATTTATACTTTAAAAAAATGATTACATTGTAAATATTCAGACATTCAAATGCTGTAAAACATCTAATTGCAAGGAAAATTAAAAGCGTAAGAGCAAATATTTCACACGTAGTGTAGGTTGGACAGAAAATTCCAGCTGCACATTGAAAATTTACACCTGTCCTTCCATCTTCCTCTTCCTCTCCAGATGAAGAGTTTTCTGGATTTCAAGTCGGGAGGAGCACTCTGTCACATCCTGGCTGCGGCCTACAAGTTTAAGAGCGACCAGGGCTGGTGAGCTGAGCGCCACGATGGCCTCACACAGATTTAACAGTGTTTGGAGCGCCTTTCGCTTCTCAGGCTTGGAAGGCCCATACTGCCGTTAGTGCAGAAATTCAGCTTTTATTACAGATTCAAAAGTAACAGACGCTTAAAACACAATATTGATGTATTGTCAACATTTATCAAAATAGAATTGAACTGGCCCCTTGTCCATTGCATGGAATTAACATTTGGTCAAAATACATTAATCTGCAGTGATGTTGGTGATTGGTTTTGCATTGTAAAAACGTAAAGGCCACAGAAGCTAAATGATATGTCTCCTACTTCAGTTATAGTTTTCCTAGTCTTGGTTGATGAGCACAGCTTTGTTCAGAAAGACTTAACGCAGCTGAAACAATGATACCACACCAGTACCCATTGCTATGAATTTTGACCTTGTTGGGTCAATGAATGTTAAACTCTTGTCATGATCACTGTGTCCAGACAAACTGAAGTTGTTTGGGCCTGTAGTGTCTGTACAGCAGACAGTATGGGTACACTAGACATAACTGTGGCATTAATTCAGTGAAAACAGTTAAAGTGTTGTCATTTAAAATATTTGTGACCTGTGTGTGAACTGTAGGTGAGGTTCTGACTCACAGATGACCTGAACTGGAATTACATTCTAACTCTGCCTCACTGTTTGACGTTCTTAATGAATGACTGACTGACAAATATTCCGACTGCATGACTGCAGCTCTGACTGGCTGACCGATGCTCTTTGTAAATTTCTGACTACATTATTTACATTCTGTCTGAATGACTGAGCAGCGCCATAACCTGGTCAGAAACTTTAGCTGAGGACATCAGTAGCACAGGTCACATGACGGACATGGTTACCGTGAGAACCACATACTGTCACGTGTGCAATCAAGGAGTCGTTTCAGAGGTAATGTTGAAATACATTTTCAGTTAAACTAACGTGATAATTACATTCATCTAGGATGTTTGGGTGATTGGAAAATATCATTTTTTTGTTTCAGGAAAAGTTGAAAAACACAGGGAAAAAAATGTGCGCTGCATTCTGGAAATATAGGTGTGTTGATAATGACATTTTAGTTTCAAATGAAGAGATTAAGGGCATCTGTGGGTCCATTGTCTAAAGCAAGAAAATGCACTGACTGACTGGTGTTCTTAGAGAATGTGTGACTGGCACGTATTTCTGCTACATAACACTGTCCGTCTGAGTGGTTGATGTCACTAGCTGACTAATGGTCTCTCTCACTGACCAAACCTGTGTTCCCCAGGCGCAGGTTTGACTTCCAGAACCCCTCCCGAATGGACCGCAATGTCGAGATGTTCATGAACATTGAGAAATCCCTGGTGCAAGTGAGTCAGAGCTGCGCATGGCTTTCTTGCTCATGTACCTCCAACATCAGGGCTGAACCCTCTCTCTCTCTTTCTCTGCACTGATCAGAATAACTGCCTCAGTCGACCAATCATCTATCTCAGTTCCGAAATTGAGCCGAAGCTGTTGGGGAAAATAAAGGACATCATAAAACGCCACCAGGTACGTCCGTCTGTCCGCACCAGTATGAAATCACGCTTGATATTTCGCCCGTGCTAACAGTGGTTGGAAGCCGGTTGCTATGTCATATTAGGCTTAGTGATGCACTGTCCGGTTTACATGGCCATCTACTTCCCTAGGGCTCAGTGACTGAGGACAAGGCAACCAGCTCTCATGTGGTGGTCCCTATACCAGCAAGCCTGGAGGAGGGTGAGAAGAAGCTTCTAGAATGAGTGCTTTGGAGAGCATGGGGCTGAGGGAGTACCTGGAAGAGCAGAGGGCATCAGACAGTTAACAGTGTTGTGGGGTAGACCTGGGAAACAGTGCTTGCGGAAATGATGAATTTTACCCATATATTGTAATTAATCTATATTGTGACATGAATATAATGACATATAATGTTTTTGCACATATATGAATCTTTCACACTGAAGTGAACATAGACATTAAAATGGAAGATCAGAGATTTAAATTTTAGAGCACAGTGGATTTTAATTGGATAATTGGGCAAGGTTTGCGCACTCGTGTGTGTGTGTTTGTGTGCGCATGTGTGTGTGCGCAGTCCCATGTAACAGTGTCTTTTCTCTCAGAGGAGTGGGTGCGTCCAGTGATGAAGAGGGACAAGCAGGTTCTCCTTCACTGGGGATATTCACCTGACAGGTACACCTTCACTGTCACTAAGGGTAGAATATCATGTCACGTGGATTGATATACAGTGCCTTCGGAATGTATTCAGACCCCTTCACATATTTCACATTTTGTTATGTTACAGTCTTATTCTAAAATTGATTAAATTCATTTTTATTCTCATCAATCTACACACAATACCCCATAATGACAAAGCAAAAACAGGTTTTTCACTTTTTTTCCCCCTTTTTTTTGCAAATTTGTAAAAATAAAAAAAAACAACTGAAATATCACATTCACATTTCAGACCCTTTGCTATGACACTCAAAATTGATCATACTTGTTTCTACAACTTGATTGGAGTAAACCTGTGGTAAATTCAATTGATTGGACATGCTTTGTTAAGGCACACACCTGTCTATATGAGATCAGTGTTGCCAGATCAGATTGACAGTTTCCAGCCCAATCACAACGTAAAACCCGCCCACTTCAATAAAAACCAGCCCAAATCATAACAGGGTTTTAGCCTGCTGTATTAGGGTGTGCTGCGGTCCACGGGGGTGGGGGCGGGGTTGGCGGGTGTGGGCGCGAGGAATTATGTGTTATGCATTTCGCTAACACCGCTAATTAAATCAACCGGCAGTATTTATTTATTTATTTATTATCCTTTATTTAACCAGGAAGGTCCCATTGAGATACAATATCGCTTCTGCCAGGGAGTCCTGGTCAAGATGGCAGCAGAAAAATAAAAATTTCATATTAAAAACATACCAAAAAAAAAAAAAAAAGACAGACATACAAGGATCAGGAGCTAAAAGGCACTTGTTGCTAAAAGCAATAACATTGTTCAGTAAAAACTGATTTTAACATATTTTTAAACATGTCAAGAGAGGGTAAGGATTTCAGATTAAGAATGCCTTGTAACTCATTCCAGACATGCGGGGCATGAAAGGAAAAGGCTGATTTACCCAGTTCTGTTTGAGTACTTGGGACCATGAGGAGAATTTTCTGCATCAGAGAAACAGTACTGGGATTTTCTGTGCTGCTTTTTGGTAATATTATTTTCACAATAGTTTCAAAAACCCACCTAATTTTGACAAAAGTAGCCCAAATGTCATCTACCAGCCCAACGCTATTTTTCCCCACCCAACGTAATCAAAAGGAGCCCAATATGGCAATACTGTATAAGGTCCCACAGTTGACAGTGCATGTCAGAGCAAAAACCAAGCCATGAAGTCGAAGGAATTGCCTGTAGACCTCCAAGACAGGGTTGTGTCGAGGTACAGATCTGGGGATGGGTACAAAAAATGTATGCAGCATTGAATGTACTGAAGAACACAGTGGTCTCCATTATTCCTCTGTAGAGATGGGAGAACCTTCCAGAAGGACAACCATCGTTGCAGCACTCCACTAATCAAAGCCTTTATGGTAGAGTGGCCAGACGAAAGCCACTCCTCAGTAAAAGGCACATGACAGCCTGCTTCGAATTTGCCAAAAGGCACCTAAAGGACTCTCAGACCATGAGAAACAAGATTCCCTAGTCTGATGAAACCAAGATTGAACTCTTTAGCCACAATGCCAAGCGTCATGTCTGGAGGAAACCAGGCACCGCTCATCACCTGGCCAATACCATCCCTACGGTGAAGCATGGTGGTGGCAGCTTCATGCTGTGGGGATGTTTTTGAGCAGCAGGAACTGGGAGACTAGTCAGGATCGAAGGAAAGATGAATGGAGCAAAGTACAGAGAGAACCTTTATGAAAGCATGCACCAGAGCAATCAGGACCTCAGACTGGGGCGAATGTTCACCTTCCAACAGGACAGCGACCCTAAGCACACAGCCAAGACAATGCAGGAGTGGCTTCGGGACAAGTTTGTGAATGTCCTTGAGTGGCCCAACCAGAGCCTGGACTTGAACCTAATCGAATATCTCTGGAGAGATCTGAAAATAGCTGTGCAGCAATGCTCCCCATCCAACCTGACAGAGCTTGAGAGGATCTGCAGAGAAGAATGGGAGAAATATCCCAAATACAGGTGTGCCAAGCTTGCATAGCCAAGAAGACTTGAGGCTGTAATCGCTGCCAAAGGTGCCTCAACAAAGTACTGAGTAAAGGGTCTGAACATTTTTGTAGATATGATATTTCAGTTTTTTATTTTTATAGAAAGGAAAGACGGGAGCCCGCACTCTTAATGAATAGATATAGATTATGAATGTCTACGCAATGTCCAAATAGGAATAAAAATGAAAATGATTTTGTTGCGTAGACATTCATAATCTATATCTATTCATCAAGAGTGCGGGCTCCCGTCTTTCCTTTCTGTGATTATCTGTGAGAAGCCAATGCACCATTTATTTGTTATATAGCCGAGTTTGTTAAAAACTTCTTTGAGCGCATGGGTTGGTAATTATTTTTTTGTACAGTTTTTTATTTTTAATAAATTTGCAAACATTTCTAAAAATCTGTTTTCGCTTTGTCATTATGGGGTATTGTGTGTAGATTGATGAAAATAAAAATGAATTTAATCTGTCTTATAATAAGGCTGTAACATAACAAAATGTGGAAAAGTGAAGGGCTCTGAATACTTCCCAAAGGCTCTGTATATCACAATATCTTTTTTTAAATAAAAATTTGGCATCTGCGGTTCCACATGAATCTAAGAATGTTGACTAACTAACTGTTGGTTTGGGAGAGTGAAGGCAATCTGTAGTTCTCCTCCGATACACGTACCAGCCAGCCAGCTGCTTCTTTTCATACTGCAGCCACAAGCCGCACACGTGCAGAGAACGAGTTTGTACGTGTGAGCAGAGAGCTAGCCTTGGGCACCTGGACAGGCAGCAGGAGTCTTTTGAGCAATGAACAACACTATACCCCCAACTGTATCCCTCCCACATCCCTAAGTGGCACAAAGCCCCCGACTGTGTCCCTCCCACATCCCTGAGTGGCACAAAGCCCCCGACTGTGTCCCTCCCACATCCCTGAACAACACTATACCCCTGACTGGATCCCTCCCACATCCCTGAACAACACTATACCCCTGACTGTATCCCACCCACATCCCTGAACAACACTATACCCCTGACTGTATCCCTCCCACATCCCTGAGCAACACTATACCCCTGACTGTATCCCTCCCACATCCCTGAACAACACTATACCCCTGACTGTATCCCTCCCACTTCCCTGAACAACACTATATCCCTGACTGTATCCCTCCCACATCCCTGAGCAACACTATACCCCTGACTGTATCCCTCCCACATCCCTGAACAACACTATACCCCTGACTGTATCCCTCCCACATCCCTGAGCGGTGCAAAGCCGATCGCACCAGCAGGGCTGCTGAGCTGCTGGGCCACAGTCAGCACTGGCACGGGCCGGATTCCATCCAACACCGCCGTGCTCACTCATGTACCACATATTTTTTGCTTAATTTCCTTACTTGGTCAATTCATTATCTATACACGCTTATCCGGAGCCTATCCCAGCATGCATTGGGCAAGAGGCAGGAATACACCCTGGACAGGCTGCCAATCTATTGCAGGGCACACACCATTCACTCACACACTCATGCCTATGGACAGTTAGCCTACCTGCATGTCTTTGGACTGTGGGTGGAAATGGAAGTACCCAGAGCAAACCCATGTGGACACGAGGAGAACATGCAAATTCCACACAAGCCGAGATTCAAACGATTATATTCCTGTGAGACAACAGTGCTACCAGCTGCACCACCGTGCCACCAGTATTAGGACTGGAAATAGCTAATGATTAGGTAATTACCTCTGGTAAAAGAAAAAGGTAAATACAAAGAAATTAAATTTTAAACACTTTGAAAGGCCTCTACACTTCAGGTGACTACCTTGTATTTATCAAAGGTTTAGGTTTATTGAGTTTAATTGTGTACCTCCTAGAAATTTAGACAATACCTACACCTACATCTACATCTACACTAAGAACACCTCTTCTATTATCAATTAATTCAACTAACTGTTGTAATAACATATTTAGATTGGTAATAGCTTCATTTTGTACTTCCTAGGAATTAAGGCAGTATTTTCCTAGAAACAAACTTATCTTTCATAGTAATTTTTTACTTTTACACCCATTTAAGTGTTTATTAGATTTGCATAGGGAATGCATGGATAATGGGGATAATGAAGTATTATATCTATTTATCTATCTATGTACAGTATTGTTTTTACAATCTGTATTTATTTTAAAATGTCTTCTATGAGGCATTTTTGTTATTTGACACTTTGATGTGACTCATAAAGTTTGAATGACCACATTCTCTCCAAGGAAAAAATAAGATAAGAAAAAATATGGGGCCAAGTTATTTAAAATAATTTGGGAAACATTGGGTAGCATTGCTTTGGAAAAGAGCTTGTTTAATTTGTGTGCTAAGACAGCCAATATTGATTTTGACTCATTTTGATATCAATACTTTGAATGGCAGGCCTATATTTTGCAAGTTTTAATTAATGACTTACAGATTATGCATGTGTGAGTAACTTGACATTTTTATACGTCTTCAGATATCATTTTTTTAAACTGTTTGTTATAAGTAACAACAGTAATGCATATAATTGAAGGCTATGAGAAAACTGCATATGCACAAATACATGCAAACACACATGCATTCTTGTTGAAAGAAACACATCGGTATGGATTCAGTCATTTGTCCTATACCACGAATGACAAATAAATGAAAATGTTTGTCATATTTTTAAATGGAAGTATTTTTAATGGGCTGTTGTATACACGACAGACCCACTAATTGTTTGTATGTCAGTAGAGGATTTATAAGCTTGGCTAACATTAATTTAGAAATGTGGTGTTTGCAAGGTAGCTACAGTAGCCTAGTTAAAAAGTAGCTAACAGTAGGAACACCAGTGGGCAGAATTATTGATTGTGGTCCTGGAGCTTTTGTGATGAGATAATCAATCCGCAGGAAGAAGGATAAAAAAAGCTAAATCACCCAAGTTTGGGGCTTTAATGTGTGGATGTGTGTAGTTGTTTGTGAATTCTATCTGTTTACATGCGGTCAGAAGGTATAGATGTTAATGCTGCTAAGAGCAGAGAGTCTGTGGTCATTGTGGTTATTTCTGTAGGAAACCCTGAAAAGTGCCAAACTCTCGGCCGTGTGTAGGTATGGGGCATGCCCCGGCAAGCTGTTAACTTGGCGGATGGCATACCTGTGGTAATTGTTTTTGACCAGTAGTAATTACCCAGTTGTGTGCTATTCCTACCATGTGTTTACTAGGGGACTGTAAAAGGAAGCAATACCATTTAATTTTGCTTCTGTGCCATATGATAATCTGCTATTTAACATAAGAATGTCAAAGAATAAATGTGCAAGATCAACACAGATGAGCAAAATGAATAAAAGAGACAGCCAGCGGTGCATCGGCTTGCTGTGGCTTGAAAGAAAAACGTTGCACAAATGAAGCGCAGTGTTACCGCCATTTGAGATGCTAAGCCTGAGCGTGTCAAATCACATCAGTCGTTATTATCCCAGAGGGAGTCTTGCAGGAGAGACAGGGTCAATAAAAGGAACATTTATGGCATGAATACTACACCAGGGGATCTCAAACGCCAGTCCTGGATGACAGCAGTCTGTGTTGGTTATTGTCCTTTCAATCAGCAGCCTGTTTAGCCCTGTTTAACCAATCAATGACTTAAATTAAGCGCAAATGCACCAAAAAGCAGTGGATGCAGCAGCCCTGCAGGGTTCGAGTTTAAAGTCTCTGCACTACACCCAGGTTTTAGTCCTCACGCTGATGCACACAGCGATGATCTGGAGAAACGAACATGAAGCCATCGCTTGCTTGGATACGGACGCGGTTTTATAGCATATAGCATGATATGCACAATATCCAAAAAATCATATTGTGCTTGCAGCTTGAATTTAAGCTGGTGTATGAAATACCGACAATGTACTCGTCCCATTCCGTGTTATGGAGTGTTTTGTCAGGGTGCAGCGGGATGTGGGCGGGGACTGTTGGCAGTGTGTCTGTGGAAGATTTGGTGCTTTTGAGTGTTTTGGTGCTGGGCCTGTGGGAGCCTTGGTGCTTTGGAGCGTTTTGTGTGGGAGGTGAGTGTTAGCGGTGTGTGTGTGTTGACAACACGTTCTCATTCCCAAATCGTCAAATATTGCAGCTTGGGCAAGGGCCCTTCTCGTCACTATTCGACGGGTTGGAAAGCCTTGGGCGTCTTGGGTTGACGAATGAGGTAGCCCATTGAATTGAATTACCACTTTGGCGGATTTTGACGCTATAGACAGACAGTAGCCTGAACCTCAGGGCAAATTCGGAGCTCGTATTTGTAGATAATCAATACTATTGTGACCGATTTGAATTTAATTACTTAAAAACACATACACATACACCGAAATATACCAGAAATTATTTCATTTTAATACTATAGGCTACACGGAAAATTATTTTAAAAACATCAACATAAACCTAGGCTAATGCATGCTGGGTTATGTAGTTTATTTGGAGTGCCTAGTAGTCCATGGGCTACCTCACTCGTCAACCCAAGACGCCCAAGGCTTTCCAACGTGTCGAATAGTGACGAGAAGGGCCCTTGCCCAAGCTGCAATATGGCCATGGTAAATTTTTTGAAGTCATTTAGGGACCAAGGATCATGTTATTTTAAATCCCCATCCCTAGTGTTGAAGCGCTGGGTCTGGGGGAGCCTTGGTGCTTTGGAGCATTTAGGCGCTGGGTCTGGGGGAGCCTTGGTGCTTTGGAGCGTTTAGGCACTGGGTCTGGGGGAGCCTTGGTGCTTTGGAGCATTTAGGCACTGGGTCTGGGGGAGCCTTGGTGCTTTGGAGCGTTTAGGCACTGGGTCTGGGGGAGCCTTGGTGCTTTGGAGCGTTTAGGCACTGGGTCTGGGGGAGCCTTGGTGCTTTGGAGCGTTTAGGCGCTGGGTCTGGGGGAGCCTTGGTGCTTTGGAGCGTTTAGGCACTGGGTCTGGGGGAGCCTTGGTGCTTTGGAGCATTTAGGCGCTGGGTCTGGGGGAGCCTTGGTGCTTTGGAGCGTTTAGGCACTGGGTCTGGGGGAGCCTTGGTGCTTTGGAGCGTTTAGGCACTGGGTCTGGGGGAGCCTTGGTGCTTTGGAGCGTTTAGGCACTGGGTCTGGGGGAGCCTTGGTGCTTTGGAGCGTTTAGGCACTGGGTCTGGGGAGCCTTGGTGCTTTGGAGCGTTTGGCACTGGGTCTGGGAGCTTGTGCTTTGGAGCGTTAGGCACTGGGTCTGGGGGAGGCTTGGTGCTTGGAGCGTTTAGGCGCTGGGTCTGGGGGAGCCTTGGTGCTTTGGAGCGTTTAGGCGCTGGGTCTGGGGGAGCCTTGGTGCTTTGGAGCATTTAGGCGCTGGGTCTGGGGGAGCCTTGGTGCTTTGGAGCGTTCTGGTGCTGGGTCTGTGTTCACTGAGCTGTGCTGCTGTCTCACAGCTACGACACCTGGATTCCTGCCAGCGAGGTGGAGGCCGCTGTGGAAGACCCCCCCAGTCCAGAGAAACCCAGGAAGGTGAGTGTGGGTGGGGGGGGGGGGGTCACTTTTAATCATTAATTTAGTTATCTATTTATTTACCAATCTGAATGCCTGCCTACCTTTATTTAACCAGGTTGCTCATCAGGGAGCTCCATTATTAATTGTCATGACAATCTAACAGATTGGGCTAGATTGTTTTAGCCAATCACATGAAAGGGGTGATAATTTGGCCAAATGTAGAGAGTCTGTTTTTGGGGAAATCTGGGTTAACATCCCAGCTCTTCAGAATATTGTCATCTCTTATGACCGCAATACCAAGGCCCTTGGCGGACCTTGGCTTGACGTGTCTTCCCAAGGACAGTAACTCCGCCCCCACAAAAAGCATTCTGGGGCACCGGGGCAGTGCTGGTTTTTGTGTTACTCAGCCCTTCATTGATGTCGATGACATGGTTACCTCACCTTTAGCGCCTGGAAAGTTGAGGATCCGCTCGCTTTTCCCTGACAGGTGCATGCCAAGTGGATCCTGGACCTGGACCAGTTCAACGAATGGATGAACGAGGAAGACTATGAGGTGGGCGAGGGTGGCCCCAGGAGAAAGAGGATCTCGGCCAAGACCCTGACGGACGAGGTGTCTACGCCGGACGAGCGGCGGGACAGGAAGCCGGGCAGCGCCAAGAAGAGGAAGCGCTCGCCTTCGCCATCCCCGACCCCGCCCCCCCAGGAGAGTAAGAAGAAGAACACCAAGAAGGGGTATGTCCTGTCCCGTCCCGCCCTCCCCGAGCACCACCCTGTGCATGATCACCACCTGTTTCACCCCTTTGCCAGAAACTTCCATAGCTGCCGTTAAGACTTTTAATATTTGGGGTGGTGTAGAGCAGACCTGGGTAAGTCTGGACTAAAAAGCAGAGGTGATCATGCCTTCTCTGTTAGGGCTCTGGAAAAGTCTTCCTGCTATGGATCAGTCTGCAGATCAGTGTTCATCTTCCTTTCAATCAGTCTAAACTCACTTTCAAAGTGTTGCTTTCCTGAATGGCTAGATGTTTATTTTAAATATTCATTTTTGTTCTTATTTTTCACCATTTTATTTTCCCCAAATGATTGTTTCTTTTTTATATTTAATTTATATTAAAAAATTTAATTATTTTATCTCCGTAAAGCATTTTGTGCTGTATATGCTTGATAAGTACTATACAAATAAAGATATTTTTATTATCATTATTTGAGATCAGTCACAAGCCTAAACACGCCCTGGGGACTGAATTGGTGGACATGGTCAGTTGTGGTAAAGCCAGATTGGGCTGGTATTTATTGACAAGGTTCAGAGAGAGAGATGCGGAGTGAAAATAAAGCTTCACTGTTAACCTGGGATCCTGGGTGAAAAATCAGTTAGAAAAAAGCAAACGAGTGGTTTGCTGTAGGTTTGAGTTTTTTGTTTGAGGTTCTCTTGCTGGTGCAGTCTCTGGTCTTAGACACAGGTAAAATCACACATTTAAACACTTTTTAAGGTGCATGTATCACCTCTCCCAGAGAGAGCTCAGTCACAGAGTACTGTATAACACAAGGTCTGGGTTAATTACATATATTGAATACTGGTATAGGCTGGTCAAATCTGAAAAAATTTCAACTCAACAAAGTTTTTTTTTTCTTGTGGAAAATCTATGAATTTTAACTCACTTGGTTCAGCTGGACATTTAATGCAGTCTAAAGGGTTCATTTCCTGCTGTGGGAACTGCAGAGGTTTCACCCAAACCTTTTAAAGCACACTTCACCCGATGATGTGCACCACAGTGTATTGAATGGGTCTGTGATTGACAGCTCATCATACTGTAGCTCCATGCATTATCAGGTTAATGACTATGCGTCATTCCTGGTGTAACGTGTATTTGTGTGGGTGTGCGTGTGTGTACATGCGTATTTACATGTGTGTGTATGTGTGTGTGTGCATGCGCATGTGTACGTGTGTGTGTGTGTGTGTGTGTGTGTACGTGTGTGTATGTGTATGTGTGTGTACATGTTTGTGTGCCTGTGTGTGTGTGTGTGTATGTGTGCGCATGTTTGTGTGTGCCCCGTGCCTGTATGCGTGTGTGTGCATGCTTGTATGTGTGCCTGCGTGTGTGTGTGTGTGTATGTTTGTGTGTGTGTGTGTGTATATGTGCGTGCCTGTATGTGTGCCTGCGCATGTGTGTGTACGTGTGTGTATATGCACATGTTTGTGTGTCTGCGTGCGTGTGTGTGTGTATGTCCATGTATGTGTGTGTGTGTGTGTGTGTGCATGCGCGTGCCTGTGTGCCTGTGTGTGTCTCTGCATCTCTCCAGACCTACAGCACCGTACACCAAATCGAAGCGGGGACACCGGGAGGAGGAGCAGGAGGACCTGACCAAAGAGCTGGACGAGCCCTCGCCTGTGCCTGCGGTGGAGGAGGTCACCCTGCCCAAAGCTGGTAGGGCTCACACCACTCCTCTAGCGCACAGCTAGCACTGTCACGTCTGAGCCGACAGAGGCTGTGTCTATTGAAGCACTATACAAATAACGTTCAAATGTCAGCCAATCAAGTATCCTCCAATCAATATGCATTCATATCTGATTGGCTGACATTTAATAATGCGTTAAATAAATATTTATGTATTAAATTAGCTCGTTATTATATAATGCATTAATAAGCAGCATTCTAATAAATGTATGCCAGACAATTTACACACTTATTGGCACCACTATATATTCTTATGAAAAGAAATATCAAAAGTATATTGCTGTTTGTATTTAACTTTTTAAAACTTTTTTATTAAAGCCTTTAGGAGTTATTAAATTGTGGCCCTTGGCTTCCTGTTTCACTGGGGCAGTAAATACGAGGTGACACTTACCAAACTCCTTTAGTCCTCAGTCAACATGGGCAAGGTAAAGAGCACACAAATGAAATGAGACTAAAACTGGCAAAAAATAGGTAAAGAATTTAAGGACGTTTCAAACAACTGGAGCAACGATGAACCTGCCTGGAAGAGGATGCACATGTATTTTGCCCCTACACGCTGTGTAATGTAATTAAAGTCAAACAATTGTCCAAGGATTACAGTTATAGAATAGCAGAAGTTTGTTGCATCTTTAGGTTGCTCCAAAAATACATTTAGATGCAGTTCAGAAGGCTTGCCAGAATAAAGACTGTACTGTCAGCTATCCACATAAGTAAGTGCCTTAAGATTTCTAATGTCACTGGAACATTGTTTGGAAGCAGATTTGATGGTCAGATTACACAAACTCTGGCAGCCCATGTCTGTAGGCTAAACTCTGGCAGCCCTTGCCTGTAGGCTAAACTCTGGCAGCCCTTGCCTGTAGGCTAAACTCTGGCAGCCCTTGCCTGTAGGCTAAACTCTGGCAGCCCTTGCCTGTAGGCTAAACTCTGGCAGCCCTTGCCTGTAGGCTAAACTCTGGCAGCCCTTGGCTGTAGGCTAAACTCTGGCAGCCCATGTCTGTAGGTTAAACTCTGGCAGCCCATGTCTGTAGGCTAAACTCTGGCAACCCTTGCCTGTAGGCTAAACTCTGGCAGCCCTTGCTTGTAGGCTAAACTCTGGCAGCCCATGTCCATAGACTAAACTCTGGCAGCCCTTGCCTGTAGGCTAAACTCTGGCAGCCCTTGCCTGTAGGCTAAACTCTGGCAGCCCATGTCTGTAGGCTAAACTCTGGCAGCCCTTGCCTGTAGGCTAAACTCTGGCAGCCCTTGCCTGTAGGCTAAACTCTGGCAGCCCTTGCCTGTAGGCTAAACTCTGGCAGCCCATGTCTGTAGGCTAAACTCTGGCAGCCCTTGCCTGTAGGCTAAACTCTGGCAGCCCATGTCTGTAGGCTAAACTCTGGCAGCCCTTGCCTGTAGGCTAAACTCTGGCAGCCCATGTCTGTAGGCTAAACTCTGGCAGCCCTTGCCTGTAGGCTAAACTCTGGCAGCCCTTGCCTGTAGGCTAAACTCTGGCAGCCCATGTCTGTAGGCTAAACTCTGGCAGCCCTTGCCTGTAGGCTAAACTCTGGCAGCCGTTGCCTGTAGGCTAAACTCTGGCAGCCGTTGCCTGTAGGCTAAACTCTGGCAGCCCATGTCTGTAGGCTAAACTCTGGCAGCCGTTGCCTGTAGGCTAAACTCTGGCAGCCCATGTCTGTAGGCTAAACTCTGGCAGCCCTTGCTTGTAGGCTAAACTCTGGCAGCCCATGTCCATAGACTAAACTCTGGCAGCCCTTGCCTGTAGGCTAAACTCTGGCAGCCCTTGCCTGTAGGCTAAACTCTGGCAGCCTTTGCCTGCAGGGTAAACTCTGGAAATGGCTGGATCTTCCAGCAGGACAACAAGCCTTCATGCTCCTTCAAATCCACCAAAAATGTTAAATGACCACATTTCATGCTAAATAATTTTTCTTTAAAGAATAGGATTATATAATTTTCTCATACTACTGAGGATATAAATCATTTATGAAGTCAGTTTAATACAGCATTTTGGTTTCTGTTAATGGAGGATGTCAGTAATTCTGGAGGGCATTGCGTGTACAGTATGGCAGTCACATGTATTGTAACCTTATGTGGAATTCCCTCTGTCTGATAACCTTGGCTTCCTTCTTAATGCTTGCTTCTTAAAGTTATATAACAAAACAAGCCTGTTCTCTAAAGCATCGCCTTGATGTTTTTCTACAGTCAACACTAAGAAAGACTCAGAATCTACCCCGGTAAAAGGTGGCACTATGACTGACCTGGGTGAGTCCTTGGTGTTTTTCATATGCACTAGCCACTACCTTTTTCTCCTTGTTCTTCCCCTTACTCCCTCACTACCTGGTGTACATTCATCATTACTGCGTTATAAGGTGCATTAAAAAGAACCTCACTCTTTTTCCTTCTCTCTCTCATTCTTCCTGCCTTCTTATGATGAACAGATGAGCAGGAGGATGAGTCTATGGAAACAGTGGGGAAGGTAAGACTGTACAGGGATACCCGATTGGCCCTTAAGCGTAAGTTAGGAAAATGTATAACATAATAGCTCTCATGTCTAGCACTTCCAGAACATTGGGAAACAGTCTAGTTAGATTCCCATGTAATTGTAAGATGGCATTATTGTGAGAACATCCCTCAAACCGGATTTGCAGTATATTTATTGTTCGGGGCTGCTTTAAGTTACAGAAAATGTTCCAGGGATGTCATGAACCTGCTTACTGTTAACATCCCATGATGGACATCAGCTAACTTTCCCACTAAAATGCACATCCCATATGCACAATGCAATATCTTTTTTTAAGTGGAATTTGTAAGAATCCCCTCAGATACCAAATAGCAGAAGTATTTGAGTGGCGAAGGAATGCACGTTGTCTTGCCTAGTGCTGCTGGATTAATGTTACCTTTATTATCTGACTCCAAAATAATTTTTTAAATCTTTCCTCTGTGCTAACCGTTGTACCAAGGAGTCTACTAATGAGGAACTCTCATTCATAGCCTTTTTCCGCCAGTCGTGTGGCTCTATACGGATCGCTATCTATCTTGGTAGATACGGACGTGCCTCTGGCTTGTGTATGCGACAAGGATACAATTGTGTATCTTGCAGTTGCATTAATGTATTGGCGAGTGACTATGGGGTGCAGATATCGTGAGTTCTAAGAGTGTGTTAGGACCTTAAAACCACTAGATGTGCAGTGGCAAGAGTTAAAGAGGAATGGCAGGATTAAGTGTTAACTTATTGTACAGTTTGTTAAATAATGGCAATATACAGTTATGCAAAATGTGGGTGAAGTGGAATGGTTGTATGTGTTGTACTCCTGTCAGTCCAGGTTAATCTTGGTAGCACAGCTGGCTGCTGACTCATAGGTAACTTGAATTACCTACTGTTTCCCAGATCTTACTGATTACACAGTATATGGAAAACCTAAGGTTTACATAAAGCTGACCCAGGAGAATGTTTGCAGCTGTGCAGTATTGGGGCGATAGCATTATTATTAAACCATTATTATTAAACCTTAGGTTTAATAATAATGTTAAAAAAAAACCTGTATTAAACCTTGCTGACTCCCTGTCAGCACCATAAACACAGCCTGTTTTCCTTTGGGGGTCTGATTATGGGGCACACTTCTGTAAACCACTCTAAAGATGGTAAAATAGAATGACATTCCAAATCCAATACAGCAATGGTCCTTGTGACTTTAAAATCATATTTGTATGGGAAAAATGCTTTGGGAGTGGTTGCCCTAACCTATGAAATGTTCTGGAAAACAAATTGTCCACTGGGCTGACCCATACAGGGGCGACATAGCTCAGGAGGTAAGAGCGGTTGTCTGGCAGTCAGAGGGTTGCCGGTTCAATCCCCCCGCCCTGGGCGTGTCTAAGTATCCCTGAGCAAGACACCTAACCCCTAACTGCTCTGGTGAATGAGAGGCATCAATTGTAAAGCACTTTGGATAAAGGCGCTATATAAATGTAGTCCATTTACCATTTACCATACATGTGAGGTACATATCTGTATGTCTGTCTGTCTGGCTTTCCGTGCCGTCAGGAGGAAGAGGAAGGCTCCCCCAGCGTAAAGGGAGAGCCAGTGAAGAGCACCGACTTGCATGAAGACAACGTGACGGAGCAGACCCACCACATAATCATCCCCAGCTATGCTGCCTGGTTCGATTACAACAGGTATGTAAAAAGGCTTAAAAATAACTGAGTAAAACAAGACTTAAAAAGATGAATAATCTATTTTAAAAACACCAGCAGTACAAATGATCACCTTCTCACTCCTTCTCTGTCCCTACTGACACACTTAAGTAGGTTGAGCCAATCAAATGCACCTGGGTTACAATCACCATCAAATTAACAAATTAAATCAAACAATTAAATACAATCAATTAAAAGCAATTAAGCAATTGACTAGTGGGCCACTCCTTCACAAAGTACACATAATCACCACCAGCTATGCTGCCTGGTTTGATTACAACAGGTACACGTAATCATCCCCAGCTATGTTGCTTGGTTCCATTACAACAGGCACACATAATCATCCCCAGCTATGCTGCCTGGTTCGATTACAACAGGTACACATAATCATCCCCAGCTATGTTGCCTGGTTCGATTACAACAGGTACACATAATCATCCCCAGCTATGTTGCCTGGTTCGATTACAACAGGTACACATAATCATCCCCAGCTATGTTGCCTGGTTCGATTATAACAGATACACATAATCACCACCAGCTATATTGCCTGGTTCGATTATAACAGGTACACATCATCATCCCCAGCTACTCCACCTGGTTCCATTACAACAGGTACAGGTAATCATCCCCAGCTACGCCGCCTGGTTCGATTACGACAGGTACACATAATCATCCCCAGCTATGTTGCCTGGTTCGATTACAACAGGTACACATAATCATCCCTCACCTGTGTTGCCTGGTTCCATTACAACAGGTACTGTCAGGGTGGGCGAGGGAATGGACCCAAACGCAGAGTGCGGGAAAAACACAAAACTCCAAAAATGGGGAGAACAAAGACCTTACTCACAACTCCACAAAAAGGGAACAAAAAGCCTCGCAGGGCAACTCTCACAAACACAAAGAAAACTCCAAAAATAGCAAGAAACAAGAAAATACAAAAGTCCTAAAGCACGTAGAAAACAGAACAGGGGCAGGAACACTCAGGGCAGAAACACGCTCGGAGGCACGATCAGACAAACTAACAGACTACAACAAGCAGGCAAGGATCCAGCACCTGAGTCCGGGAGAAGGGAAACTTAAATAGGCGCGACACAGACGAGACACAGGAGGGCACAATGAACAATCAGGCCACAGAGAAGGAAGGGAAATCGAGACAACCAGCAAACAATAATAGGATAATTGAAACCAATAATACAATTAAACAGGACACAAGACAGAGGTGCCGCCATCTGGCGGCCCAACCAGGAAAGACAAAGGGAAAAACACAGAACCCTGACAGGTACACATCGTCATCCCCAGCTACGCCGCCTGGTTCCATTACAACAGGTACACATCATTATCCCCAACTACGCCGCCTGGTTCCATTACAACAGGTACACATCATCATCCCCAGCTACTCCGCCTGGTTCCATTACAACAGGTACAGCTATGCTGCCTGGTTTGATTACAAGAGGTACACATAATCACCACCAGCTCTGCTGCCTGGTTCGATTATAACAGGTACACATAATCACCACCAGCTCTGCTGCCTGGTTCGATTGTAACAGGTTCACATAATCACCACCAGCTCTGCTGCCTGGTTCGATTATAACAGGTACACATAATCACCACCAGCCCTGCTGCCTGGTTCGATTATAACAGGTACACATAATCACCACCAGCTCTGCTGCCTGGTTCGATTATATGAGGTACACATAATCACCACCAGCTCTGCTGCCTGGTTCGATTATAATAGATGCACATAATCATCCCCAGCTCTACTGCCTGGTTCAATTATAACTTGTTCAGGGCTTGCACGCGATGGCCCTTGCCTGCTACATACTGTGGGTCACACTTGCTTTGAGCTTGTGTAACTTGGTTATATTGTGAGGAAATATTGTGTAACAAACTCAAGATCAGAGCCACAAGCTCCTCCCACCTACATTCTAACTGTTGATCCTTCTCAGTGTAACATGCAGAGACTGAGAGATGCTCAGTGTATATATTGAAGAGAATCTGGCTTTTCACACAACTGAAATATGATTATGAGTGGAGGTCAGCAACATTGGACATTTTTAAATCTGATTCAGATATACGCTGATTTTGGATGTGCTTACAAACGCTGTATCCGTTGTTTTTAGAAAGAAAAAGTATAGTTTGTTTTTAGAAAGTTTTATATTTACTTCAGTGTGCCAGTCAAAGTCAGTCAAAGCCTTTTAGGAATTTGAAAGTGATTTAAATCACCCAGAACTGATCGTGCTTGCCTCCCTCTCTCCCTCCCTCTCTCTCTCTCTCTCTCAGTGTACACGCAATAGAGCGCCGGGCCCTCCCAGAGTTCTTCAATGGGAAGAATAAATCCAAGACTCCAGAAATGTGAGCCTGTGTTGTTCAGGCTGTCTCAGTTTCTGACAGATCTGACATTCCCCCATTTTATAAAGTTTTATGAGAAGTTCTTATGGAATAAATCTTTTTAACTGTTGGTCATGAAACACACTACTGAAATATTTAAAAAGGAGATTTCATGTGTTTCCCCCCCCCAGCACTAATGCTAAGAAACTGTTGATGAACTTTCCTACTACCTTGCTATTGTGTGCATGCTGAAATGAGTCATTTAAACTAAAGCTTCCATTTGTTTGTCAGTCAAATTTAAAAGCAAACATTTCTTTAAATAAAAAAATATAAAAATGTTTGAATCTAGGCAATGAACGAACTAGGAAGTACTTTTTGAGGAGCGATAGTGGTGCTTATATTAATGCCCAGCTAGGGTGATATTAGCCATGCTGATAAACCTACACGAAAAAACTGGATTTGTTCTTCCGAACTGTTCAGGCATGAACACGCCCAACTTTCCTTTCATTTGCTCTGTACAGATAACAGCACTGGACAAAAAGGACTAGACTGGAGCTCGTAGTTCATGCTTCTGTCACTACTGTCGAATTACACTTAAGTGTGTGTAATTGATAAACTGAAATTGAATTTGTTACTATGCAGCCCATTACTGACCTTAAGTGTTGTCCTCTAACTGTCATCTCAACACGTCTTTCTCTGAAGTTACCTAGCCTACAGGAACTTCATGATAGACACGTACCGCCTGAATCCCCAGGAGTACCTGACTTCCACCGCCTGCCGCAGGAACTTGGCAGGGGATGTGTGCGCCATCATGAGGTGAGGAGGACTTACTGCATTCGAAGACATGTCTGTGTTGTTCTGCTCAAGGTTTCTTCCTGCTATCAGTCAGGGAGTTTTTCCTTGCCACTGTTGCCCTAGGCTTACTCTTTGGTAAAGCTGCTTTGTGACAAAGCTCCTTTGTTAAAAGCTCTATACAAATAAAATTGAATTGAATGAAAGTCTGTGCTGTTTTCCATCTTTGCTGATTCGTCCATCAACAATTCGCAGAATAAGCTTTATTGGCAATGCAAGAGTCAGGCAGTTTTACGAAAGCATTTTAAGAATCCATTTGTGTCTATATCTGTTCCCATCCAGTTCTCTCATACAAAAGTTCTCCAGTGTGCAGAGGCTGCTGATAGATGTGTCCTGATAGGCTGTCTGAGCAGGTGACCACACCCTCTGCCCTTTGCCCTCTGACCCCCCAGGGTTCATGCGTTTTTGGAGCAGTGGGGGCTGATCAACTATCAGGTGGACGCAGAGAGCCGCCCCACCCCCATGGGACCGCCCCCAACCTCCCATTTCCACGTGCTGGCCGACACGCCCTCCAGCCTTGTGCCCCTGCAGCCCAAAACCACACAGGTACCGCTGCCACAGCTTTCTGTGGAGGGTTTACCTGAGATTTGTGATGGAGAGTTCTAAATGTTCGAACATTAATATAATTACATTACTGCCATTCAGCAGTCACTCTTATGCAGAGTGACTAACGCAACTTTTGTATTTTTGCATAGCATCCATTTTTACAGCTGGACATATGCTTGACCAGTTCAGGTTAAGTAACTTGTTCAGTGGTACAAGCAGCTTACTGGGGAATTGAACCTGCACTCTTTAGGGTTCAAGCCCAGTTCCTAATCCATTATGTGACTATAGCGGCGTTTCCACCGCAGGAACATTACCCCGGAACTAGGAACCTTTTGAGGAACTCAGTGCGTTTCCACCGCAGGAACTAGGGTCTAAATTAGTTAGTTCCGGGGGCTTTATTTTACCCCCAAAAAAGTTCCTGCTCGCGGGGTAGTACTTTCCGAAAGTACAGGAACCTTTTGGGTGGAGCTTGCAGCGCTGAACATTTCTGATTGGTCGAGTACTCGCAGCATTTTTTTGTGTTTATTTTCAACCGCCATGTTTAAAAATATGCAACCGCAAACCAATTTATTTTCATAATAACTTCAAATCAAACTTGTATGTTATGCGGCGCAGTAGCCTAGTTTTGGTTATAGCCTTCCGGATTTTCTTTGTTAGCCCGTTGTAATTGACTCAAAACGTTTGATACAGTTATGTGAAGTATGCGGTAGTTCTGCTTAATTCACATTGGTGATACAGTAAAAGCAAACTGGAAATCACCTTCCGCACTTTTTGTCAGGGTAAAATAACAGGTTAATTCTAGTAATCGTCCCTTTAGCTTTTTCAGACTGCCGTAATTTTACTCTGCCATTCTTCAATTCCACAAAAAGACCAGGAAGACTATGGACTCATTTATGGTGCATGGTTCGCATCTGGAGGGCACACTTCGCTGCTCGGCTAGCAGTAACTTTGAAGGAAAGCAAACGGTGGCTGTACCACTACTAATTTAAATTTTCACGCAAGTCCGAGTTTTCGTTCTATTCTTGTCATTTTGCGATTAGCCTATATGGAATTGACGATGAGAAAGTAATCAAACAGCAAATTGTTTACAACGTGTGCATGTTTTCTGCTGTTGTTGCCAGTTATACATATAAATGTGAATGCATTCTGTCGCTTCGGATGTCAAGACATGAAAGCGAATGTTCGCATAAAAACATAATGAATGTGTTTGAAAGGATATATAAAACAGTTACAATCTGACTATTGGCCTGTTATGGCCTGTTAGCGACGACGTCGCTTTTTCATACGTCAGTGGGCTAATTTGCCTAATCTTCGCGGGACTTTAGACCGCGGTGGAAACGCAGACAACCATGGGCTGAAGGAACCTTTTAGTTCCTTGAAAAGTAGTTCCTGGGACTAAAGTTCTGGGTACTTTTGGTGGAAACACGGCTTATGCCACCCAAATGTGTCCTTCAGCCGGAGGGTTGGCTTGCCAGATTGAGGAAATTCCACACAAGGCTACAGTGTGAGCGTTGTTGTTTTTCTTACGTATGTTGTGTTGGAGAAACGGGCGGTAGAACTGCAGCTGCGGTGTAACTTCTTGTTTTACTCACACCCCCTCTCTCTCCCCCCTACCCCCTGCCCCCCCAGGCCCCAGCCTCCCAGCAGATGCTGACCTTTCCAGAGAAAGTGAAGGAGAAACCGGCGGACCTGCAGAACTTTGGACTGAGGACCGACATTTACAGCAAGAAGAGCGGGCCTGCCAAGGTGGAGAAAGCACGGAGGCAGTGGGAGGGGAGTTCTGAATGGAGCGGGGTCAGGGGGGAGTGGGGGGTTAAGGGAGAAAGAGAGGAGTTGACCGCAGTGGGAGGGGAGTTCTGCACAGGGGGGTGGGGGGTGGATAAGGGAGTGAGGGTGTAGTGGTTTGGAGATGGTGTGGGTGGTAGGGTGATGCTCATCTGTCGGAAGGAATGACAATGTGGGGGGAGCAGTTGGCGGGGTGGGGGTTAGGCTGCATGGAACGACAGGTGATTCTGACCTCACCTTTCCCTTCTCAGAGTAAGAGTGCCGCCAGTGCCACACGGGAATGGACAGAACAGGAAACCCTGCTGTTGCTTGAGGTAAACGAGTGTACTCCTCTCCCTTACCCCCTCTTCCCCCTCTCCTTCCCTCCTCCACTTCCTGTCTTTCACTTTCTCCCTGCCCCTCCCCCTCCTCCTTCTCCTTCATTCTTTCCTTCTCCTTCTCATTCACTCTCTCCTTCCTTGTATACATATATATGTACAGCTAGTGGCCAACTATGTGGAAATACTTAGAGACTCAAAGTTTATCAAAAGCAGGTGCTTCCACACAGGTATGATTGCTGAGTTCATTTAGCTATTTGCATCCCAGCATGCTCTGCATCATGCTCAAATAATACTGGGCTGGGTTGGTTACCCATTATGAATGTTTCTCAATACTTGTTCTTTTCTGTTCCATGTGAAATTGTGTGGTGTAATATTTAAAAGCAAAAGCAAGAACGCAAAGAAGAGAGAGTTCTCTCTCCCCCTCCTCTGTCTCTATCTCTCCCCATCCTCTCTCTGTCTCTCTCTTCCTCCGTCTCTCTCTCTCTCTCTCCCCCTCTCTCTCTCGCCCAGGCCCTGGAGATGTACAAGGACGACTGGAACAAGGTGTCGGAGCACGTGGGCAGCCGCACGCAGGACGAGTGCATCCTGCACTTCCTGCGGCTGCCCATCGAGGACCCCTACCTGGAGGACAGCTCCGCCTCCCTGGGGCCCCTGGCCTTCCAGCCGGTGCCCTTCAGCCAGGCCGGCAACCCCGTCATGAGCACCGTGGCCTTCCTGGCGTCCGTGGTGGACCCCCGCGTGGCCTCCGCGGCCGCCAAGTCGGCCCTGGGTGAGGCGCCCTTCCTCCTCTCCTCCTCACATACAGCCGTTTCCTGCGTGGGCTCAGGCTGCACGGCTGCTCGACGCCCAGGCCTCAGCGTTTGCATCCAGCCTGAGAAAGCAGGGTTACAGGCTGTCTGAGAGGGACAGTGCCGGAGCTTTCCTAATCTTCGGGGAATGGGTTGGCACACACACTCGGGAGCACATATGTTCAGAAGTTTAAAAACAATCATAACATGGTGTAAGTTAAACTACTACATATGGAACTCCCTATATAGCTCAAGCTGTAACTCAAGCAAAACTGGCCAGATCACTGATGAATTTAGTGATGTGTTTTTCTGTCAGTTTCATACTGCACTTTTTCCCAGTGGGGAATAATAAGAGAGCACTCTGTTTAATGGTGTTTCTTTGTGCTTTGTGCTCAGAGGAGTTTTCGCGGATGAAGGAGGAAGTACCGGCAGCGCTGGTGGAGGCCCACGTCAGGAGGGTGGAAGATGCAGCTCGGGCCAGCGGGAGGCCCGACCCCCTCTATGGCCTGGAGGGCAGCGGGATCGCCGGAACCGACCTGGAGGAGGGCGAGCGGCCAGGTGCTGGAGGGGCGGGGCCGAATGGGGGAGGGGCCAGGGCAGGATGGGGGTGGGGCCAGGTGCTGGGGGTGGGGCATGGTTGGATGGGGGAGGTGCTAGGTGCTGGGGCACAGGGCAGGTTGGGGGAGGGGCCAGGTGCTGGGGGGTGGGGCATGGCAAGATGGGGAGGGGCCAGGTGCTAGGGGGTGGGGCATGGCAGGATGGAGGTGGGGCCAGGTGCTGGGGGTGGGGCATGGCAGGATGGGGAGGGGCTAGGTGCTGGGGCACAGGGCAGGTTGGGGAGGGGCCAGGTGCTGGGGGTGGGACATGGCAGTATGGGGGTGGGGCTAGGTGCTGGGGGCTGGGCCATGGCAGGTTGGGGGAGGGGCCAGGTGCTGGGGGGCGAGGCACAGCAGAATGAGGAAGGGGCTAGGTGCTGGGGGTGGGGCATGGCAGGATGGGGGAGGGGCTAGGTGCTGGGGGTGGGGCATGGCAGGATGGGGGAGGGGCTAGGTCCTGGGGCGCAGGGTAGGTTGGGGAAGGGGCCAGGTGCTGGGGGGCAAGGCAGGAATGGGGGTGGGGCCAGATGCTGGGGGGTGGGGCATGGCAGGATGGTGGAGGGGCTAGGTGCTGGGGCACAGGGCAGGTTGGGGGAGGGGCCAGGTGCTGGGGGGCAGGGCAAAGCAGAATGAGGAAGGGGCCAGGTTCTGACAGGCGGTTGGAAGTGGCACAATAGGCATGCTGCATGCCTCACAGACACAATGACCTTTGACCTCTGTCCATGTGTTCCAGAAGAGAGTAGTGAGGAGAGCAAGAACGATGGTCAGCCCAGCGAGGAGCGGCGAGAAAGCAAGGTGTGTGTGTGTGTGTGTGTGTGTGTGTGTGTGCAAGTGGGGTGCTTGTAAGAGAGTGTGTATGTGCGATGTGTCTGCGTGTGTATGTATATATATGCACACATGTAAGTGGGTGAGTCTGTATATGTGAATGTGTGTGGTGTGTGTGAATATGACTAGATGGATGTAAATCTGTTTCTCAGGAGATTAAAGAGGGAGCCATGGAGGAAGAGGAGAAGCAGGGGGAGAATGGAAAAAAGGAGGAAGAACGGGGCAGAGAGGGAGAAGGGGAAAGAGAGGGAGAGAAGACCGATTCCGAAATGGGTAAGAAAAGGCTGACTTCAACAGCGCATTGTGGATGCAAGAAGGGACAAACACAGAGAATATACAAACCAGCCAATCACAATGATGAATATATAAACCAGCCAATCATGGTGATGAATATACAAACCAGCCAATCGTGCTTGGTAAGACCCACTAACCTTTGGATGTTATCCTGCTTCTCTGTCTTCGCTGTGGATGGACCCTTTCCTGGGCCATTCACTCACTCCTTCAGGTAATGGAGAGAAGGAGAAAGAAGGGAGAGAGGGGTCAGAGGAGGGGCGGAGGGAAGGAGACGCTGAGGGAGAGCGGAAGGCCAAAGTTGAACGGGACGTTGGGGAGGGGAATCTGGCCACTGCTGCTGCCTCTGCACTGGCTGCTGCTGCCGTCAAAGCCAAGGTCTGTCAGTCCGCCCGGCTGTCTTTCTGGCCGCCTGTCCATCTGTCTGTCTGTCCATCCGTCTGTCCTTCTTCTGTCCATTCGTGCATCTGTCTCTGTCTGTCTGTCCGTCCGTCTGAGAGCCGCTCAGTGTGTCTTTCCGGGTCTGCTTCTGCGAGCAGTTCAGTGAACGTTCAGCAGAATTTAATCTGTGTTCAGTTTTGTCAGTGACAAATACCGTGCAGTTCAAAAGTGCTTGGAAAGTGACGCAGAGCCAAAACAACAAAAATTGTGTCACTGTCCAAATATTTACACACTATATATACAGCATGGTCCGTAAGTCTACAGTGATATGATTTCTGTACTCCAGCACATTGGATTTGAAATGAAACAGTGAAAATGAGGTTAAAGTGCAGACTGTCAGCTTAACTTCGATTAAAGGGTATTTACATCCATTTCCAGTGATCCGTGTTGTAATTGCAGCTCTTTTTGTTTATAGTCCCCCCATTTTAGGGGAGCAAAAGTAATTGGACAAATTAACATAATCATAAATAAAGCTGTCATATTTAGTACTTGATTGTAAATCCTTTGCATTGGATGACTGCCTGAAATTTGCAGCCTATAGACATCCCCGGACACAGGGTACCCTCCCTGGTGATGCTCTGCCAGGCCTGTACTACTACATCTTCAGATCCTGTGTGTTTTGGGGGCTTTTTGCCCTCAGTCTTGTCTTCAACAAGTGAAATACATGTTCAGTTGGATTCAGGTTAGGTGATTGTTTTAGCCAGTGTAGAACATTCCACGTTTTATTGCCCTACAAAACTCCTTGATTGCTTTAGCAGTATGTTGCAAGGTGAAGTGCCATCCAGTGAGTTTTTGTGGTATTTAATTTGATCAGAGCAGATAAGATGATTCTGTATTCTGAAGAATTCATCCTTCTGCTTCTGTCAGCAGTCAGATCATCAATGAAGACAAGTGAGCCAGTTCCAGTGAAAGCCATACATGGCCAAACCATAACACTACCTCCACCATGTTTACAGATGGAGTGGGGTGTTTTGGATCATAGGCAGATCCTTTCTTTCATCACACTTTGCCCTTTTAATCACTTTGGTGCAGGTTAACACTCATCTAATCTGTCCATAATACGCCACACCCCATGTCCTTTGTGTGTGAGAGTTTCCTGGACTCCTGCTAAATGGAGTGAGATTCCCTCCTCACCAGGCGGGACATCTGCCTCCAGCAGAGGAGGTGCAGAGCCTAACAAGGCTCACGGACCAGATGGAATCACGGGTCGGGTCCTCAAAACATGTCCACTCAAATTTACACCTACTCCCTCTTCCTTAAATCCATCTGCATCGCCACTCATTGCTACAACACATTGACACCCCCGGAAACTGCATCCGACTACTCTTCATTGACTTCAGTTCCGCCTTCAGTACAATCCAACTGCATCAGGTGATCAGGAAATGACAACATCTTCAGGTCCCATCCCCACTCTTCTCCTGGATTCATGATTCAGTAACAGCCCTCAGGCAGTAAGGGTTGACAGCATGCTGTCACTCACTATTATCATCACTGGTCCACCACAGGGATGTGAGCTCAGCCCAGTCCTCTACACCCTTTACACCAATCACTGTCAGGGCCCATCTCCTGCCACTTTTTGTTTCACATATGCAGATGACACAGCCATCCTTCCACTGCTCAAAGATAATACCTCTCTCTCATTGGATATCAACAGTAGGTGTTTTACTTCTCTGCGTGGTGTAGTACTAACTTTCTCCAGATTAATGTTGCAAAATCCAAAGAACTGCTTCCCCCCAAAAGGTCTCAGATACAGGACACCCATGTGGAGGAGAGCTTGCTTCAGCAGAAGATTTATACCTTCTGCCATAAGGAAACTTAGCAACTCTCACCTCCCACTGTGATTTCAGTTTAACCTCCAAAATCACTGAAATCAACAATATCTCAACTCCATGTTCTGCTGTGTCGTGTCAATGTTGATGTCAGTGTTTGCTGTTGGTTCACTATGTTAATGTTATAAGCGCTGATTCTGAAAAAGAATTTCCTTACTGAGGACACACACTCACACACACACACACACACGCACATTTACACTCACACACACACACACACACACACACACATATACACACCATCATCGGCGATCACTTGGGGTCGAGTATGACTGTCCTCCTTCAGGGTCCTTGTGGGTCTTCAGGTGAGCAAAGAGGCCGATCCTGGAACCACATATTTTGGTGCAGTGTGGACAGGGGTGAGTGGTAGTTGTTGTGCGTGTAGTTGGGGCCTTTTTGGTGGAAGCTCTCTCCTTTCTGAGTCTGCGCTTGTCTTGTGCAGCACAGCGGAGGTCGTTGTCATGGAGTGCAGCTCCTTTACAGACCATATTTCTCCAGGTCTCCCTGTTGGTTGCTGTGTCCTCCCAGGTGTTATAGTCTGTGGCACTTTTTGATGTTTGCTTTGATGTTATCCTTGTACCTTTTCTTCTGACCTCCTGGGGCATGTCGTCCTACAAGAAGCTGGGAGTATAGGACTTGTTTTGGCAGGCGCAAGTCAGGCATATGGATAACATGGCCAGTCCATCTGAGCTGGTGTTGGGCGATGGTGGCAGTGATGGTGGTGATGTTGACCTCCTTCAGTACTCTGGTGTTAGTGCATCTGTCCTCCCAGCTGATCTTAAGGATTTTTCTGAGGCACCTCTGCTGATGTGCCTCTAATGCCTTCAGGTGCCTGCTGTACGTGGTCCAGGTGGGCGACATAGCTCAGGAGGTAAGAGCGGTTGACTGGCAGTCGGAGGGTTGCCGGTTCGATCCCCAGTCCTGGGCGTGTCGAAGTGCCCCTGAGCAAGACACCTAACCCCTAATTGCTCCCAGTGAGCTGATTGGTACCTTGCATGGTAGCCTTTCACCATTGCTGTGTGAGTGTGTGTGAAGGGGTGAATGAGAGGCATCAATTGTAAAGCGCTTTGGCTAAAAGCGCTATGTAAATGCAGTCCATTTACCATTTACGTGGTTGAGGTTTCTGACCTCATACATTAGGGTGGGCAGCACTACCGCTTTGTAGACCAGGATTTTAGTCCTGGAGGTCGCGGTTTTCAAAGACCCTTTTTCTCAGTCTTGAGAAGGCTCTGCTGGCACAGCTGAGGCGGTGGTGGATTTCATCGTCAGCTTTGGAGGATAGAAGGCTGCCGAGGTAAAGAAAGTGATCCACATTTTCAAGTCTGGTGTCCTCAATGGATATGGCTGGGAGTAGAACAGGAGTATTTCTCCCAGGTGGTGGTTGGTTAGAGGATCTGAGTCTTTTTTATGTTAAGGGCCAGACCAAGTTGCTTGTATGCCTTGGCGAACGCATCCCGAATGCACTGTAGATCCTCCTCTGAAAGGGCCATGAAGACATTGTCATCGGCATACTGTAGCTCTATGTTGGATGTGGTGGTGGTTTTGCTTTTTGCCCTGAATCTGTTGATATTAAGAAGTTGTCCGTCTGTTCTGTATGTAATTCTTACACCCTGAGGCAGATTTTCACCCATGAGGTGGAGGATGGCAGCGATGAATACAGAGAACAGGGTAGGAGCAATGACGCAACCCTGCTTGGCTCCAGTGTCTACCCTGAAGGGTTCCGTTTCATCTCCATTGCCACTGAGTACTGTAGCTGACATGTTGTCATGCAGCAGTCTCAGTATTCGAATGTACTTGTTGGGGCAGGCAATTTTTCCAGAATCAGCCAGAGGGCCTGACGGTTTACAGAGTCAAAGACATTGGTGAGGTCAATAAAGGCTATGTATAGTGGTTGGTTTTGTTCCTGGCATTTTTCTTGGAGTTGGCGAACAGTGAAAATCATGTCCATGTTTGGGAGAAATCCACTCAGGATGATTGTGATTCAGGAAGAATTTTATCTGACAGGGGAGGATGTCTGTTGGCTAGAAGCCGAGCTAGATTTTTCCCAGTGGTGAACAGGAGGGAAATGCCACGGTAATTCCCGCAGTCTGCCTTGTCTCCCTTTTTAAAAATGGAGACAATTAGAGTATCCCTAAATTGTGCAGGGATTACCTCTTTGTCCCATATTTTGAGGAGCAGTGCATGGATGTGGCTGAGGAGATCTGGCCCACCTGCCTTCAGGACCTCAGCTGGGATTCCATCAGGTCCAGCAGCCTTGTTATTCCTCATCTTCCTTATGGCATCTTGTATCTCTCTCAGGCTGGGTGGTGCTCCCATGTTCTCCATTATGGGTGCTGAGGGAGTTAGTCAAGAATCTCAATCTCAGCAGTGGTGTCCCTGTTCAGTTGGTCCTCATAGTGCTCTTCCCATCTGTTTTTGATTGCCTCATCATCCTTCAGCAGTGTTAGCCCATCTTTGGTGCGAAGGGGGTTTAGACCGCAGTAACTGGGCCCATATACCATTCTAATGGCGTCAAAGAAACCTCTGGTGTCCCCAGAGTCTGCAAGCTGCTGGATCTCCAGAGCCTTCTTCGTCCACCATTAGTTCTTCAGTTCCCTTACCCGGTATTGGACGGCTGCTTTTGCTTCAGCATGGGCTTCTCTTTTACACTTGCAGTTGATGTCGTTCTGCCAGATCATAAAGGTTGGCCATTTGGTGTCGATGAGTTGTTGACACACACACACACACACACACACACACACACACACACACAGTCCCGTACTGCTATACTTGTGAGAACTTCCCAGTGACTACATTCATTCCGTAACCTCTAACCCTAACCCCAACCCCAACCCCAACCACTACATGCCTAACCTTAACCCTAACCTTAACCTAATTCTAACCCTAAAGCTAACCCTAAGTCCTAACCCTAAAACAGCCTCTTGACATTGTGAGGACCAGCAAAAGGTCCTCACAAAGATAGACTTTCCTCATCTTTCTATCCTTGTGAGGACATTTGGTTCTCACAAAGATAGTAATACATGTTCACACACACACACACACACCTAGCTTTCTCACAGCTCCTCGCTGGGCTGGCCATCATTCTTGCTTTCCTCACTACTTTCCTCTGGAACACATGGACAGAGGTCAAAGGTCATCTAAACTCAAACCTGGTCCTTTTGTTCTTGAGGCTTATCCGTGGCTTGCATCTTGGACTGAAACCCTCTGAGTTTATGCTGGTGTAGTCCTCTCTTTATGGTAGTCTTTGATACATCTATGCCTACATCCTGGAGTGTAAAAAGGGGGTTTTCTTCGTAATTTAAAGTCTAAAATTTAGTCTTGGACCATCCATATTATTGGTCTTCCATAGTCTGCCAGGTCCTTTGCTATCACAGCCACCCTAGGTTACAGTTTCAATTACAGCCACCCTGTGTTACAGAATCCTTACTTCATCACGGTGCTCACCAGTACACTCTTGCTTCTCAACAATGTACCAAAAAGTTGATTTTGACCAACTATTTTGGTTATGTCTCAGATCAACTTGCCCTGATTTTTCAGTCTCATGCTTAACTGGCATTGACATTTCTTTGGTTTTCATGCTGAGAGACAACAGCCACAGACTTAAAATGTGAATGCCAAACCTTGAATCAACACTAGACCTTTGGTTAGCTTTCTTGAGCATGAACTAATGATGTAACTGTAATGATGATAAAGACTTTTCTTTATCACCCACCACAATATACAGTAGAACCCTGCATTGAAGTTTGGGGAAATGAGGCAATGGGAGAATAGAACATTGTCGGTAATCTCCATCTTCTGTCAAAAATTGTAAATAATGTGATGTCAATACAATGTTATGTAGCCTGTGATGTGAAACACTGCATTGTCAGTAAGTGATTGAGGAAAGCCAAAATGATTTCTTTTGCTTGGAGTTGGCAAAAACTTCATGAATGAATGAATGAATGACTAATTTAGTCCCTCTTCGCTTATGGAAATGAGGGCTTGGTGTATCCAAATGTAAGTTTATGAAAACACAAGACCTTGTAACATGCATTCCTTCTTGTGTATAATTGTGTATAATTGTAACAATAAACTAAGCTGATTTCTTGTAGTAAGCTAAAATATTCTAAATTAGTAAATGGGTATGACTACAAAGGTTTTGGTTTCCTGTGCCTTTAATAATGTTAGGAAGGGTGTGGCTAAGCAGACTGTGCCCCTCTCAGGCTTCCATTTTAAAGAAGGGTCTAGCAGGTAGTAGAAGGGGGAGAACAACGGAAAATGGCTGGTGTGTGTTTTGAGGGTGTTTGTACCAGGCCTCAAATGTCAGCTTTCTCAAAGAATCTTGAAAAGGAGATAATTTGGAGCCAATATGGATTTGGGTTTTTTTTTTATTATTCATTGGAACTTTGGAATTTTTGGGAATCTTTTTTGTTCGTATTTTTTATTTTTCCCTTGGATTACTCACTTGCTGCAAGATTGCGGGAAACTTCCAAACAGGCCCACATCAGTGGACTGGTAGGAAAATGGACATGGTTTCCTTATTTTTACAATCTATGATTTTTGTTTATGTGGACATTTAAAAGAAAAACCTAGCTCTTACAAGATTAATTCCAAAAACTGGATGCTGTATGTATATATATATATATATATATATATGTCTTTGAGGTGTGTGAAGACAATACACTTATTGATTTCTCGCTTGCAAGTTCATATTGGTATTGTGTGATGTTGGTTTTCAATTGTTTTATTACTTAGGGTATGCTTACAAAAAAAAAAGACACATACTAAATAAGAAGGAAAAGATACTTATGTTAATTTAGTCTGCATGTAAATATATATTTCTCTGTCGGTTTGTCCAATTAGGGCAAAGTCTGTTACATCCTTAGGTTGACAGTCTGGGAAAAAGCAGAACAGTTGGTTTGCACACAGGTTGAAAGTTCTTTGAGGTAAATGAAAACTTGCATTTTGCACCAAATTTAATCTTGAACCTTGGCTACATTGACATCTCACTGCTAGTCACTAGACTCACGTGATGCAACTTTCATGACTACAATAAATTTGAAAATGTTTGTTTTGGTGGGTATTTTGATCACAAGTGAGAGAAAGTTTTAATATCATGAAGTAAATTTGCTGTGTGATTAATGCAAACCTGGTTTCTAATGGCGGCCTCTCTCTCTCCCTCTGTGATAGCACCTGGCTGCTGTGGAGGAGAGGAAAATTAAGTCTTTGGTGGCTCTGCTGGTGGAGACACAAATGAAGAAGCTGGAGATTAAACTAAGACACTTTGAGGAGCTGGAGACCATCATGGACAGAGAGAGGGAAGCGGTGAGTGAGAGAGAGAGAGAAAGAAAGAGAAAGAGGAGCAAGAGAGAGAGAGGAGAAGAGAGAAAGAGAAACAGGGCAAAAGGAAAATGCTTATGGTGTAATGTGTGTAAATTATGGGGGTGTAATGCGTGCGCATTATGGGGGCGTGATGCGTGCGCATTATGGGGGTAACGTGCGCATTATGGGTCGATGCATGTACATTATGGGGGGTAAAGCGTGCGCATTATGGGGGGTAATCGTGCGCATTATGGGGGTATGCGTGCGCATTATGGGGGTAATGCGTGCGCATTATGGGGCGTGATCGCGCATTATGGGGGCGTGATGCGTGCGCATTATGGGAGCGATATGGTGCGCATTATGGGGGTAATGATGCGTATGGGTCGACGGATTATGGGGGCGATGCGTGCGCATTATGGGGTGATGCGTGCGATTATGGGGTGATGCGTGTGCATTATGGGGGGTAATGCGTGCGCATTATGGGGGTGATGCGTGTGCATTATGGGGGCGTGATGCGTGTAAATTATGGGGTGTGATGCGTGCGCATTATGGGGGCGTGATGCGTGTGCATTATGGGGGCGTGATGCGTGCGCATTATGGGGGCGTGATGCGTGCGCATTATGGGGTGCGATGTGTGTCATTATGGGGGTAGATGCGTGCGCATTATGGGTGCGTCGTGCATTATGGGGGTGCGATGCGTGCGCATTATGGGGGCGGATGCGTGGCATTATGGGGCTGATGCGTGTGCTATGGGGCGATGGTGCGCATTATGGGGGCGTGATGCGTTATGTGCGCATTATGGGGTGCGATGCGTGTGCATTATGGGGGTAATGCGTGCGCATTATGGGGTGCGATGCGTGTACATTATGGGGGGTAATGCGTGCGCATTATGGGGGGGTGAATGCGTGCGCATTATGGGGGTGCGATGCATGTGCATTATGGGGATGCGATGCGTGCGCATTATGGGGGGTGATGCGTGCGCATTATGGGGGCGTGATGCGTGTGCATTATGGGGGGGTAATGCGTGCGCATTATGGGGGCGTGATGCGTGTGCATTATGGGGGCGTGATGCGTGTAAATTATGGGGGTGTGATGCGTGCGCATTATGGGGCGTGATGCGTGTGCATTATGGGGCGTGATGCGTGCGCATTATGAGGGCGTGATGCGTGCGCATTATGGGGGTGCGATGCGTGTGCATTATGGGGGTAATGCGTGCGCATTATGGGGGGTAATGCGTGCGCATTATGGGGGTGCGATGCGTGTGCATTATGGGGATGCGATGCGTGCGCATTATGGGGCGTGATGCGCATGGGGCGTGCATTATGGGGGTGCGATGCGTGGCATTATGGGGGTGCGATGCGTGCGCATTATGGGGATGCGATGCGTGCGCATTATGGGGATGCGATGCGTGCGCATTATGGGGATGCGATGCGTGCGCATTATGGGGGGGTGATGCGTGCGCATTATGGGGGCGTGATGCGTGCGCATTATGGGGGCGTGATGCGTGTGCATTATGGGGGCGTGATGCGTGTAAATTATGGGGGTGTAATGTGTGTTCTTTACTGGGGTGGGGTTCCCCGCTCTTCTTGTCCTCTCCAGCTGGAGTACCAGCGGCAGCAGCTGCTGGCGGACCGGCAGTCCTTCCACATGGAGCAGCTGAAGTACGCGGAGATGCGCGCGCGACAGCAGCACTTCCAGCAGATCCAGCACCAGCAGCACAGCCAGACCCCCCCACAGCACCCCTCCAGCACCCCGCTGGCCCCACCCCCGGGCATGACGGGGTCCCAGCAGGGCCCCGGCACCCCGGGACCCCCACCAGCCCCCAGCCCCGTGCCGCCCCCCTCCTCCTCCTCCACAGGCTCCGCCCCCTCCGCCCAGGCCGCCGAGCCGCCGGGCCAGGCCCCGCACACCTCCCCCTCCGCCCCCGCAGGCCAGCCCCCCGCCCCCCAGCCCCCCACTGGACACGCACCAGCACTCCACGGTAAGACCCGCTATTTTTACTTATTCATCTTTTGATAGCACATTACATGCACTCATTAATTTGTCTATAATGTCGATTAGGAGCTTGTGCCAATAATGGTGATGTTTGTTGTGATGTAACTGAATCAGGTATATTTTATCTATTTAGTAAAATTCACAGCATACATAACAGCCCTGTTACATTTGTCGTTAGATGCAACATGCTGTCAACTGTTCATGGCAGGTGCTATGTCATGCTCATGTACCCTACATGTACTTTGTGGCATTTAGTTCTAGTGTAAACAATCCTTTTTATGGGTACTTTGTTATAACCCCTGCCATACGCATACCTATGTGTTATAACTTGAAAGCAGCTTACATTACTTCACTGCTTATACAACTGTTTTTCATACTACGTGACATAATGTTAGTGTCTCGTGTCTAAGGCTTATTGTTATGTGAGGCCAATTTTGATCATTTTTAACCTGTAAATGGTGAACTTTTGTCTCTCAGTGAACAATGAGATTGAGCTGCTTGTACCTATGATGAACCTCTCACTGTTTAATTGAATTCTTTTTCCATCTTTTTTCATGAATGCAGATTCCAGTGCACCCCCCGATGGGCTTCACCCCACCCCACCTGTCCCCACACCACAGTAAGAGAGGGAGAGAGAGATAGGGAGGATGGAGAAAGAGAGAGGATGGAGTGAGAAATGGAGACAGGATCTTTTAGTGATAAACAGTGGCAGAGTAAGTTACAGGAATAGAATCTGACTGAGCGATATGATCGACCAGTGATGTTGTCTGTTTGACTCTAACAAACTTAAAGAGGAAAGAGCAGGAAGTAATGGAGATATGTCAAACTCATTGCTCCCTGAAAGGAAGGATCATCGGGAAACAAAAAATCTAAACTTAGGACAGAGTACGTGAAAGTATTATGTATGAAAACATAGTAAAAGACTGCAGGGAAGTGTTCAGGGTTTTTTTGTTTTGTATTTTTAATGAACTGCTGCTCTCTTGAAGTCCATCAGGAAATGAGAGCTCATCCCAGTCTCGCTCCTGAAAAAACCCTGCAGCAATCCTGAACAGCTCTCTTTTGACCAATCCAAGTGCTGTCATGTGATTACAAGCAGTTTTTTTTGCTTCTGTGTTAATGAAAAGTTTGGTTAATATGTGGCCGTGTACAAATAGAAAAAAGAAACATCCTCTTGCTATACAGTTTAGCTATTACTATTAATAACATAATCTGCGGCACAGAACTTTCTTCCAGTCTGATTAACTGTGCTGAAAAACAACATACAGGATGCAAGAAATCTGTGTTTGTGTGGGAGCGGCATATTTTAACACACTGAACAGTATCCTTCAGTCAGTATTCTGCCGTGCAGTGTTATGGCACCGGCCCTGTCATAAAGTGTTCCCTGAATCTGTCCCCCATAACCCAACCTTCTGTCTCTCATAACCCAACCTCTCCCCCATAACCTAACCTTCCGTCTCTCATAACCCAACCTGTCCCCCATAACTCAACCTTCCGGCTCTCATAACCCAACCTGTCTCCCATAACTCAACCTTCCGTCTCTCATAACCCAACCTGTCCCTCGTAATCCAACCATCTGTCTCTCATAACCCAACCTGTCCCTCAAAACCCAACCTTCCATCTCTTCTGGCGTTGGGAGACAGGCAAAAGGATGAGTGATGTGAACTGATATCAAAAACCATAATGTGCTCCGTCTTGTTACAGGCAGAAACCTGCATTGATGTAATGGAAAGCAGTCATAATGCCGTTAGTATTATGGGGAGGAGGGTGGGGAAGGGTGTAGCGGGTATTCAATTTTTGGCCAACAAATGTCCAGAAGTATGTAGTCGGGTTAAAAATGAAACAGCACTTTGAATTGTTTTTTTTCCTGAGACTGGAAAAACGAAATGTTTTTTAAATAGAATTCCTGGAACTGAAGAAGCACTTAAAACAGATACTGATAAAAAAGTGTTACAAATCATAATGGTGATTTTGTGTATTATATGAGTTTTTTATGTTTTGAAATGGGGCCAGTTGTAACTGCTTGAAGTGGTTGGTCATTTGTTCCATTGGGAGAGTGCAAGTTACATTTGCCTGGTTTCTGTGAACAGACATTTAGAGAAGGTTTTAGCTGTGCCTGCCTGGGCCAAAGATACGCCATTGCAGGAGATTCTCCTGGAGCAGGGCAATCTCAGTATCGCTTTTAGTCAGCAGCATTGAATGTATCCAAAAAAAAAAAACAGGAGCAGTCGACTATCCAGTGCACCCACAACCATCCATAGATTGTACGAAGTGAGCAGTCCCCAGTTTGGCTCAAGCTGAAAAAACTGCCAACTGATTGGGTTTTTGATGTATAGCTATGTAAATGTAATAGCTATGTTTCCATTAAGATGTATTTATGTAACTATAGGATGCCAAATCACAATTTGCTGTGATTTCCCTACTGGAATTGTCACTGTGTGCATAAATATGAAAGACCTTAAATTTGATTAATACTAATTTGTTAGTTCTAGCAAATCTGAATAACTCGTGTTATAAAGTTAAGGTAAATGGAATTGGTAACAGTTTTTACAAAACCTATCCACTGCATGTTTGCCTGAAAAAAAAAAAAAAAAAAATCCACCCTTCTCTCGGCACGTTTTTACGTTTTCGGTGGTGGTTTCACGCTCAACTAGAAGAGTTTTAAGAGCTCTAGGGTACACTAATTGTCTTTGGCATCCCAATGGAAACAGAGATAGCCAGCATCCGAACATGAAAGAGCTCTGGATTTAGACTAGCCTGCATCCGAACATGAAGGAGCTCTGGGTTTAGACTAGCTAGCCTGCATCCGAACATGAAGGAGCTCTGGGTTTAGACTAGCTAGCCTGCATCCGAACATGAAGGAGCTCTGGGTTTAGACTAGCTAGCCTGCATCCGAACATGAAGGAGCTCTGGGTTTAGACTAGCTAGCTGGATACATTTGAAACTGTAATTTAATCAGTGCTCAATAAATTTCATGAATTTAAATTGGAATAATTGAAACATTGAAATATTTTCAGAATGTGACTGAATATTCTGTCTTTACAAAGTACAGATTACCCTGAAACTGCACAGTAATATCCGCCTCACATGGTACAAGGCGCAATTCTCCTTTTCCGGTCATACTACAGCTAGTATTTTATGGGGCTGCTGTGCTGAAGCTGATCCACTAATGGTAATTATGTGGAGTAGGAATGTGTGCGAATGTTTGTGAATAACGCAAGTATGTGACTGAAGTAAAACGTCTGCATCCAGCTAACAGGAAGTGTTTCCTTATGAAGGAAATCATTTGCATTTGTGTCAAGGGCAAAATTAATCCAGAAAGGTTGAGGGGACTCGTGGTCAAAGCACAGTCAGTGCAGGCAGCCATTCTGTGCTCGATTTGTAGAATGATCTTTTCATTGTACGGTTTCCTTTTTATATTTCCGACTGTGTTTATGGTATTCAAATATTAGTACAGTCAGGACATTACTGTCACTGTTATATCTATGTACCCATCTTTTATATTGCTTTCTTTACATAATCATGTGTATTCTGATACCTTTTTTAGGTTTTACGGTAAATTGTGAACAGTGAGATTGATAATGTGTGTGAGTGCACATTGTAATTGAGTTTTCTTGAGATATCCTCATAAACCCAACTGCTTCTTCTGCACAGTGACAGTTTTTAAATTGGCACACACACACATGCGCTCATGCACACGCTCACATGCACCCACACACACACTCACATATGCACACACACACATGCACTCATGCGCACGCTCACACACACCCACACACACACATGCACTCATGCGCACGCTCACACGCACCCACACACACTCACATATGCACACACACACTCATGCACACGCATCCACACACACTCACATATGCACAGACACACACATGCACTCATGCGCACGCTCACACGCACCCACACACACTCACATATGCACACACATGCACTCATGCACACGCTCACACACACCCACACACACTCACATATGCACGGACACACACACGCACTCATGCGCATGCTCACACGCACCCACACACACTCACATATGCACAGACACACACACGCATTACTCTGACACCCAGTATTAGAACCCTTCTCATGATGTATACTCAAAGGAATGAACGATTTGGTTTTTCTGTGTCTTTTGTTGTGCGGACCTTGTGAAAAAAAATGGTTGTGTGTGTTTATTTTTATTTATTGTATTTTTATGGCTAACAGTAAGAATTGAAGCAATGAGCAGGGACCTCTCTGTCTTAGTGCACTGTTTGCCTCATCTGCAGTTTGTCATATCTATAAAGAAAAATTGAAACACTACAAAAATGAAATGTTCTTACTTACGTCAATTGATTGGGGGAAAACTGCTTATAAAGTGTTACGACAGTCAATGGAGACTTCAGTTTGTGTCTTTCATTAAAGCGTGCCACTTAACCTTATTATGCCAACCATACAAACTTATCACTTTAATTCTGTAGACCAGATTACTTTGTTTTCAAATATTAAAAGTACATATGCTTGCTATGGAATGATTTTAAGAGAGGATTTTGGCTGAAGCAATGCTAAGCTGATGCAGTTAAAAGTAAGCAAACATAGGTGTATGAAACACAGCTGAAGGGATATTACTTGCAGCCTGAAGCATTTTGACAAGATAGAAACCTAGCCACAGTCACTATTAGGACTACAAATGTTCCATTAATGGGACAGGAATGTGTAAGTGTAAGCTAGAATTACAATACCGCATTACAACACAGCGATCAGTGACTTCAAAGGTTTTTCTGAAATAAGGACAAAAGCTATAAAAATGCCTGCGTGTTCAATTACAGGCTACATACTGCTTTATGCACAGCTGCAGCCAAAGACGTGAATAGCATGCACAAGTTAAGACATTAAATTCTTATTCTCATTGTACAAAGAGCTTGCCTATTGTAATTTGCTATATTTAGTAGTGGTGTAACTAGATAGGCTCAAGTTTCACTCTCACAACTTACGTGAAATTGTTCTTGAAAAATTTTAAGCTGAGTCAACTTTGTTGGAGAAAAATGTACACATACATATTTAAATATACTTGATCGAATTGAGCAAAGCTTAAAGAAAACACTCCAGATAAATGAAATTGCATGAACTGCATCTTATTAAAATTATTGGAATTTAAATTATTTTGTTAAAGTCAGTAATGTCCAGAGTTTGTTTTCTTGCATGGCATTGTCCTCCCTGACATTCCACTGGACTAAAATAACTTTTTTTTTCTTAATTTCAAGAAAACTTGTTTAATCTACTGTCGATGACAGTAATTCAGATAAATTCAGTTTTATTCACTGGCAAATGCCAGTGAGTGCATATTTTATTGGGGTGTATAATGCCACAGTGTAAAAAGTCCATGCAAGTTAATGAATTCAACATCCAAAGAGTTAAGCATGACACAAGCCAGTTGCATGATGGAAACTCTGATATCAATATTTTCATTGAGTTTATTAAACTCAATTTATCACCCTGTTCTCATTAATGAAAATTATTGGCAGTAAATAATTGTTTCAAATTGTTAAAGGAAATTACACATTAAATATATGTAGCAAAAAAGAAACAACTTTTCTGTGTAGGAATAGTAGATATCCGCTCCACAACGGCGAAATTGGAATTGAATATTGAGCCTGCACAAGAAACACAGAAAACTGTTTTTCCACATAACGTTCAGTTAAAAAGCAAGCACAAATGAACAGTGTGCCCTGCCCACAGTACAATGGAAAGCTGCAAACCAGAAGCGCAGAACAATCCAAATAATAAAGCCAGCATTAAACACATTTATCGAGTTGCTGGGTTAATGATTTGATTTGCTGGGTTAACGGTTCGAGTTGGTGGGTTAACGGTTCGAGTTGGTGGGTTAATGGTTTGAGTTGCAGTGGCGCAGTGGGTAAGGAACTGCGCTCGTAACCGAAAGGTCGCAGGTTCGATTCCCGGGTAAGGACACTGCCGTTGTACCCTTGAGCAAGGTACTTAACCTGCATTGCTTCAGTATATATCCAGCTGTATAAATGGATACAATGTAAAGTGCTATGTAAAAAAGTTGTGTAAGTCGCTCTGGATAAGAGCGTCTGCTAAATGCCTGTAATGTAATGTAATGAGTTGCTGGGTTAACGGTTCGAGTTGCTGGGTTAATGGTTTGAGTTGCTGGGTTAACGGTTCGAGTTGCTGGGTTAATGGTTTGAGTTGCTGGGTTAACGGTTTGAGTTGCTGGGTTAATGGTTTGGGTTGCTGGGTTAACGGTTCCAGTTTCTGGGTTAATGGTTTGAGTTGGTGGGTTAACGATTTGAGCTGCTGGGTTAATAGTTTGAGTTGCTGGGTTAACGGTTTGAGTTGCTGGGTTAATGGTTTGCGTTGCTGGGTTAACGGTTCAAGTTGCTGGATTAATGGTTCCGATGGAGCTTGGCTGTTTTAATTTCTGGGTACAGAATCATCGCATGACTTTTCTCATCTCTCGTTGTTTTCGGGTGAAAATTCTGCAAAGGCGACTCAACTCTTAAGGCTTTTATATAGTCTATAAGTACAGGGTGCATACGCTGTGCGGACGGACAGTCCGCAGTCGTTCGCCCTTTCATACTCCAGTCGTACCACCGCATGCCCAAGCCCTACATTTCCCACAATCTTTGCGCGTCGTTTTCCTTTTCTGCCAGAAGTTAGACTGTAAACAACATGGCCTCGTCATTGCCCAGCGTTGTGCTTATTTCTGTCCATGAATTGTTGTTCTTCTGAAAATCTTTATAATCCCGTTGGGATGAATCGTATAGGTGCCTATACCTTCTCACCTCTTCAGCCAGTCTCTCTTAAAATGTCGACTCCATGTCTGTTTTGTGTATTCCGCATCACCGCGTGTTTCCGGTGCCACATGAAATGCATGTCGATGTGAAACAGTTTCATACCGAGCCATGATTTGTGTGACACCGGTACGCGTACACTAGGTAAGCGTGGTCACAAAAATTGAACTTCGCACGGACTTGCCCAGGCGGCCGTACGCTGAGGTCTGCTATTACATTCTGACCGCGCGGACCCCAGCGGAGCCCGGACGTCTGGACCATGAATTGGCCTTTAGCCGATGCTGCTGTGTTAAAACTATGTGGAAAAATCCTGACCAAACCCTTGTGAAAGGGTTTCCAGCTCAGGGGTCTTTGAGGATTTGAGGAACATTCCATCAGGTTAGGCTCATAGACATGAAGCTCAGAGATCTGACTGGTTTAACTACTACTGTGGGGCTACTTCAAAGGCTATTTATGTTCTTTGTGGGGAAGACAAGCATCGTGTTGGTGGAGTTGGGGGGGCACAGTTTTGTGGTTTTCTTTCAATGAGCAGCCCATTTAAGTCTTAGACATGCTGACTCTTTAGCCAATCATTAAAATAAATCTCCTAAGCTGGGACTTCGGAGTTTGACACCTTAGACAAATCTCAGGACTCAAAGTCTACTCAAAAACCTCCATTCCAAGGTCCCACACTTGATAAAAAATGTAAAGAAGAAACAGTATGCAGATGAAGTTGCTCATCTCAAGACTACTGAGATAACTGAGGCCACAGAGGATCGAGGTGCTATGAGTATATACTAAGCAGCAAGATGAGTGTGAGACTCTAAGCCTACATTTCTCTTCTGTATGGAAGAACATACATGTTAACATCCCTTAGAATACATCCAGTCCTAACTTCTATGCACATCCACTGAGGCCTTTAGTATTGGTGAGATAAAGTCGTTTCTCAGGAATCAGAATGGTCAGAAGTCAGCTGGAAAACATAGTATTCCTGCCTGATTGCTTAAGCTATGTGATGAGAAACTAACACCAATGCTGACACATTAATTCATGTTTGGAAAAAGGGTACTTTCCCACTCAGTGGAAAGACTGTTTTCTGTGCAGTTCCAAAGAAAAGCAGGCCTCCATTGCCTGACTTTCATCAGATATCCTTGCTGTCAGGTGTATGAAGGAATTTTAAAAGTAATTCTATGGGAAACTGGACCTGCAGTTAATGGCTCTCAGCTTGGTTAAATGAAGAACAGATCAACTGTCTCTGCCTTGCCGCATGAATGGTCCCCCGCCCCCTGCCACCAATCTCATTAAACACTTAAGAAGGAGGGTGCACAATATATTGAAATCGGGTACATTTTTGGGGAAAAAATGAGTCTTCTTTTGAACAGGGATTTTGGAGAAGATTGCATGTCTCATTTATTCGAAGGTAACGGAATGGCACGACATTAAACAGCAAGTGGAAAAACCCAGGCCACATCTTGCCGGGTTTCCAATTTTTTTGTCTTTCAGGGTCAAAGAAGATCTAAAGAAGTCTGTGGATCAATTTCATTCCAAAATATGTTAAGTTTGAGGAGTGGAGACACTGTCCCAATCATTTTCAAAATCTGTGTACATGTACTTTGTCTGAACAAAGGAAACACACAGGTAGAAAGGTAATAGACACTATAGACTAATTTCAAGTTGAATGACTTTATAGCTGATGGCAGTTAAAAAGGCTATGATGCGGTCCAAGGTGAAAGCTTGGAAAAGCACATAAAACACTCAATGAGCGGCTTCTTTCCCATACGAGAGCAGCCATTTTAGCCCTGAGTATAATTCATTCAGCTACAGCAAGCCATTCAACATTCAACTGGTTCTTAGAGTGACAACAGACAACAAGCCAGTTTTAATCAACTTTGCAACACCACGTGACAAAATACTACAGCCAGATTAAACTAATGAAAACTACCATAATGTTTTGTCATCTTGTTTGAGCAACTACAGCTGTCTAAAACCAGTGAGGGCCACTCCCTTGCTCCACCCACTAGTGTCAAGTTGCTCCACCATAGATTGTAGAAATAGCCCAGATGCTCAGTTTGTGCATTCCTTGTGTTCTCTTCACCTACTAAAGACAGAATGATCCACTTGGTCACATGAGTTTCCATTGCTGCTAGAATACAGAACATCCATTTGTCATGGAACTGTAGTTGTTCATGCCCTCTTCGGACGAATCAAACAAATGTTTCAGTGGTTGAGACAGAATGATCCATGCTAGGAATTGAGCAAAGCTATATGGATAAGTGCAGGTTTCTTGTCCTCTTTAGAAAATTAAAATAAACACTTTTTCCAGAACTTTTCCATACATAATGAGCATTTTTTTCAAAAACTGCCCTTTTAAACCATATATTTTAACTTAAATATGACCAAGGATTAATTGAAAACAATTTCAATACATAATGGTGCTTTTATTATTGAAAGTGAGCCGTCGCACTGTCAAACTGAAATATCCTTCCCGGGTTTTTTAATTTGGAGGCTCGGTGTGTGTAAGTTGTTGGAGGGGCGCTGCTGGGAGTGTGTCAGCGAAGCTCAAGATGCACACTGCAGTTCTGGTGTCGGCTTCGGTCCGATTCACACCTGCGCCACCCACCTGCTCAGCCCAGCATGCGGCCAGTTGCTCATTTTGGGGCTTTCCGGTGCAAGTTGAGCAGTCTATTCAAAATCCAATCAACCGTTTTCATGGATCATATGCTGCCCAATTTGACTTTGATATAAATCCTATAACCAGGAGAAATGAATATTTCGCATTTATCGATCATTTTCTTTTTTTAAATGTTACTCTTTGCATTTATTTCTGTTTTTAATAATTGGTGGCTGTTCTTATACTGCACCCTGGTCCTGAGGTACTGCATTCCATTATTTTTTTACACCTGTCTGTAATGAGAAGAATGACAATAAACAACTTGAAATATCAGCAATTCATCTTTAACCATCATAAGGGACAAATGTATATGCTTTAATGGACAAAAAGCTGAGTAATTCTCACTTGAAAATGATGCAAAAGTGAATTTCATGAGTATTAACAGTTGATTAGCAGCAAAATATGGTTATATTGTAATTTACAGTAATGCATCATTTAGACATTTTGAATAGATGTGGAGACACTGGGTACACTGCTTACTTTTTGCTTCATAGATATTTAGTAGTTCTGCATATCCACCCTTAGATTTTACACACTTGTGGTCAAGGAGTTTTTGATCCAGGAGATGTATAGTTTAACGTGCTGTATATACACAATCTCTCAGTATTTCGTTGCAAACTGAAAAAGAGCAAATTTTAAATTTTTTGCCTAGACAATTGCATTTGTGGCACTTTATGTCTTCCTAAATTAATATAAATGTCATGGTCCTGTGTTCCTGTCTGCGTTTTCCCTGTTGGGCCGACAGATGGCGGCACTTCTGTTTTGTGTCCTGCTCCCCCTGTGTAATTGTATGATTGTTTCCAATTGTCCTATTATTGGTTCTTGGTTGTCTCGTTTTCCCTTCCCTCTCGGCCTGATTGTTCATGGTGCCCTCCTGTGTCTCATCAGTGTCTGTTCTATTTAAGTTTCCCTCTCCCTTGACTCAGGTGCTGGATCCTTGTGGTTATGTCTGGTTGTTTTGTGCTCCCCTACCCATGTACCTGCTCCATGCGTTCCTGCCCATGTTCTTGTTTCCTTGCATTTGTGGGTTTTCTGGTTTTCTTTGTTCCTGTGTTGTTTTTAAGTTTTTCTTCGTTTGTTTAAGGTCACCCTGAGAGGCGTTTTGTTCCCTTTTGTTCCCTTGTGTAAGTAAAGTCTTTATTCTTATCATTTGGGAGTTTTGTATTTTTCCCCCCTCTGCGTTTGGGTCCCAACCCCCCACGCATCCTGACAATAAACTCATCTAAGTATTAGATTAAGATTATTGTAAATGGTACAAATACCCTGCTTCATTTAAGCCATTTTTCAAGTCTGTGATGCTCACATCTGGAGTTATAAAGCTTTAAAAATAAATAAATAAATAATCAGACCTCATCTCATCCACTTTAGAGTGGGAGTATCCCCTAAATGGGTGGAGATCGGGAAGTTTTGGCATGCATGCTACAGGTTTAAGTACATTTTAGGTTACTACTAAGTTCAACACCCTGGTAACTAATGAGTCAGTTCGAATGCCATTTGATAGCACTGCTACATCTGCAGTGGTTGTCTCATCAGTCAGTTAAGTGTGCTAGATCCAGCAGTGAATGCAGCATTCACTGTAGAGCAAAACATGCCAAATTTAAAAATAAATAAATAAAGGACTCAATAAATGAATGAATAAATACATAAACAAATAAATATAAATGCAAGTAAAATGTATTAATGAATTAAAAGATAAAATCTGACATTAATTTATTTTTGTATTTATTTCATGATTCATCAATTTTGTATATATTTATTTCTGTATTATTTCTTGATTACTTTATTTCTGTATATATTTAGTTTTGTATTTCTTTATTTCTTGATTCATTTATTTGTGTATATATTTATTTAAATGTATTGCAATGATTATTGTATTACGATGGTTAGAGGAGGTTAGACAAGATTGAACAATTATGTTCAGAGTTTCACTTAGCATTAATGAGTTTGCAGTCATTTAACGCTCAGTATACTTTTGTATGGAACATGAACCCAGCGACTGGGGTTATACTTGAAAAAAACAAAAGGCACCCAAAGCGATGCTGGGTATATCCAATTCCCTCTCCTTATTGGGAATGCCCAATTATGAATCGTGCTCTTGATCCCCACTGTTAATCCAGGAGTTGTGTACACATCCACGGTTCTCTTCCAGAAACACGTGGTGTCACCAGCCTGCTTCTTTTTAAACCACAACGAAGCTCACCAGTAGGGGGCACTACAGCATTGAAACGTGGACCCTGAACCGCTGAACTACCCTGTACCCTGGGTGATGCAATCAGCAATAGCACCTCACCCGATGGAGCTACCAGCCACAGTCACTGCTGAGCCAAGGCTGTGAGGCTCATCCAGCCTGGTGCCTGAACCGAATGAGCCATCCAGCAGCCCCTGAAAGGCTAACTTTCATCATTAGGAAGTGTGGCACATCCAGGGTGCATTCGGAGTATTGGTGGTGGAGAGCTGATGTGACTGCGCATTAGTACCATCTGCTGGCCATATATGGGAGCTGCAAACTGAGCTTCTGTGCCAACATAAAGCCAGTAATTGAGCCACAGAGTATTCATCTCACGTAGTATTCCTCTTCAACTTACTAACTGATGAATGAAATTCCTGTGGGTTATCAGTAGTACATGGGTGCTTGTGGGATTTTACTGTGGGAGACTTTGTTTTAGTGCCAGATGTCCAGTGCTTCTCATCACCAGAGGCAAAGCCTTTTTAAAAGGATGAAAAGGTAACCGTACCACTTTCGTTAAAAAAATTTCAATTTGTCAATAACATTTACATAAATTTCTAAGTGTTATATAACACAAGTAAATAAATAAATAATAATAATAATAATAATAATAATAATAATAAAACTTTATTTATATATCACCTTTCATACAGACAGCAGCTCAAAGTACTTCAAAGCAGATAAAATTGTTAGAGATAAATGAGTCAAGCATAAATACAAGCCATGTAAGGTAATGCAAAACACATTTCAAAATACAGTCAATACAAATAAAAGCAGTACAGATAAAATTGCTGAATGGGGTTAAGTAATGATAAGAATAAAAATTAATGTCAAATAATAATAATAATAATAATAATAATAATAATTATTATTATTATTATTAGAAAAGAAGTAAAACTTTGAAGGGGTTCATTAAAAGCCAACTTAAAGAGATTGGGCTTTAGCCTTTTCATTCTGAGGTCTTGTGGGAGAGTGTTCTATAATTTAGGGGTGTAAAAACAGAAGGCTGTTTCACCAAGTTTTTTGTATGAGACCTTTGGTATAAAAAAGCATTGGGGACATAAGAGCTCTCGCACGGATATTGATAAGGAATCTGTGATATATGAAAGTGCTAGGCTGCTAAGTGCTTTAAAAGAAGTAAAAGGACCTAAAATATAAAATCAGTTCTAACAGCTATAGGTAACCAACATACAGCAGCATGGACTGGAGTTATGTGTTCCCTGTCCTCTTAGTTTTTGTGTAAATTCTTGTTACAGTGTTCAGAATTAGCTGTAATTTTTCCATGGATTTTTTTGGCAGCCCAGTAAAAAAGAGAATTACAGTAATGCAGTCTTCTTGTGATAAAAACATGTACACACTTTTTTGCATCTTTATGAGTTAAAAAGGCCTCACTTTAGCAATGTTCCTAGGATGAAAATGAGGTCTTAGTGACCTTATTAAAATGTGAATTAAAACTAAGGTCAGAGTCTGAAATCAAATCAAAGTCCCTTACTTCTGATTTAGACTGTTAAACCAAACAGCCAAGCTTTGGGGCAGTTTTTCTCTTTTCATTTCCGACCCTACAAGGAGAATCTCTTATTTTTTCTTAATGTAGCTTTAGAAAGTTTTTGCTCATCCACAAGTTGATATCAGTGAGACAGGTGCGAGTGAGTTTAGGGGTCATTTGGTTTAACAGATATGCACGAGTTGATATCAGTGAGACAGGTGCGAGTGAGTTTAGGGGTCATTTGGTTTAACAGATATGCACGAGTTGATATCAGTGAGACAGGTGCGAGTGAGTTTAGGGATCATTTGGTTTAACAGATATGCACAACTGTTTCTCATCAGCATAACAGCGATAGTTGACAAAGGGGTGCATTAGCACATTTCTAAAAAAATAAAAGTAAAATGAACATTAAATAAATGGATCAATATCATGGATAAAGTTATTTATGAATGGTAAAATCACAATATAGGCCTAATTGTACATGTGTTTCTCCTGGTTTCAGTTACATATTGTCATTGACATGCATTATGTGATCCGCCTGTTTCAGTGAACCGTTGGCAGCCAGTGGCAGATGGGCTCTGCTCAAGGTTTCGTCCTGTTACCAGCCAGGGAGTTCTTCCCTGCCACTGTCACCCTGAGCATGCCCTTGGGGGTTCAGGCCTGGATCTCTGAAAAGCTGCTTTGTGAGAATACCCTTTGTAAAAAGCTCTATACAAAAAAATGCATTTCTGGAATATTATGTGTACTGTTTTCTAACATTTTTTAAAAATGCGTATAATTTTTGAGTATATTTTATCATCCTGAAAGAGAAAGAACATGAGTCCTGATTCCTGTTTATTGCTCTTTATGCTAAACCGCTGCATTGCTCTTTATGCTAAACTGCTACATTGCTCTTTATGCTAAACCGCTGCATTGCTCTTTATGCTAAACCGCTGCATTGCTCTTTATGCTAAACCGCTACATTGCTCTTTATGCTAAACCGCTACATTGCTCTTTATGCTAAACCGCTACATTGCTCTTTATGCTAAACCGCTACATTGCTCTTTATGCTAAACCGCTGCATTGCTCTTTATGCTAAACCGCTATATTCCTCTTTATGCTAAACTGCTACATTGCTCTTTATGCTAAACCGCTGCATTGCTCTTTATGCTAAACCGCTACATTGCTCTTTATGCTAAACCACTACATTCCTCTTTATGCTAAACCGCTGCATTGCTCTTTATGCTAAACCGCTACATTGCTCTTTATGCTAAACCGCTACATTGCTCTTTATGCTAAACCGCTACATTCCTCTTTATGCTAAACCGCTACATTGCTCTTTATGCTAAACTGCTACATTGCTCTTTATGCTAAACCGCTACATTGCTCTTTATGCTAAACCGCTACATTGCTCTTTATGCTAAACTGCTACATTGCTCTTTATGCTAAACCGCTACATTGCTCTTTATGCTAAACCGCTACATTGCTCTTTATGCTAAACCGCTGCATTGCTCTTTATGCTAAACTGCTGCATTGCTCTTTGGCCTTCCTCTTCCTCTCGTGACTCTTTCCACAGGTTTGGGGTTCAGTGGGGGGCTTTCTCTCCTCTTCTTTGCCCTGGCTTTTTCCACTGGTTTGGGGTTCAGTGGGGGGCTTTCTCTCTTCTTTTTTGTCTCGGTGCTTTTCAGCGTCACTTCCACAGGGTAGTGGTCACTTATACTCAGAGCCTGAATCACACAGAGGTTAAGATTATGCTTGAAGTGTAGCTGAGTGAGCAGATTTTCACATTATTTCAGCCTGTTCAGGGGGAACGGCTTTATGCATAGTCTCAGAGCAGACATGCTAATCCAGGATCAGTTTCGCCTGATCCTAGATCAGCCTCTTTATGATATCCCTTCTCCACTTGGCCTCACCATTAAAGCTTGCTTTCTTTTTTTTAAAAGGATCTTGGGTCTGATAAGGTTGTTTATAACAGAATTTTGGCAGCTCACCATGTCTTCTGTCAGGCCATAGGCTTGGGGGAAATCGAATGGCTGGGCTGAGTTTGGTACTATGGCTTCCAACATATCATCTCCATAAACGACGATCCTGAACAAGACATATTCAATTAACAAAGCATGTCTTCAGAGGTTATAGTTGTGTATAATATAGCTGCACAAAATATATATTGAACTTTGCAACATGCCCAACTACTGTTTATGACTGTTACTTACCACATTTCTTAAGTGCGTGAGTGTGTTTGTTCATGTGTTGTCTACACTACAATGTTATTTCATGTTTTTATGTGTGTATTTACATGGCCATTGTGCTAGGCATTGTGTAAAGCAAGTTCCCTTTGGGGCAATAAATGTTTTCATTCATTCATTCATTCATCCCAATGTAAAACCAGATCATCCTTTTGATGCCCTGGCTACCTGTCATAGGTGTGGTCATTTCCTGTATTGGCAGTAGTGTCTACATCATCCCCGATCAGCCAATGGAAGTTTGTGTCACTGCGGATCCTGATTTTTTTCATCTTCTTCTTGGACACATAGGCACCATCTGCATTGAAGTCTCCAAGAATCATAATGTCCTATGAGAGATGTGACAGCATGCAAGCAAAACACTACTTACTTCCTCATCCAGCATCCAGCATAGGGGAGACATAGCTCAGGAGGTAAGACCGATTGTCTGGCAGTTGGAGGGTTGCCGGTTCAAACCCCGCCCTGGGCGTGTCGAAGTGTTCTTGAGCAAGACCCCTAACCACTAACTGCTCTGGCGAATGAGAGGCATCAATTGTAAAGCGTTTTGGATAAAAGCGCTATATAAATGCAGTCCATTTACCATCTCTGACATTTATTTTTAAAACCTATCCATAAAATTAGCATATGTACATATTTAAATATATACGTATACACATTTTTTTTATTCATTTAATACTTGAATTAAATGTAGGCTACACCCAAACAAGCCTAAAAAAATAAGGACTGGATTGACAAACAGCAGGTTGTTTAAAAATTATATCATATTTGTTCCAAATCAAGTGGGTGTCAACAATAATAACTAAAGCAAACAATAAAATAGAATGCTAAAAATAACCATGGTTTAGATGCGTAGATGTGATTAAACATATCTAACCAGTCACTGCACTATTTATACCCATCGGCATACATCAGAAGTCTATTGACAAGTGCTTACAGCACAACGGTAAAACGTTCTCTGGTGCGGAGGCTAGGAAATGATTTAGACGACATCTGCAGTTGTTGTAGCCAGTAGAAACGGGATTCAAACTCTTGCTCTGCATGAGAGCCAGTTCCCCACTCACATCAGTCTTCCACTTCTCCTTCACGGTCAGAAAGACGTCGTACAGCTCGTCCAGCTCCTTCTCTGAGTCCTCAGGCTTGGTGTGCACGGGGATCAACACCAGGTCCTTCAGCACTGTGAACACACATGTCCAGATCTGATGGAGGCTTGTTCCTAATCCCCAGAAGGGGGCAGGGCACTTATCCTGTATAAATCCAGGCATGGTATCATCAACAGATACAAATATGTAATAGTTCTGTTTGTACAGAATTACAGGCTCACCAGATTCACTGAACAATGTCTTTCTTAAACTGCCTCATTCAGTGTCATAAACATAGGATTACCATATGATGCTAATTAGTTTATCCTTGCCATGGTAGTTTTAAGAATCAGAGGAGAAAGCACCTGTTGTGGGAGAATTCTCGTGCAGGGTGTTGTATATTTATTTATATACTCTTGTCCTTTGTTGATCCTGTGTTCATTTTTCAGAGTCGACAGAAAAGAAAATACAAATGCAACACCCTGCACTAAAATTCTCCCCCAACAGGAGCTTTCTCCTGGAACTTGAGATACAGCACAGTGTTTAAGTATTTGGCCAGTGACACAATTTCTGTTGTTTTGGCTCTGTACTCCAGCAGATTGGATTTGCCAAACCAATTGTGTCACTGTCTAAATACTTGCGCACTGCACTGGACCACACAATGACCCTCCTGCAGGGAGAGGAGTGTGGTCAGCCTGGGCCCTTGCTCAGAGTCTGGGACCAGACTGCACTGTGACCCATGCACTGTGGCAAGCCTACCTCCCTCTTTACTTCCTTTCCTCTCTCTCTCTCCATCTCTCCCTCCATTCCTTTCTCCCTCTCTCCTTCCCTTCCTCTCTCCCTCTCCATTCCTCTCTCCTTCTCTCCTTCCCTTCCTCTCTCCCTCCATTCCTCTCTCCCTCTCTCCTTCCCTTCCTCTCCATCTCTCCCTCCATTCATCTCTCCCTCTCTCCCTCCCCCTCTCCCTCACTCTCGCCCTCCTTTCCTCCCTCATTCTCTCTCTCCCTTCCTGTGTTCCTGGGCATCTAAAGCAAAGACCTGCTATTTGAAGTATGAATCCTGTAAGAAGTGCTGTCATATCTACCATACGTACATCACTGTGGTCAGTTTTAAACTTACAGTGTTAGACATGTACTATATAAATACCCTTAATTTGAATCCATATGCATCCAGGCCCTGCTTCATAAAGAGAGTAAAGAAGCATGCTGTGTGTCTTTGAGAAAGAAGGATGCTGTGTGTCTTTGAGAAAGAAGGATGCTGTGTGTCATTGAGAAAGAAGCACACTTTGTGTCTTTGAGAAAGAAGCATGATTTGTGTTTGTTGAGAAAGAAGCATGCAGGAGTGATACAACAGAACCTATGTTGATGGAGCAATCAGAATCTGGCTGCACATTTAGGATTACATTTGTCTTCATAACCAGTGTGCTTTGCATTATCGTGCTTAGCATAACTACATGCACGTGGCACTTGTCATAAAAAGACATTAAGCCAGCCAATGGAAGTACATATATACATAGAATACATGAGCTAAGTCACAATGTGTAATCATAATCTTATGGCTATGAAAATACAAGTAGCTGTAGTTTAAACATAACCCAAAAAAATTATTTCCAAAGAGCATGCAAAAGTTATTTTTATGGAAATGACCTCTAAAACCTTTGTGTGAACTCATGCTCCCTCGACTCAATACTCCCAAAAACTCCCAATGCTGTTTCTAAATAAACTCTATTCTCTAACTTCAGGTGGAGGACATGACAATGTTTCAGAAATGGTTTTCCTTCACTCCACATGGTGTTTATGAATATAACCACCTATGGGTAACATCAAGTAATAGTCATTAATAATTTCTGTTGAATAGTACACATTTATTTAAATCACCTTGTATAAATATATATATATCAATATTTATTCATGCCCAAATCCAAAGCCTACTTATACTGCACACATTTTTATATACTATCAATTTATAGAACTGTATATACTGGAGAAATTTTAGTAACATGGTCAAGGCTACAATAACCTCATCTGGGATTCAAACCTGCAACCTCTCAGTTACAAGCAGAAATTCCATGACTTTTGTTACATTGATTTTATTATGTACATCACCCAGCATGAAACTATCCGTTTTCTTTGAGAGCCGGACAGTGCAGGAGAGGCTCACCTGTGTCCAGGCAGGTAAAGCGCAGGATGTAGGGTTCCCTGGCGAAGGCGTCCTCGTCCCCCTTCTGATTGTCCTCATACTGGTAGGTGTCCGTCAGCGTCACCAGGTCCGCTCTGTTAGACAAACACAGCACTCACCAAACATTTCGTTGGCCCTCCAAATTTCTTGTATCCTGTGCTGAACGCAATGTTCTGCCTCTGGCTTTGATGCCATTTGATGTTTCACAAAGTTGTGAACTACAAACTGCAGTTTGCACATGTGTCCCTGGTGAAAATCTTTTTCTGTGGTCTGATATAAGAGTGAACCAGCAGAGCTGTTTAGGGTGAAGGTTACCCATAAGTCAAAATAATTTGTTGGGTTGGAACAAAACCAACAAACACACTCCGGCCTTCCAGGTATGGAGTGATGCTAGAGAATTCACCCAAGGGAGATAAAAAAAATTATAATAAAAAGATCTGTTCAAACAAATAGGCAATCTGAAAATGTGCCAAACTACTGACTGACAAAGGGTTCCCCACTTATCGATGCTTCAGTCACTGTCACCGGCTCAAGTGTCTCCCTTCCACTCAGCTGAGAATCTCGGTGTGACCCTGGAGGACAAGCTGAGCTTCTCTGAGCACATTACAGTACCCACCCAGTATGCAGATTCTCCCTACACAGCATCAGGAGAATCCACCCCTTCCTCACTCGAGAGGCTACACAGTTACCAGTGCAAGCCCTCGTGATCTCTCCTCCAAACTTCGGCCGAGCGTTATGGCCCTGTTCACCAGCTGGTGCTGTTATGCTGCTGCACCAGGATGTTTTGATAGCACAACAATTAATATGCTGGTGTACGTTAAGCATTCTGTACACACAGATTCCAGTTTTTGCCACGCCTACTTCCTGCTTTATATCAGAATACAGATAAAAATAATTTGTTTGTTAAACAAACCTAGATGCAGATTCTGACATCTCTGCACATCCCTTCTATTTACTACCTTTGCATACTTGAAGTATAAATCAAGTTTATATAATTACAGTTCAGGTAAACTGAAGTACTGTGTATTATTTTTTCACATTGAGTATCCTGTGGAAATACAGTATACTTCAGGCTACAATCTGGACAGTACTTTTTCAGCGTCTTGTTTCCATAGTGAGAGAGGTACAATGGAACACAATCCAACAGTACAGTGCAATCTGGGTTAGAACCGCACCTCGGCCTACGTGTAGCACTGAGTAGAAAACAGGCACTGAAATGGCCACCCTCGGGTTCTTCTCCATTACTTTGTGATACATTGTACTGACTAGTGATGATCTTCATGTAAGCTTGTCATGTAAAATATGAATGAAATACCGGTAGAGGAACATGAACTGCTCTTTGTAGGATTTCCGGCCAAGCCGTGAGCTCATCACCATTTTGTAGGGATGCATTTTATTGGCCCTGAAAAATAATGAGAAAAAGACATGATCAGCATTTTTAAAGATGGCAACTCTCTACTGCTGGCATACACTGTGACTTATAGTACTTTGGATTTTGGAGTGTGAATGTTCAGAATGAACATATTTTGTCACTGATGGACCAGAAGGAAGCTAAGTATGAATTGTGATTGCTTCAGACAGGATCATTATCCACAAGTTAAACTCATCTGGTATTGGAAAATGGATAGACTGACTGAAAAATACTTCACATAAGATCAAATAAATATCTGATATACTTTAACCCTTTAGTGACCAGAATAATTGCTGCAGATTAATGGCAATTATAAAATAAACAGTTTTCACCCATTACCAATCAAATTTCAAAGGAATATTTCACCCTGGTCTGATTTACATGCAGCTGGATATGGGGTGACTGATGAGAAGAGAAGATATACACTGAGCGAAAAGTCCCCTTTCCTGTCAGCTGGAATGGCTCAGGTCTCAAAGAACAGACTTAGAGCTTCTGTTTTTCATAAGGGAGATAGAACATTACAGAGGTCCTCTATTTGACAATATGGAGCTGAGTGTAAATCAGGCAGCATTAGGAATATGGAGCTGAGTGTAAATCAGGCAGCATTAGGAATATGGAGCTGAGTGTAAATCAGGCAGCATTAGGAATATGGAGCTGAGTGTAAATCAGGCAGCATTAGGAATATGGAGCTGAGTGTAAATCAGGAAGCATTAGGAATATGGAGCTGAGTGTAAATCAGGCAGCATTAGGAATATGGAGCTGAGTGTAAATCAGGAAGCATTAGGAATATGGAGCTGAGTGTAAATCAGGAAGCATTAGGAATATGGAGCTGAGTGTAAATCAGGAAGCATTAGGAATATGGAGCTGAGTGTAAATCAAGCAGCATTAGGAATATGGACCTGAGTGTAAATCAGGAAGCATTAGGAATATGGAGCTGAGTGTAAATCTGTGGGAACCCTCACTTATTCAGCTCCTGAAGAAATTTCCTCATGGCTGTTCCTTTGGCGTCGACCACCTCCAGGATCAGGATGATTCCATAACGGGATACAATCTGGGAGGCAAGAGGAGGGACAAAGTGTGCATTCAGCCACTGTACAAGCCCACTGTATAAGTATATATATTAATCTGTAAAATGTAATCAGATAAAAATAAATACAGGAGGGTGTATTAGGGACAGATTAAAAAGTTCATACATTACATAAAATGTATGAAAAATACACATTGGTGCTTTGCATGGTACAATAAAGTACAATTTTATGCACATGGTAAATGCATGAAAAATGTATGGTAATTTGCATATGTTGTGTTATATTGTTATTATATTTTCTTGTAATATCTCATATATACTGCAGTATCATATCAGTAATGCTATACAGTAAGATGTACTCTCAGTGGCCACTTTATAAGGTACATCTAACTAGTACCGGGTAGGACAGACCCCCCTTTTACCTCCAGAACAGTCTGAATTCTTTACGGCATGGATTCCACAAGGTCTTGTTCTTTATGGCATGGATTCCACAAGGTCCTGTTATTTACGGCATGGATTCCACAAGGTACTGTTCTTTACGGCATGGATTCCACAAGGTACTGTTCTTTACGGCACAGATTCCACAAGGTCCTGTTCTTTACGGCATGGATTCAACAAGGTCCTGTTCTTTACGGCATGGATTCAACACAGTCCTGTTCTTTACGGCATGGATTCCACAAGGTCCTGTTCTTTACGGCATGGAATCAACAAGGTCCTGTTCTTTACGGCATGGATTCAACAAGGTCCTGTTCTTTACGGCATGGATTCAACAAGGTACTGTTCTTTACAGCATAGATTCAACAAGGTCCTGTTCTTTACAGCATGGATTCAATAAGGTCTTGTTTTTTACGGCATGGATTCAACAAGATCTTGTTCTTTCCGGCATGGATTCAACAAGGTATTGTTCTTTACGGCATAGATTCCACAAGGTCCTGTCCTTTACAGCATAGATTCAACAAGGTATTGTTCTTTACGGCGCGGATTCAACAAGGTCCTGTTCTTTATGGCATGAATTCAACACAGTCCTGTTCTTTACGGCATGGATTCAACAAGGTCCTGTTCTTTACAGCATGGATTCAATAAGGTCTTGTTACCATGGATTCACCAGATCTGCTTTCCATGATTCAACAATGGTATTGTTCTTTACGCATATGAATCCACAAGGTCCGTGCTCTACTTGAGCCTGGATCAACAAGGTATTGTTCTTTACGGCATAGATTGCACAAGGTCCTGTTCTTTACAGGATGGATTCCACAAGGTCCTATTCTTTACAGCATGGATTCAACAAGGTCCTGTTCTTCAGAGCACAGATTCAACAAGGTCCTGTTCTTTACAGCATGGATTCAACACGGTCCTGGAAACATTCCTCTGGGATTTCAGTCCATGCAGACTCCATAGCATCATACAGATCCTGCAGAATTTTCAGTCACACATTCATGAAAACCTCCCGTTCCACCTCATCCCAAAGTGCTCTACTTGAGACCTGGGAACTGTGCAGGCCACTGCAGTAAACTGAAGTCATTATTATGTTTCTGGAACCAACTAAAGCTGATGCATTCTTTGTGAAACGGTGCACTATCCTGCTGGAAGTGTCCATTTGAGAAAGGTAATACTGTAGGGAAGCACATGGTCAGCAACAATGCTTAGGTATGACGTGGCATTCAAATGATCCTCAAGGGGCCTAATGTATGCAAAGAAAACATTCCCCTCACCATGACACCACCACCACCACCAGCCTGTAGCATTTACACAAGGCAGGATGGATTCATGGATCAATGCTGTTTACGCCATATTCTGACTCTACCATTTGCTTTTCACAGCAGAAATTAAGATTTGTCAGACTAGGCAACATTTTTGCAGTCTTCAGTCATCCAATTTTGGTGACCACATACCCACTGTAGCCTCAACTTCCTGTTCTTACTTCTGACAGGAGTGAAACCTGTCACGGTTTTCTGCTGCTGTAGCCCACCCGCTTCAAGGTTTGATGTGTTGTGCATTCAGAGATGCCCTTCTGCACACCACTGCAGTAAATGGCTGTTATTTGAACATTTGTGGCCTTTCTATTAGCTTTAGCGAGTCCTCCTGTGATTAACAAGGTGTTTTTGCCCACAGAGCTGCCTGGATGTTTTTTGTTTAACGCACCATTCCCTGAGAACTCCGGAGTCTGTAGTGCATGAAAATCCCAACAGGGCAACTATTTCTGAGATTCTGGAAACACCACACTGTGTCTGGCACCACTAGTCATACCATAAGTCTCTTAGATCATTGTAATGTTTGTTCACATCACAACTGAACCTCAATGTCGGCATGCTTTGAGTTGCATCTGCATGATTCGCTGTTTGGAGGAGCATTTGTATTAACAAGCAAGTATACCTAATAAAGTGGCCATTGAGTGTAAAGCTAAAGATATATCATAACCTAAAATCAAATATTCTATAAATGCATTCTCTTTTAAGAAATATATTTCCATATATTGGAAATGTTGTTCTTTTTGTCATGGAAGTGAGCACCAACTGTAAGCTTGTGGTGCATTTCATAATGTTTCTCTTTCATTAAAACACCCATATATCATACAAAAGGATAACTTCTCTTGAATACTGCATAACAACTTTATTCTTGTATTAGAAATGTTTTTAAGCCACAAGGTTTCTACTTTTTTTCAAATTCATAAGCAGCGAAATAACATTTTGATGTAAAGTCAGTTCTAAACACATATATACACTTAATGGACCGCCAATCAGAAGTTGGCAACTGATGGCACCCCACTGATGGCAGAATGCTTAACATATAAATGCTGTGTTAATTACACAATAAACATGGTCTCCAAATGACTAATACCACATCTTTCTGTCCTGAGCAGTACAATAACTTAGTTATTTTCAGGATGAAAAAACTCATTTAACATATAAATGCTTAACACATAAAAAGCCATGTCAATTACACAATAAATATGGTCTCCAAATGACCAATACTAAATTCTTTTGTCGTGAGCAGCAGTATAATAATTTTGTTATTGTCAGGATAAAAATCAATGGAATGAAACAGGTTTAATATTATTGTATTGGCCTTTTCTTCATAGCTATTAAAAATTATGATTTTGACTGCACAGGGATAAAAATGATCAGGATGCACTTCTGATCAATCACGGCTCGTCTTTACCAACAATAATCACCTTGACGAGAGTGGAGACAATCTTTCCGTCTGACACTTTATTCTCCCCGAACCTCTGGATGTTGAAAGATGCCACTTTCATGACTGACCGTTGAGTCTCCCTGACAAATCAAGTATTCCCTGATGAATGATAAACAACAACAACAAAACGCATGAAAAGGACATTTTTCACAATGCAAGTTCTTTAGTTAGCCAACAATAGTTTTTGGAGCAAGTGATAATTCAGAAATGAAGTTAACCAATCTGTAAGTACAGTGTATGAATAGAGTATACAAGTTTGTCATTTATTTTGGTCCTTGTGGCCTCTTTTACTGTACCTACTACTGCTTCTCCTGAAGTTAAAAATAGTCATCTGCTGTTTTGATGTAAATTTTGCTAGGAGGAGTTGGTTTGTAACCTAAAGGTCGCAGGTTCGATTCCCTGGTAGGACACTGCCGTTGTACCCTTGAGCAAGGTACTTAACCTGCATTGCTTCAGTATATATCCAGCTGTATAACTGGATACAATGTAAGTCGCTCTGGATAAGAACGTCTGCTAAATGCCTGTAATGTAAATATGGCTGTGTCTGGGCTTGAAGCCTACATTCCACACTTACTTTTTCTTTATCCGTATCCTCCACAGGAGAAACAGTTTGGCTTGGAGGATGTTTTCATTTCTCTTTCTGTCTCAAGCCTCATGACATGCCACTGCAGAGATTTAAGCAGCACGCTTCTTGAGTTTATTCCAATCTTTCAGCCAGTGCCAGGTCACAGCTTTAAGGCACAGTTAACTGGATCGGGTGGCTGTGAATGGATATCAATTTTAAAATAAGAAAGAAAAGCCCCCCTCCCCCACTCCCTCCAGTATTATACTGCGTGATATTGTGTTGTATTGTTTCAATTTGTATGCTTTTATAATAATGTCTTGTCCCTTGTCCCTACTTTGAATGTAAAAAACCATAAATAAAAATAAAATAAGAATGAACAAAAATATTACTACTAAAAATACTACACTCATTTTTTATTTGAGCTGATGTGGAATGATAAATATTTTCTCTTCTGTGAGGTTTCTGTGTTGGATGATCTCATTTATGTTATGCAAAAGAAACTTGGTTGGCGCCTTAAGGCTCCACAAATTTTGGACTGTCTGTATTTTATAAATATTTTCCAACACAATATTAGTTTCTAGCATTAAAAAAAAAAGATTACAAATGTTTCATAGACAAAATAATACTTCTCTACAAGCAAACTGTCCAGTTTAAAATTAATTATGATATGGTACTATTAACTGTAATAGAATACATTTAATCACTTTTGTACTTGTATAAAGCAAAGGTAAAGTTTACTTAACTCTGACATCTCTGCTGTAAATCCATTAAAAGGAATTTGGTATGACAATCATTTTGAGGAATTATCTTCACAAGAATTTAATGTATGACAAGACTGACATTCAATACCAAGCAAAACCACATTCAAGACAATGGAACCAACGTTCAGATGCATCATTTATATTGATGTCCGTAGTAAAGGTGGCCGTGTTCGAAAATTTACAAAAAGTACTGTACTATTAACTTTAACAATTATAAGAATACAAATAATAAAGTGCAGTAAAGAAAATGGATAATTTATTACACCATAGCAAAGCGTGGGAAAAAAAGCCTGCTCTGGTGCTGGGTTGCCGTAATGACTCTACAGTTGCTGGGACTCTGTACTTCCTGTAGACGGTTGCAATAATTAACCACGATGCTTATCGCTAGCACAGCCTCATTACAAATGACAAACTGAGAAAGGCGCTCACTCTGTCCTTACGCCCACTGATGTGATATCTGAGGACAAGTAAATATAATTCAGCAATGATTTTAAAGTCCAGAGGGCGGTACTTAGTGTACTGAGGAAAAATGCTCATGAATAAGAAAATGGCGACTGATCAAGGCATGGCATCAGACAGCAAGGCTGACCGCACAGTTTGGCCTCCCAGACAGAGTACTTCCCTGTCTGGTTCAGTTTCTGTGCCTGTGTTCAAAACTGTACACTTGTGTCCTGTGTTCTACAGGTATCGAGCGTAAGAACGCTTAAAATCTGTTCAGTTTGAAATGCATTTGTACTTTCACATCACCACAACTGACCTCTTACCATAACAAGAAATAAACACAAAAATCAAAAATCTGCAAATAAAATATACTTCTTTTATTCTAAAATACACTTCAGTATAAATATACTTCAGTATAAATATACTTCGATGTAAGTATATATATTCTAAAATGATTTTTTTATATAAAATATACTAAAATCTATTCTAAAATATATTTCAACAAATTTCTTGGCTGAGTGAAAAATTCATTTTCACCTTCAAATACAGAGCAGAAAACGCAATGGCTACTGAGAAGGGAAAGCATGGAAAAGTTTTCTTCGAAGTGCACTTTGTTTTTTAGTCCTCCCAAGAACACTAAGAGAACTTCTAGTGAAATCTCAATTTCTTGCCTTGTTATGTTCTCGAACTTGGAACGCACTTCATTACTTCATTGTGTTTCACTTCCACACCTGCTGCCTGATGCAACAGAAGCATGAGGTTTGGAACACAGTGCTTGGTTCCTGAAAAGAAAAGTCTTGCAGCTGCTGCCTGGCATGTTCAGATCTGCCATATAACAGAAAGCAGTCAAAGAACAAACAACAGAAAACGCAGTTTCTCAGATGACACGCAGGCTGATATTCTCGTCCTTTTCAATGTGCAAAGCCGCAGCTCACATCTTTAGCTCACTCAAAAGGGCTAGAACGGACTGAGGCAGAAATGACGGTTCTGCTTTGAAATGTATTTCCCAGCTTTTTTACTAGATATGAGTGACCTCTAAAGCCCTTGCTTCTGTTTGTGCACACCTGTGTTACCATAGAAATTAAAAGTCTAAAGAAACTAAACACAAACCTGTTAGGAAACTATAAACTTAAAAATAGCAAATCCCTTACCGTTAAATGATGACTCAGGAAGTAAAGGGTAGTCCAGTCAGTGAACAATGAACAGAAATTAAAAACAGCCCCGAGGGTAAATCCTGAAAATCTTGATGTCTGCTGTATCTCTGTTACCTGTTTCCATCCACCTTATTGGCTGAAGAGAACAGCCCCTCTTTCTCGCTCTCTCTCGCTCATATGCGCTCTCTTTCAGTCTTCAGCTCTTTCTCTCGCTCGTTCTCTCCCTCTCATTTACATTTTTGTTGTTGTATTTTAATCACCCGCCTCTTGTGGTTTCCACAGCCTTTATCTTTTATCTGCCTTATAGGCGGTATTATCTAACTTTGCATACCTTGTATGGTTTTCCGTATCAATAATTTAAAAATTGCTTTTGAAATATAGAACTTAATGGCTTGAATTCACAGCTGCCTAGTGAATTCTGGGTCCTTCCTCTTTTATCTTTTTGAGGCTGAGTCAAAACATTGTTAGTTACAGGGAACTTGCTCGTAAGCGAGAACACACTTATCTCCCTGGTAAGCTTACACTAGTGCCAGTCAAACGTTATGCGTGCTTGGCAGCCATTCAAACGAATACAACCTGATACGTACTATTTTCCTTTCTCTCGATAAGCTATTCTTCTCATCCAAAATTTTATATCCAATTAAATGCATTTTATTGGTCAGGACTTATCCCAGAAGCAACCTCATTATAAACATTAAAAGCATGCCCCTGATGAGAAGACACAAATAATTTTGCTTAGTTTATTTACATTGCCATAACCAAACATTACATGCAGGCATGGGCAAGAATGCATGAATTTACATTTTTACAATATCTATAAAGAGCAGTCAAAATGATGAAGGTGTAGGGTGCTCAGGGGGTACAGAGATATGAAACTGAAATACATCCATATATGCAAATACACACCTCAAATCCTTTTATTTTCAATGCTGCTCATCCCTGGCGTATTTAAGCATACAGTTCAGTGTGAATAGTTGGATCTGCTAAAATTATGAGGCCCCAAAGCAAACAGGCCGTGCTCACAGTTTAAACATTTAAACAGTTTTGCTGATTGTGCTCTGAACTTCTTTTTTTCTTCTTCCTGCCACCGTCCACCTCCCCGCCTCTGGAGAGGTCAACTTTATGTGTATTGCGCAGTTATAATTTACAGAAATGGTTTGCTGAAGCCTTTAAGAGCGAAGGGTGTAAAACTGTTGTGCTCTCAATTTCAGACCTCATTGTGGCGTTTGCAGACTTCAAACACAGTTCACCCTCAACTTCCTGTCAGCTCACTGTGAGCCCTACATTCAGACAACTGTTCACTGTTGCAAACAATTTCCCCTCAAGACTTTCATGGAATGATCTCTTCTGTTGGCTTTTAAATTCCAGGCTGACTTGAAAGAGACTGAATTTTAAAAAAATACAAATCATGGATAAATACCAGGAGTAAATGGATATTACATAGAAGACAAGTAACTAACCCAAACCCAAATTTGTAAATATGTTTTTCTATTATCAGGAATATCAGCTGAGGCATTCAGTATGAAGGGTGATTGAAAGTCTGGCTGAAGCCTGACACAAAAAGCTCCTTATTTACAGCTTACTTATTTATTTTTATTTACAGGTAAATACATATTACTGATGATCCAATCTGTATTTCAGATTAAAATGAGACATCAAATTTAAGCCCTGACTCAATCTGTTCATGAAAGATTAAATACAGATTAAAAAGCCATAGCACAGGCTGATGAATTTGTGTACTTCACAAATTGGCTCACTCAGTCTTGTTACCTGATCATCTTCCAGGTGAACTAATTTAATAATTCCATCCCTCTCCACCTCTTATGAGGTGTGATGGGTGTTCTGGTGTAAAATGGCTGCCGTGCATCACCCAGAGAGTGAACTTCCTCTCCACTGTAAAATGCTTTCAGTTTTCTTCATAACAAAAGTGCCATATAATATAACAATATTAAAATCATGTTTCATGTTGGTTCTTTTAAAACAAGGAAAGACCATGGGGCTGCCTTTGAGATTTATATAAAATCTAAGTTAAATAAAGGTTTTCTTCAAGGGGGCATTTTAAGCTTCCACACTGCAGATGTAACACATTCCAAAAACTTATGTGCGTCTTTGTGCAATGTTTGCCGGTGTATGTAACAATGAGTGGTCAAGATCTTTTTCATGTACTACCCCATACGATCAGAGACACAGACAGAAGATACATGCTCAATCCGCACAGACTCACGGATGGATAGTATCTTGAATATATGTATTTGAAATTCATATTTGAATTTTTATATTTATTAGAGCATTAAAGTCCTGTCCACAACTACTCAACAGATTTTTATGTCATTGAGCTCTCGCTAGCCAAAACATGCCACGGGGAGCTCGATGATGTGTAGTTTTTTTAATGATATCGTAAATCTGAGGATACAATTTTTTAATATAATTATTTTAACTAACAGCTGATATGCAAAACACTTTGTTTTGAGAAAGAGGCTGTGTAATCGTTTGCTTATGAGAAGATACGATTTTAAAAAATGTTCTCATTGTTTCAAACCACGTCCTAGGTCCAGTCACTTTTTTGGGATGGGTGGGACTTTAACACTCCATGTGGATTACACACATTTTGGTACAGGATATACCTCAGTGTAACATGTAAAGCAATCTAAGCCCCCACCATTTTGTTGAAAATAAATACATTTATGGGAGGGAGGTGTTCTGAAATATTGAGTTAACAATTATAGAACTGGTACAGTACATTTTTTCCCCACCCCACTTTCTGGGGGTGATGACCCCTGCCAAGGGAGAGATGTACTTATAATGGACTGGCCATCCCTCCTCTAGATTTCAGCATGAGGCAGGAATTCACCGAAAGAAAACTAGAAGGTTGTTTTGGAATATCTCACACAGGCTGTAGCCTGCTTTAACCTGAGCTGCAGGCTGGGCCTCACTTACAAGTTCAGCCAATCAGGCGCCAGATGGTCCAGTTAAAAGACTTTCCCGTTCCATTCAGTGTCACAGCTGCGCGACATAGCAAACCAAGTGGACCGTGCTGCACTCCCTGCTGAACTGGTAAGTGAGGTCCAGGATGACTGTGTTTTTTTTTCTCCCTGAACTCCACAGGTATTCAGTGAGTCTGTGGATTAGCCTAACCTGTTTGTGTGGGCATCCAATTTCAGGCATGCTTTGCCCTACTATTTACAGTGTTGCAAAAAATATAAGGATTGTGGTTTTGGTTCTGTCAGTGTGCATGCTTTTCAGAGTAGTTGGATCAGTTTATAATGGACCAGAGACTTATGTTCTGTTGGGTTTTACTTTTCCACTAAAATGTTAGTTAATGATTAATGTTACTAGAGAAATGTTTAACGAACAGCATGAAGAATCAAAGGGGCCCCAGTTATTACCGTGAGCACCTGCCTCAACTTGTAAACCTTCATGTTTTCTTGAGAAATGCAGTGGCAGAGTAGTATCTCCTCTTGCATTCCTCTCTTTATGGTGCTTTTGTGCTATTGGGGCCTCTGACAGGGTATTGGGGCCTCTCCCTTTAATGGGGATGCATGAAAAAACCCATCTATTACAGCATTTTATACCAACTTCTGTTCATAGTTATTGAAGTAGCTTGATCCTTTGTTTGATTTGACATATTATATAGCATGAACTGCAGCGGCAGGCGGCATCCATCCTTGGTGAGTCTGACGCCGTTATATGCTGTTCAGAAAATAAGCTGGAATAATTGGCTGCAACAAAAACCATCACCAAGACCAAAGTTGTGTACCGATGACAGAGTTGTGTACCGATGACAGATTTGTGCACCAAAGACAGTGTTGTGCACCAATTACAGAGTTGTGTACCGATGACAGAGTTGTGCACCAAAGACAGAGTTGTGCACCAAGGACAGAGTGTGTACCTATGACAGAGTTGTGCACCAATGACAGAGTTGTGTACCGATGACAGAGTTGTGCACCAATGACAGAGTTGTGTACCGATGACAGAGTTGTGCACCAATGACAGAGTTGTGTACCGATGACAGAGTTGTGCACCAGGGACTTTATTGGGACATTTGTGACTGAGTGGAGCTTTACTTCTCTTCTCTCGATGCTTTGCGTAAAAGAATGGCATGGAGAGGGAAGTAGTGAGTACTGGGCATCCAGGCCATCTTGCTGCGTGTTGTTATTCAGGCCATCTTGCTGCTTGTTGTTATCCACGCCATCTTGCTGCGTGTTGTTATCCAGGCCATCTTGCTGCGTGTTGTTATCCAGGCCATCTTGCTGCGTGTTGTTATCCAGGCCATCTTGCTGCTTGTTGTTATCCAGGCCATCTTGCTGCGTGTTGTTATCCAGGCCATCTTGCTGCTTGTTGTTATCCAGGCCATCTTGCTGCGTGTTGTTATCCAGGCCATCTTGCTGCGTGTTGTTTTCCTGCTTGCATTCATGCATTCCACAGGTGGATTCCATTACCATGGGCTTGGAGGGGGGGCATGGGAACACTGCCTTTAAGAAGGCTGTTAATGCCTACCATGCATTAGACCACTTCTAGACAACCAAAGTCTGGCAATCTCTCACATTTAACAACAATCTGTCCCCAGTCATGGGTTTTTAGTGTTAGAGGTGCATTCATATTTAAATTAAGCAAAGACTGGGAATTGTGTAGCTTCACACATTATGAAATTCAAACAGATTCTTTTGGAGATTTTTTTTATTTTAGCCCTCCTCATCCTGTCAGAAACTTACACATCAACATGCTGATGTCAGACAAAGGCAGCGCACCTGTTAGCTGTTGGCAGTGTAAGATTATAAATCGCATCATTGACTGCCAAGACTAAAGACTTACGATAATATTAAACGTTTGATTTTGTCAGAGCAATCGAGAGGAGAAAAGACTGCCACAAACTCAGTGGGAGCCGTCTAAATACAGTCTTACACTAATCGTAAGTTGTGATGGGGACGTTAAGACAGGCAAGAGTTTATTATGACTTCTAAGACTGAAACCGTTTTAAATATTATCTAGTGTAAGGCCAGCAAATGTTTCTGGGCTAGGGTCCCTTATCCTGGAAGTTGGAAAGCTGCAGGGTTTTCTGGTTTTCTGCTTTCAACTTAAAATTAGCAACCAGTGTGGACCCAAGACACCAAGGCGAGGGGATTAACTGTGTAATCAACCACTTTAATTAATCAACTGTGTAACACCAAATTGAGCCCACCTTTCAGCTCCACAGAGCCAGGAATGAGGATCTCTTTTGTAAAATATCTTCAGTTTTAATGAAATTCCTTTGAAATTGTTTTATTCATCCTGGTCTGTGATGAATGGCTCTTATTACAATATGTCAGTTTAATATGATCACATTCAATTGTTTATCACAATGCATTTATTAGATGTTTGGCTAAAAGTGATCAGGGATATCACTGCTTCAGTGTATGCGTATCTCTTTGTGTTATTCTGAGAGTGGGCTTCAGAACCCTGACCATCACATCTTGATATCTTATCATAGATCTCTCAGCTCAGTGTTTAGGACCACTTTCTGTATCACGAGGGGCACAGAGGCTGGGTGCCTGCTTAGACGCTGATAAGCTTTTTTTTTGAAAGCTTCTTCCAGTTTGTTTTACTGTATCCTTCCTCAGATAGCATGATTGGAAAGCAAATATTGGAAAGTACCCAGGTCAGCAGGTTTATAACCATAGAGGTGTAAGCTGGGTGACGAAGGCTACACAATGCCGACACTAACAAAACAAAACAAAAAAAAAATTCATTACTCTAACACAACTTTGGAATGGACGATTACCCCAACTTGTTCAGACAGGAGTGATCAGATATACGTCCAGCTAACTCAATCAGGGTTTACTGACTGCACTACACGGTGAAACTCCCAGCGGTACTGAATAGTTTTTCAGCCATACGTAACAGTCATTAAGGAAATGTCTGCCATTACATAGAGGTTCAAACCTTCAGGATTTAGAGAGCAGAGGAAACACGACACCTACCAGCTGGACATGCCCAGCACTGTTCAAAGGCATATTTTTAACACTCGAGGCAAATGGCGGACTTGCGTATAAAGTTAAGGCGCGGTTAACTTTTATGGGAAAAAGGTGAAGAATTTCCTGGTTTTTTTTTTACAAATGAAAAGTTGTTACAATAAAAACAGGTTTTACAAGCAAGTGCTGGTCATTAACATGACCACACCCACACTTGGTGGGGGGGGGGGAGTGGTGGTGGTTACCTGGGGTCGGGGGTGCGGGCTGATGGTGCTGTTGTGATCCTGTGCGGGGCAATAAAAGACCTGGAGCAGTAAAACAGCAAAAATGATATCTTTGAATGCCACAACAGCAGGGCCAGCCCTATAAACGTGAATGTCTCTGACTGAGTCACTGATTGATGAAGTTACACCATTGGTCGGCCGGTCCAGCCATATACTAGGTTTTGACCTGGTTTTGTTCTTTCAGACACTATGAAGATCGCATCTTTTAACATCCAGAAATTTGGGCTACATAAAATATCTGACCCCACTCGTCTATCCATTCTTGTAAAGGTAAAATACATGCTTTCTTGTATAGCTACTGTCTTATTTTCCGGTAGATCAGTTTTCTAAACCTAAATTTTTAACCAAGGTCTGCAATTTGTTTTCATGTCTTTACATTAACATAAAAGAATGAACTTTTATTTACTAATGATCTTTCTGTATGATGAGGCACTGAGTTATAATGAATAAATTCCTGTAGGATTAACCACTAGTAAATAGAAAACATGCAATATATCATGCAATAGAAATCCTTTTCATGTTTGGATCTCCACCACTTCCCTCTAGATTGTGTCACGCTATGACATCATTGTGATTCTGGAGGTGGTGGACGTAAGTGGAAACTCAGTCGACAGGTTCTTGAAGGAGCTAAACAAGTAAGTGAATCCAGAAATACCAACAAAAAAAACAATTTGACACATATTGCCCTGCCGGGACATTGTATAAATGAAGTTTCACTGGGTACATTTTTAAAAATCTAACCTCACAAATGGGGAGAGATGGAGCACACAAGAACACATCTGTGATGTCCTCTTAAGAACCACAGCTCTCCTCATTCTTCAGCTTGGTAGTTGTCTTTTCCCAGGCGAGATTCCCTTCATTCTGGGCTAATGAATCTGTTCCATTTGGGGTTGTTCTTTCCTTTTTGAGCACATAAGTATGGATTATCAAATTAAGGTGATTTTCAAATCACAGTGGATGACTGTACCCCTTCCCCTCTTGCAGTGTGAACAGTATACATGTGCCGTATGTCATGTAGGTGAAATGGAATCTCAGCATGTGGGGACTTGTATTCCACTCCTGATGGTTTTGTGTACTTGTCTCACTACAGGATGAACCAGAAACACCCCTACACCTTGAAAATAAGCAGCCGCTTGGGAAGGTCCAGGTACAAGGAACAGTTCATGTTTCTTTACAGGTAAAGTTCTGTTGGGTACCTGACTGCTTCCACTCTATAAGCCACAGACAGGCAAGTCCTCAACTCCGAGAGATTCCTTAGTCTTATTGCTCCGCTCCATACATCACCCTGTACTTCTGGACTGTATTGGACTTTGCTAAATCAATACAGAAATTTCTGATTCAAACCCATGACTATGTCATATCAGCTGAGTTAAAAGCATGTAACATAAGTTCATTTTGAACAACATAGGCATAGTACATAAGTCAATTGCATGTTTTGACTCCTGTATGTAAGCAGTTATGATTTGGTAAAAACAAAAAAGCCCCCTGAAAAAAATTCAATAGTTCCATTTTGGCTCATTAGACCTCTTGGATTAATCCCTTCTTGGATCATAATCCACTTCCATTTTGCCCTTGAATATATTTGAATGCTGTAAGTTTTTTTAGAAGGCCATCAATGAGAGAACAACAATTTAGATGTTGTTCAATGAGAGCAGCTCTAAACTGATAATGTTTTCTAACAAAACGGGGTTCCTTTAAAAAACTGGCGCTGGTTGTAATGTACATCTCCATCTCCACAAATCTTGAATAAAACCTGATGCATCTCAAAGAGTGCTCTGCAGCAGAATAGCAAGTTCCTCTCACAGGAATCATCTGTAGTCTAATCTATCAATGGAGAACAACCTTCCTGACCAAATACACCTGCCACATGTTCTGTATACTTTTATGTTTGGACAATATTTTAGCAGGCTTACCACATCCTTATTAAGCAGAGTGCAACCACAGACATATGAACTTCAGAGTTACCAACTGACAAACAGGGTTTGAACCTGCAAGAAGCATTTTAAAGCTCCTTATTACAGACTTTATTTGTTACTATCACTGTTAAATTTTTTGAGGATACACAATTTGCCTTACAGAGATTTTGAATCAAAGTGAAACAGTACTTAAAATACATTCATAGAAAAAGTTATGAATCGGGAAAATAGTGATAATGATTAAAAGTAAAAAAGAACAATACCAAACTAATACATAGTGAAAAGCAAGTGTATGCATTTTAAAAGAAAAACGCTGAATTTGCTGCTCTAATAAAGACATTCAGAGTCCAGGAGCCTTAGCTAAGAAAGCAGGGTTCTCCTTGGGTTTCTAGAGTGGACTATGGAACAGTTGAGAGCTTCATTACTGTTATATGGGGTGGGAAAAGCTCTTCAATATAATCAAGGGTCAATCCAAGAATTGCTTAAAAAAAATGAACAAAGTTGTAAAATCAATTCTGAAAGCCATTGAAAGTCGGTGCAGAGATTCAAGGACTCAGTAATGAGAGTTCTCTTGTGGTTCCGCATCACAAGTCTTGCGAATGAACATGGTACCGGTATCAGGTGTGTGGAATAGACAGGTAAGGAGTTACAACAGTTGAGCTGAGGTGAAATAAAAGGATGAATACCTTCTCACAATATCACTGAGAGACAAAAATGAACACATCTTAGGCATGTTTCACAACTGGTCATGACATGTTTGTATTAACTCTTTAGTGTGAAGCTCAAAATTCATACTTTAAAAATGACTTTCAAAGCCAGATCGTGTTGACTATGACTTAGCAGCTCTGCAGGGCAATGCCTGATTGGCTACAGTGTTGCCCAGAGGGAGGCAGGTTTCTATAAAATGGGCGTGTCACTGCTCCCTAGCAACTCCTGCTGGTCGAACCAGAATAGAGCAGCACTTCTCCTGAGCTGCCCATGAAGTGTCTTTCTCTGGCTCATGTCATGTCATGACTTGCCAACTCGGAACTCAACACATAGATACAGGGACACCTGGAGGGTAACTGTTGAAATTCAGCATGACAAACATTCCAGGCCCTAATAACACAATAATGCTAATATATTCTTGTGTGGAAGGGATGGTTTGGTCGATTTAGTGGGTTCCTACCAGTATGAAGATAACCAGGTGGGAGATGAGGATGCATTTGCCCGAGAGCCATATATTCTTCGCTTCACCTGCCTGAACACAGGTAAGAAACAATTCAGACTAACAAAACATTTTACAGTATTGGAATGTGTACAGTACAGTGTGCATACCAGTGGAGCCCCTATGAAAAAGAACAAATTAACCTAATGAATTAACCGAATGAGTCTGTTCTTTTGTATGGAGCATGCATAAACAGCAAGACAACTCAGATGGCTAGTACGGCTGATCGTGTATCGCTGTTTCCCATGCCTTGTACATGCTGCATGCTACATGCTAACCCCTAAGCTCTGCCAGAGCTCCTAAGCTGGCATGATGGCTGCCAGAGAACATCAAAAATCTCCCATCACTCGTGTTTTAAATAGGTTATAATTAGTTACCTTGGTTACGTGATGATGCACGATGCATTGTTGGACTTATTTTATTATCATGTATGTATCTACTGACATTGCTGGATGATGGGTCTAACAAGCGCTAAATTCCTTGGTGTAGTCATGTGGCCTGAGATTAAGAACTGAGTCAAAGCTGTACCGGCACTCCCTGGGATGAGACAGGGAGACAGCCGGCCATAGTGTCACTCCCTGGGATGAGACAGGGAGACAGCCGGCCATAGTGTCACTCCCTGGGATGAGACAGGGAGACAGCCGGCCATGGTGTCACACAGGATAGGACGATTTAGTCTGGAAGGCTCCTCCCACCTCACTGAGCATCACCTCTGTGCCCTGGCCAATTGGATGGCTGCATTCTGCCAACCATGCATGGCGTGCAGCGCAGCGAGTCCCTAATTTAGGCCTGAGGATCTCGGCCCTGGCTGTGACTCTGAACTCATTTCATTTTCCACAAAAAAGGTTTCGTTTCAGTGACCAGGGGTCCACCTTTTCAGCAATTACAACTCAAGCGATTTTACCTGCTCGTCCAGTGGTAACCAAACTGGTTCCTGGAGATCTACTCTCATGTAAGTTTTCATTTCAACCCTAATTTGGCACACTCAACTGTATTAATTAGCAGCTCAAAAAATCTCTAGCTATTGAATGAGGTGTGCTTTCTTAGGGTTGGAGTGAAAACCTACAGCATGTTAAATCTCCAACAGTGCTGGTTACTACTGTGCTAGTCTTTGATATAATGATTTCTAACAGAATCATTTCTCATACAGCTCTTTACAGAGAATGAATGCTGACCTTAATGACTAAATGTGTTCTCATATGAATATGAAATATTATTCATAGTGTGCATGGCTATTTCTGACATAATATGGCTTTAATATACACAATTGGTAATTAAAGTGTCTAAGTGCAGTTAATGTTTTGTTACCATTCTGAGATGGAAATAAAGGTTAGAATGAAATCCAGCATCACAGTGGGTCCCCAGAACCCAGTTTGTCCACAGTGTCACAAGGGGAATTCAAGGAGTGGACCCAAGTGCTGAGAGAATACCAGGGAATAAAAATCAAAAGGTCTTTACATGAGCAAAGGCAAAAATTGGAAATAGGGAACTTAAATACACAAGACAACACCTGTAGGCAATAATGAGCAGCCATGAGAAAGCGAACATAAGCTAATAATCTAATCATCACAAACAATTAACTCTTAAAGAGACATGAAACACAAGGACAAAGGAAAACTGGCGGCCTCTGGTGGACAACAGGGGTAGCTTGTGACACACAGCTCAAGTGCAATGGCTGCACAGCCCATCTGGCTGACTGCTGCAGTAATGAAAGCAGCCCTTGGCGACACATGTGTTCCACATTAATGGAAGGTGTTGCAGTAATGGGCCAAAACATATGAATGAGCCATCTGACTTTGGAAAACAAATATACTAAAGGAATAGATTTCTTAAAACCCTAATTTACTCCTTTTCTAGAATAGCTGTGTCCCAACCCTTATTTTATAGATCTAATGCTGCCTATTGCTCTTTATCTGAATCGGTTGCTTCATTTACGATGAAATGACTAGAACCAATAGAAGCCTTTGATGTATGCGAGCCAGTTAAATGGTTTAAAAGCGGGGTGTCAGATATCAGTCCTGGAGGCCCACAGTGTCTGCTGGTTTATGGTGTTTTAGGTTTCAATGCTTAATTTAAGTCAGTGACAGACTGTAAAGTCCATGGACCTTGTTTCCATGGTATAAAGTGACTTATTTTTCAAAAGAAACCACAAAGCCTGTGGACACATACCTATTAAAAGTATTTTACTTTAAATCACCTCTCACAGAGTACGCATGGTCCTGATTGGAACACTGGACATTAACTGTGTTTGAAGGATTTTCTCTGAATTAGTAGTTTATTTTACACTTTTTGTTACAATGAGTTAACAGCAATATATGTAAACACACTTTACTCAGTAACATATACTTGGTACACAAAAATATATTTGACATAAACAAACCTTACATGTAACTGCAGGAAGTTGTTTTTGGAGTGCGTAATTGTCTGCAAACAGTTAAAAACATTACAGATTATTTAGTGAGCTCCATAATGTTTGGAAAAAAGATTTTTTTTCTTGATCTGGCTCTGTCCCACAGTTTTAGATAATCAAGCAATTGGTTAAAGTGCAGATTCTCAGCTTTTATTAAAGGGTATTTTATACGTTTTGGTTTCACCATTTAGAAAAGTCTGAATTTTCCATTTCCTTTGTTTTTTCAGAATCGCTTGTGGCAGCCATGTTTTTTATCCAATTGTGTCCAAAATTACTGCACATTGATGCCATAGCACTGCCTTATGTTCCACCAAATGATTAACACAAGGATGACTGACGTAGCCTCATTTACATATTTTGTTATTTATGGAACTGATTAATTTGCATGTTGCAGGGTTGTTTTTTGATGCGGGGACTTTTCCTTTTCAAACATGCTAGGAACCAGAACAAACATGCTACGCACAAATTTTTCTATAAAGAGGTTTATGAGAAGATTTTGTTTTGTGTTATTCACAAAATTCAAAATGGCGGAAAATCTAATGGACACATCTTTCCAACTTTCACTTGATTTTGTTTGAAGAGGCAGACCTGGCGGTGTGTTTTCTGTCTCTGCGACAAAAAGTTGAAAAGTTACGGCCTCTCAAAGTTTTGAATTTGACTGCTTGTTACAGCACCTCAGGATTTTTTGCATCAAAATTTCTGTGAGGGTGTGGCTTTGGTTCTTCTACATACTGGCCAAATCTTATGAAAAAGCAACAAAAGTTTGAAGTACTCCATTGCCATTTTTCTGGAAAAGGGAGAAGGGCAGAATAATAACTGTAGAAGAGAAATAACAATAACAATAGGGCTCCAGCCCCCTTCAGGTGCTTGCATCTTAATTAAGGGTGTGTGGAGAATGGTTTTGCGTGTGTGTGCGCAAGTGTGTGTGTGTGTGTGTTCGCATTTAGGTATTCATATGGTGGACCACAATGCACCTTGAAAATATGTCAAATTCCTTTCAAAATCAGGTTATGTGTAGGCTATGTGTTATGTGCTATGCTGCATGATTGGGTGTGCTGTTCACAGTGCTGAAGGACTTGGTGTTGATCCCCGTGCACACCAAGCCTGATGACTCAGAGAAGGAGCTGGACGAGCTGTACGACGTCTTTCTGACCGTGAAGGAGAAGTGGAAGACTGATGTGAGTGGAGGCCACAGGCCACACAACACTGGGCTTCATCACAAACCGCTCAGACCCACCAGACCACCTGAACCTGTGCATTCCTTCTGTCCTGTCTGATTCAGAACAGGAATTTCTAGTTGGTAATAGGGGGGTTTTTTCTGGTGCTGTATTGCAGTTCAGAACATACCGTCCCAAGTCATAGCCTTTCATGAATTTCCAAAAGATGCATCAAACTAGAACGTTTTCAACTTTCAGGGTTAAAATACGGAATTTAATAGCTGTAACAAACAAATCCGTGGGTAAAGCTTTGGATAAAAGCGCTGTATAAATGCAGTTCATTTACCATTTATTTACCATTTAAAGCTCTGGTCACAAGTGACATCACCATTCTAATAATGAACCTTTCATTAGACCACTGCCGTTTGGAGAGACACTAAAGGGAAATTTAATCAGAATGGCGAGTAAATTCAGTGGATTCAGCAAGTAATTGGTCAAAATAAATTGACCATTATGGATACATTTTTATCTATTGGTGATGTAGTGTTAACTATAGAATTCTGATACTGACAAGGTTGGCAACTATCATCATTTGACACATATGCTTTCATTTTAAATTATAACATGAGCACCATTCCACCTGCTTGAACAGGCATACGCAGAGTGAGGCTTAACCAAACCAGTCACAGTATTACTTCCTTAAAACATCAACATATACAACATATACTCATACTATATATTTCATATATATCATGCTATATATTTCCAAAGTGCTTTTGTGTTTACCTTGCTAAGCAGCATTTCTACTGGTATGTAGTACTATCTTGTTTGTTTATCAAATGTAATCTTATCAGAGTAAAATATATTCTGTCTGCTTTATAATGAACATTTTACTGTGCAGTTTTCCAAATAACTTCCCTTTCTCAGAATGTTATGATCCTTGGAGACTTCAACGCAGATGGTGGCTACGTCTCCAATAAGAAAATGAAGGGAATTCGTATCCGTAGTGACAAGAATTTCCATTGGCTGATTGGAGATGACGTGGATACTACAGCAAGTACAGGGAATGCCAACAGCTATGATAGGTGACTGTACAAATAGTGTTACATTTTTTAAGTGTATCAACCTTTTAAACGCATGCAACATTTTATCACTTATACACATAACCTGAGTGAACGCTTAGGTGAACGAACGATCTGCAGAATAATATCTAGAAATCTTACAGGATCGTTGTTTATGGAGATGACATGCTGAACGCTGTGGTTCCAAACTCTGCTCAACCTTTCAATTTCCAGAAAGCATTTGAACTGACAGAGGAAGAGGTGAGCTCCTCTTCAGCATTATATGAATTTCCCCATGTATTGTAAACACACGTTAAGGTCCTACAAGAGCAACCCTCAAGGCTGGGAGGGGGGTGGGCAAATGGTGGTGATGACCAACACAAACTCAGCTTGTGTCTGAAAGTGTGCAAAATCTGAGATGACTCCGACAGGCCTTCCTTTGCAGGCTCTTCATGTGAGTGATCACTACCCTGTGGAGGTGGAGCTGAAGACCCGTGGACCTAGCGGCCAAAGTAAAGGTAGCCCAAGTGCGGCAGTGTAGTATGATGGTTAGGGACCACAGTACAGAGCTTCTGGCCACTAACAGGGATTAATCAAGTTTGGGTCCCAGCTGGGTGTCCCTGGTCGCACCCCTGGGGCCAGGTAATCAACCTGAAGTGATGTCACTCTGTATTAGAGAATCTGCTGCAAGCCCAAGGGCATCGCCCGAAGCATACTCTACGCAAGCACGTGAACGCAGACGCTTCGAGCTACATGCCGGTTTCACGCACCATTGCGTTCTAAAACGTGTCACCTGAAATTCGTAGCGCAGCGCAAAACACAGTGTCAAGCGCCACAGAGAGGGGCGCTATAGCAGGCAACAAGAGGAAGCCGCCATATTCTTTGATTTGTGCCTTCTTCTGCTCAGTCTTTCATAACTTTCCTGGATCGCTCCCGTGAGGCGTTGAGTTTATTAGCTCCGCAGGGACGTAAGAATGAACGTTGAGTATGCGCAACCTGGCCGTGAATAGGCAGCGCATCGGTTCGGCGTTGTCATCTGCAGTCTTTTGCATACGTAGCATATGAGTGTGGCCTAAATCATGTAAATTCATCAAAACTGTTTCTGAAGAGACCTCGGTCCTCCTTCGCGAATACTGAGGGGGACGGAGAATTGTCCTGAGTAAAACCCAGAACCTTCCCGATTCTGGAACATGGACTGTAGTAAAACAAGCTCTTCCGAGTTTTACTCAGCGCAGTTATCCAGCCGACTCAGTAATCCTGCATCGTGAAACAGGGCCCAGTAGTCTGAAGAGAAGCTGGGAGCCTTGTTTCTACATTCTGCATGTGACACCCCACACAGAAACTGCAGTCTCAAACCCATTTACCCCACACTCTATTCATTCCTTCATGTGCAAAATTTCACATTAAATTTACAACACGTAAAACACTTTCCCACACTCACCCATGCCCAGTTTCGCCCATCTCTAATGAAACAGAACAGCAGACATTCGCATGGCAATGACAGGTACTGTGAATTAAGAGACAACACAATTGTGCTCTCAGGTTCTGGAGACCAACACCAGGCCCAGGTGAAAACGAACACAGACGATGAAGACGTGATGGAACTGAAGAGAGGGAACCTTCTGTTGGAACGAGAGAAGCTTAATTTGGAGATCCAAATGTTAAGGTTGCAGATTACTGACCTTGAAGCAAATAGAAAATAACAAGCGCAGGCAATTTTTTCAAGAATAAATTTGTATGATGCAGATGAAGCGATTGTTATCATTAATTCATGGAAATAACCCTAAAAAATGAAGGATCACTTGCTATTTTGCTGTTGTAGTTTTTAGCTCAGCAACAGTGAGAAAATTTCATCCAGTTACTGAACATTAAGGACACAAAGGCACAGTAGTTACAAAACTTTATTTCCAGGTTTTCTCATTACAATGACAACCAAAAAGAACAGTTGAAAGGTAACTTCTCCATTCCATTTTTTTTTAATTTAAAATTTTTTTTTTTTTTTTTTACAACGGACACAGGGAAGTACAGAGCGCATCTTGAGGGATTATGAGCAGAGCTTCAGACAGAACGCAGCTGCAGTCTGTCGGTGATGTCATCTCACTTTTTCCCAGACTTCTTGATTCCTCCACCAGCTACGGAGAACAAAACCAAAAAAGTCACAACTGATCAAAAGTTTTTATTTAAAAAATATGTCTCAACTTCGGAGGATTTTGCAGGCCTACGTATGGTTTATAATAACTACCTGCAATCACAGAAGGGCTGTAGCCAACAGTATCATTCAAATAAGCAGAAAAGGCCAAATTAAAATCTCAGGCAAAATTATCACAACCGTCCACTATTGGCTGACAACAATATAAACAACCAGAGCCTGATACTTGTACCACCAGCTTGACAAGACAGCACTAAGATATCAACCAATATTACTCCAGATGAATAAGGTTGGAAGGACTCCTGTTCAAATAAAAAGAATATATACTTTGGCATTTAAGCTCTTGGCTCCCTTAATCCTTTTAAAATCAACCATCTATGCATATGCACGTGTTGAGGCGGTGTGATGTTCATATCTGTTAAAACCTACGCACAAAATGGAGCACACACAACCATTTCTGCCTTTCACTCGCCTCAAGCCAAAAGGGCAGTGGTCTGGTGGTACTTCGCAGGTAATGCGCTTGCGGATGAGGGGGTGAAAAACAGCGTCATGTGCAGTCAGTGTGCAGACTGGCCTCAGATAAACAGGGTCAGTGTGCAGACTGGCCTCAGATAAACAGGGTCAGTGTGCAGACTGGCCTCAGATAAACAGGGTCAGTGTGCAGACTGGCCTCAGATAAACAGGGTCACGTGCAGACTGGCCTCAGATAAACAGGGTCAGTGTGCAGACTGGCCTCAGATAAACAGGGTCACGTGCAGACTGGCCTCAGATAAACAGGGTCAGTGTGCAGACTGGCCTCAGATAAACAGGGTCAGTGTGCAGACTGGCCTCAGATAAACAGGGTCAGTGTGCAGACTGGCCTCAGATAAACAGGGTCAGTGTGCAGACTGGCCTCAGATAAACGGGTCAGTGTGCAGACTGGCCTCAGATAAACAGGGTCAGTGTGCAGACTGGCCTCAGACAAACAGGGTCACGTGCAGACTGGCCTCAGATAACAGGGTCAGTGTGCAACTGCCTACAGATAAACAGGGCATTGTGCAGACTGGCCTCAGATAAACAGGGTCAGTGTGCAGACTGGCCTGAGATAAAACAGGGTGCACGTGCAGACTGTCCTCAGATAAACAGGGTCAGTGTGCAGACTGTCCTCAGATAAACAGGGTCAGTGTGCAGACTGGCCTCAGATAAACAGGGTCAGTGTGCAGACTGGCCTCAGATAAACAGGGTCAGTGTGCAGACTGGCCTCAGATAAACAGGGTCACGTGCAGTCAGAAATATGAAAGTGATTGTCTAAAATGTGACTGTATGCTGTAGCATTAAGATTTGTCTTCACTGGAACTAAGGGGCCTTGCCCAAACCATGAAAAACAGCCACAGACCAAGGGGTGTCCAGATACTTTTGGTCATATAGTGTATAAGCCAGGTCCATGAGGTGCTTTGCTTCTAAAGAGAATGCAGAATGCCTGAATTTATATCCTGGGCACAGACCAATAAGAGCAACAGACAAGGACACAGAGGAATACTACTGCCATCTAGTGTCATATCTTTACTCACTGCAGACGTATTACAAAAAACCCGCCTGTTAAGACTTGAGGGCTTAATATGTTGTAAATGCCCTCAACTATGAACATTATGTTGTAAATACCACACAAAAGATTTAGGTTATTTTTTAATTAAAAAACCTACTTAATAGAAATTTTGACCAATGGAGATCACCATTATTTTAGACGTGCAATGCACTCTGGGTAGACGTAAAATGGTTAACTCAGTTGTTTTGTCCAGCAGTTGCAGTTATTAATGATGAAAAACATCAATACAATGCCACACAATTTGTTTGTGATGTGATACACAGGATATACAGCTAAACACCTTAGTGTATCAGCACATATTATCATTAGGGATTATGCATTTAAAGGAAGCATTATCACCGGCGCAAGTTCATATATACACAACGCGAATCAATAATAACGTTACGTCATTTAAATTAATGGGGATGATGTACACGTTTCAGTTTCACCAAAAACGATAGTCTGAACCATAATGTCGAGGGACTTTGAACGGCTGCTGCTAGATAGCAGAGCTCCTTAAAACCTTTCTGCCTCTGTTGGCGAGCAGTTTCTGCACAGACCATGGTTCCCACTCATTATAGGAAATCATTTTCCAGGACTTTTCAAGGACAATTTCCATGACTTCGACAGACATGAAACATGGACAATGGTAGCCCAAAGATGGTGGTGGACTGGGGGGGGGGGGCAATGTGCAAGTACCACAACAAAACTTTGTGCTGCCGTGTAATCTCAGCAGCTAATAAAAATGAGAAAAGCAGAGAAAAATACAGAAAAAATACAGAAAACTATGCAGTCTCAGATCTAAATATACTTTTTAATAGCTTGACTTTTAGCATAACCTACAATTTTACAGGACCTCACAAATATTTCCAGGACATTTTGTAAATTTTCTCATTTTCCAGGTGTTTTCCATGACTGGAAAACTAGTAGATAAATTTCCAAGTTTTCAAAGTTTTCCAGGCAGAGTGAGAACCCTGACAGACACATCTCTTATGCCCTACTCTCATCTCCTCTGCAGACACCATCTCTTATGCCCTACTCTCGTCTCCTCTGCACAACCTCTCTTATACCCTACTCTCTTCTCCTCTGCACAGACACCATCTCTTATGCCCTACTCTCCTCTCCTCTGCACAGACACCATCTCTTATACCCTACTCTCCTCTCCTCTCCTCTGCACAGACACCATCTCTTATACCCTACTCTCCTCTCCTCTGCACAGACACCATCTCTTATACCCTACTCTCCTCTCCTCTCCTCTGCACAGACACCATCTCTTATATCCTACTCTTATCTCCTCTGCAGACACCATCTTATGCCCTACTCTCGTCTCCTCTGCACAGACACCATCTCTTATACCCTACTCTCGTCTCCTCTGTACAGACACCATCTCTTATACCCTACTCTCCTCTCCTCTGCACAGACACCATCTCTTATACCCTACTCTCCTCTCCTCTCCTCTGCACAGACACCATCTCTTATACCCTACTCTCCTCTCCTCTGCACAGACACCATCTCTTATACCCTACTCTCCTCTCCTCTCCTCTGCACAGACACCATCTCTTATACCCTACTCTTATCTCCTCTGCAGACACCATCTTATGCCCTACTCTCCTCTCCTCTGCACAGACACCATCTCTTATACCCTACTCTCCTCTCCTCTGCACAGACACCATCTCTTATGCCCTACTCTCTTCTCCTCTGCACAGACACCATCTCTTATGCCCTACTCTCGTCTCCTCTGCACAGACACCATCTCTTATACCCTACTCTCCTCTCCTCTCCTCTGCACAGACACCATCTCTTATGCCCTACTCTCGTCTCCTCTGCACAGACACCATCTCTTATGCCCTACTCTCCTCTCCTCTGCACAGACATCTCTTATGCCCTACTCTCGTCTCCTCTGCACAGACACCATCTCTTATACCCTACTCTCCTCTCCTCTGCACAGACACCATCTCTTATACCCTACTCTCTTCATCTCTGCACAGACACCGTCTCTTATGCTCTACCCTCGTCTTCTCAGGCCTTCGATCTTCACCGTTTCAATTTATTTCATGAGGGCTGTCCTCGGTGCTTTCCTGCTGAGTAATGTCCCGCTCTGGCTCAAATCGAAAGGCTGAACAGAACACATTTTCAATGCGGCTCAATGAACAAGAGCCATGGACAGAAGACCCGTGCAACCATTTGACGTCACTACCCAGACTGCATTGCGACGGTAATAACAATGGCAACCTATGAGTTCAAGGATTTTTACATTTTTTAAAATAAATAAAATGTGTTTTTTTGACGTATTTATATGACTGAAGGCATGTATATTTCACACACACACAGTACTGTGCAAAAGTCTTAGGCAACCTAAATTTTTAAATATAATACATAGTATATATTTGGTCTTAGATATTTATTTTTTGTTTTCTGCATTAGTGTGTCAGTAGAAAAGAGCAAATTTGAGATTTCCAAGCATGAATTTTGCATGAATACATTTTTGTATTTTGTTAAATAAAGTAATATTTTAAGTAATAGACTACTTTTCAGATAAAAACTTGATCAAGGGTCTCTGGGATTACCTGGAGAGCCAGAAGCAAGCAAAACAGCCAAAATCTGCAGAAGAACTGTGGCAAGTTCTCCAAAATGCTTGGAACAAAATACCAACCAATTTTCTTATAAAACTTCCGGACAGTGTACCTAAGATGTAGTTTTAAAGGCGAAGGGTGGTCACACCAAACATTGATTTTATTTAGTTTTTAACTATTTACTGCTCTTTATATTATTTTTTCGATATTTATAACCTTTCATTTCATTATTTTTGAAAGCATCTTAGCTGTACAGCATTTTTTTTTACAGGTGCCTAATACTTTTGCACAATACTGTATACTCTCAGACCTCTTGCACAAAACAGGAGATTTAACAATCCTGACTGATTATATGTATCACTTAATGAACACAGCAGGTTCTTTCTTACTTAGGGGACCTTTCCCAGCAGCCTTCGCCTTCATTGCCTCCAACTGTTTCTGTTCTTCCTTCTGTTTCTGTTTGAAGGCTACCTCATCCTGCAGGTAAAGAAGCGCAGAAGGCAGATGTACTGAATGATGGCCCATACAAACAGATCTACCGTTCAGATTCAAACATCATCATGCAGAATACATTCATTCAAGAAATGAACGCTTCCTTCAGATGTTAGGCCAACGGTGAATTCCAATACAGGTTTTAAAAGATTCAGATATCATACAATCATGAAATTGAGGAATTACATACATCGTCCATATCCTTTGACTGCTTCTTAGGTTGTTTTAAAGGTTTCTTCTTCCCACCTGAATTGTGAAGGAGGATTTCAAAAATAAAATAAACAGTGTAAATAGCTGGCAGACTATAGCTCCATACACACTGTATTTAAGTCGTAATGAGAATATATTTCAACAATTCATTTTAAAAAAAAGGTGAAAGCAGCACATCTTTAAATATTTCAAACACTCAGCTGGTGTAACGTTAGGTCTTGCAGATAGAAACACATACTGACTAACCTCGAAACGCTTTAGGAAACGCCTAGCCTCTACTCAACAAATACGATTATTGTACACTGCGCTTAATTAATTGCTAAGGTCTGACTGCCATTGGTAAAGCTACAGATTACCCAGTGCTCGGACCTATGCAAAGTTATTTTAATCTTAAATAGGTTACTCATTCTTGGACAATCTCAATAACGTGCCTCCAGAAGAGAGGACTGGGAGACAAAAACGCCACAATTTTTACAAATTGACGTTAATGTCTTCAGACCATCTCGCGACTTCGCGCACACTTTACCTAGAAATAGTTGGGTATATACAGGGATTATCAGCAAATGAAATGTTCATATCAGTCTTGAAGATTGGCATTATTAGCAAGCGGAGATGTTGCTAGCTAATTCTAAAAATAGAACAATGAATAGTAGATCCAAACAAAATACACGTGAACATATTAACAAGTGTAAACAAAAGTATAATCAGAAATGATTATTCTAATATTAAACCGACTTGCAACACGTGTATCAGGCGATTAGGGCCGAATTAATATTAGCTACACCGCATAATCTGACAGCACCAAGCGTCCACTTCTACTCCACCTTTACGATGTAATTAGGCCGCAGTTGATAATGCCCCAACTCCATCTAACCTTAGATGACGTCAGTTAAAACGCTATTTCAATAAAGGAATTTCCCGTTTTAACACTAATTAGAATACGGGGTTGAATCAGGGATGGAGAAATTGAACATGAACTGACTGCATCATAATAGCTAGCCATACCCCAAACTGTTAGCAAGCCAGTTTGCCAGCTAGCAATCTTAGAGATGAAATGTTCCACGCAATTAACACAGACAGCTCATGTTTTAATAACATGCACGTTTTTACTACAGTTAGAAGTAAAAAATAGTGTTTATGGTCCATGTAAAAATGAAATGATTTCATTATATTACCGTCTCTTCCAGACATGTCGGCGATTACTTCGGCAAACGCACTACAGTTAATTCCAAGCTCCGCGCTGTTAGGACCCAATGATTCTAACCGGAAAAAGGATGTCCATTACATGCCTGAGTACAATTTGACTGTCATGCTGGAGGAGCGAAAACGTAGGTTACTCTATGTGAAGTTCAGTTTGACGACACTGAGTAGCTAACCGGTATGTTAGTAGTTTTTTCTGTTTACATGGCTGCAGTGTGTCAGGCACTCCAATGACTAACAGTACAGTAACAGTACAGTAATAGCTAGCAAGCAATTTGTACAACGAAGGTTCGCTTGCTGGGTACATATCGGGTATATTTGCCAAAGGACACGAGTAACAACTCCTTGGCGACTAGGATTTAAGTTAATTTATTCGCTAGCTACTTATCAAAATTTGATTCTTCACCCGTTATCAACACGTATCACGATACCTTTATTTTGAGGCAATATTTATGACAACTTGTGTGATTTCCATGGTCTTCAGCTATTTTCATTCTGACCTTTTTTAGTTCATATAACGCTAATAAATGAGATACTTAACAAGCTATTTTATCTCCAAGACAATCCTCTTATCTTGTTTTGATAACAATCATTTATTCACGACAGAATTCTGTAATTATTTGCTTAGCTCTATGTCATACAAAATATAGCTTGCTAGCAGAACTAATTTACACTGTACAATATTGTCTGGCTGTCTGATCCAAGTTGATGGTGCCTTTCGAAATTGTGACTCTCTCAATCATACAGTTGTGTTAGGCTATATTTCGTTTGTACCAGGGTTGGTATTGGTTTTCTGTTCTACCGAACAGAACAGTGCTGAAACGGTACCGACCATAGACATATACGTCTATGGCACCGACTCTTCATGAGCGAATTGCGCAGTGCGCATGTGCGGGACGTACATTCATTTGTTTTCCGCGTTCCACCATTCATTTTGATATTCAAAGTTTAATTGTGCAATTCATTTTAAGAAATAAATGGCAACGACTATTGGCCTTGCCTTGTCAGATACAGCATACATTTCAAGCTTTTGCTATTATTTTTCTCTGCTGTACTTTGACCTGCGGACTTCAATTTCGTAACGTTAAATTGGACCAGCAAACCTGAATGTCTGCAGAGTAGTGTTAGAATGACTACAATGTGTAAATTATGGGGAAAACATCGGCAAGCCCTATGTTTTTCATATTTGGGCAATTCGCTATTAAAAAAGGTGTCGGCCGGAAAATATCTTTATGATTCTTAACCATGTCATGCTGTATGAGCTGTTGTATCTAAATTGATACGTAATTCGATTTCGACAGGTGTCCGCAGAAGTGTCCTTCGGCTCCACGGTGGCTAACGTAACGGTATTTTTCGATGAGATACAGGGGTGGTTTGATCTTATCACGGAGCTATGGCACAAGCTCTTACCTTGGTCGGTTCCCTGGCAAGGTTAAAGGGGAAATATTTGCCAGTAGAGGATACTGCAGTCCCCACCAAAGCCCAAAAGATGAAACCACTAAAACGGGGGCTGCTCAACATCGCGCAGTGGCAGCCCTGCAGAACTTCACAGAACTGGGACGGCAGTGGGGGCAGAACTTAGCGCGGACCGCCTCGGCCACGGGTAACTACTGGTGGGTAAAGTACGAAGAGTTTGTGGGCCTAAAAGAAGTGAGGGACGCCCAAATGAATGTAACAGAGGTAAGTCAATCGATCTTTATTACCATACACTGCCATATACAGGTTGTGACACAGTAGTTCACAATAGATATTTTTTTCCCTATTTAACCATTTTGGGAGAAAATGGAAATGATGAGCAGAACCCTTTAAAGGCAGTCAAACTGACCTCATAGAAAATGGTGGAATGCCAAAAAGTATAGCTCAACTTACATGGTGTGGTGTTTTATATAAGCTGTTTACCCAAAAACCTGTTAAAATGTTTCCTGGGGACTGTTGGTGATTCTTCTTGTTCAACCACATAGGCACTCTTCTATTTCATGCACGGGCTCCATAGCCTGGTGTTGAATCTGGACCTTTACAGTCTCGCCTGAGGTTGGCAGCCCTGCAGGCTGTAGCATGGATATGAGGGTTTGGGCTGCAGCATGGATATGAGGGTTTGGGCTGCAGCATGGATATGAGGGTTTGGGCTGTAGCATGGATTGGTGGGTTTTGGGTCTGTAGCTTGGATTGGAGGGTTTTGAGTCTGTAGCATGGATTGGAGAGCTTTGGGTCTGTAGTGTGGATTCCAGGGTTTTGGGTCTGTAGCATGGATTGGAGGGCTTTGAGTCTGTAGCATGGATTGGTGGGTTTTGGGTCTGTAGCTTGGATTGGAGGGTTTTAGGTGTGTAGCATGGATTGGAGGGTTTTAGGTGTGTAGCATGGATTGGAGGGCTTTGGGTCTGTAGCATGGATTGGAGAGCTTTGGGTCTGTAGCATGGATTAGAGGGCTTTGGGTCTGTAGTGTGGATTGGAGGGCTTTGGGTCTGTAACATGGATTGGAGGGCTTTGGGTCTGTAGCATGGATTGGAGAGCTTTGGGTCTGTAGTGTGGATTAGAGGGCTTTGGGTCTGTAGTGTGGATTGGAGGGCTATGGGTCTGTAGCATGGATTGGAGAGCTTTGGGTCTGTAGCGTGGATTGCAGGGTTTTGGGTCTGTAGCATGGATTGGAGGGCTTTGAGTCTGTAGCATGGATTGGAGAGCTTTGGGTCTGTAGCATGGAGTGGAGGGCTTTGGGTCTGTAGCATGGAGTGGAGAGCTTTGGGTCTGTACCATGGATTGGAGGGCTTTGGATCTGTAGCGTGGATTGGAGGGCTTTGGGTCTGTAGCGTAGATTGGAGGGCTTTGGGTCTGTAGCATGGATTAGAGGGCATTGGGTCTGTAGCATGGAGTGGAGGGTTTTGGGTCTGTAGCATGGATTGTGGTGGTATTCTTATCCGGGCACAATTGTGATATTAAGAGGTGACTCTTCTGAAGCGAAAGTTGGATTGCTATATATGTGCTGATTTAAAAGGAATGTAGCTTAACATCAGAGATAGTTCAGTTGGGTGTAAAAGGGCATAATTCCTATATTGAGCACTGGAAATGGATGTAAATACATTTAAATTTAAGCGGTCTGCACTTTATCCTCATATTCATTGTGATATGTAATATCCTGCTTGCCGGAGTACAGAGCCAAAACAACAGAAATAGTGTCGGTGTCCAAATACTTACGCACTGCGCGTGCCTCCTCAGGCGGAGAAGGCCTTCATGGTGGCGAGAGGGATGGTGCGCGAGGCCCATGTGGGTGTGGAGGCTCTGCAGGGGAGGCTGAAGGAGGTGCGAGACCGGCTGGACAGGGTGTCCCGCGAGGAGGCTCACTACCTGGAGCTGGCTACCCTGGAGCACAAGCTGCTGCAGGTGAGCACCACGTCCGGAGAACCACCGAGGTCTTCATGGTTACAGCATAGGTGACATCAGCGAGAGAAAGAATGAAGAGACCACAAGCAGTAACAGACCATTCGATACAATAGACCAGAAACCTAAATGAATGTAACTGAACGTGTTAATTGCAGAGTTGCATTTATTAATAAAGAACCAATCATTTTCAGTCTTGAAAAGTTGTGCCATCATCTTTACCTTCAAGCTTAGATGCCTGTTCAGACCAGCAAATTAATGGTCAGTTACTTCTTCTGTTACATTGAGATTGTGTATAGGTGGTGACTCAAGCCAGCTCACCTGCTAACCTGTGACATAATACTGAGTAAAACTTGGTAGAACCAATGAGCTTGCAGGACACCAGAATTCTGACAAACTGCAATCCCCCCCTCCAGACATTTCACAGGAGTCAAGGCCTAGTTTAAAGTCACATAAAAGAATGAATAGTTTCTGAGTCTCACCGCTGCCCCCTTGTGTGCGTGCAGGAGGAGCGGCGCCTGCGGACAGCCTATGAGAACGCGGAGGGGGCGGAGCGGGAGAGGTTCTCCCTGTTCTCGGCCGCGGTGCGGGAGAGCCACGAGAAGGAGAGAACCCGGGCGGAGCGCACTAAGAACTGGTCCGTCATCGGCTCCGTGCTGGGCGCCCTGATCGGCGTCATGGGCTCCACCTACGTGAACAGGGTCCGGCTCCTGGAGCTGAGGGGCCTGCTGCTGGAGGCCCAGAAGGGGCCTGTGAGCCTGCAGGAGGCCATACGGGTGCAAGCAGGCATGCACAAGGCCCAGCAGGAGGAGCTCAGGGGCCTTATCGACTCCCTGAGCGGGGTTCTGCGGGATAAGAGGACGGAGGAGGAGGACAGGACAGCTCCAGGCCCCGCCCTCGCCCCAAGCCCCACCCCCACCCCCACCCCCACCCCACAGAGCCCCTCCTCCAGTGCCTTTGAGTCCGCCCTAAAGGTGCTGCTGCTCTCCACCCAGAAGGCTCAAACTCTGATGGAGGGGCTCCAGCCACAGCTGAGACACCTGGAGGAGAGCGTGGGCAAAATGGAGTCCGAGCTCCAGGCCGTCAGGGCGTCGATAGAGACCCACTATGGTGCTGATAAGGTAGTTGTCAGTGCCCCGGACACACCGGTGTTGGTGTGCGAGACCGAGGACGTCATGCACGGGCTGGCCCAGACTGAGAAGAGGCTTGGGAACCAGATTAATAAAACCACCTTATACAACACAGTTCTGACATACACTGCTTTTGCTGTTACGGTACCTCTATTGTACATAATTTTCAGAGGCAGTTGATCAGTGTTGCTCCAGTAATCAATGTGCTAGCGCTATTAAAATAAATGAGCGAAAGTCAAATTAGAGCTGCTATTGCTTTTCTTCTTTGGTGTACAAGGGAAGCTGAACCATGCACTGACTAATAAAATGTTTCCAAAATAAAATATAAATAATGATATGGTGTCTGTGAAATTTATCAACTAACATATATGGCTCACCAAATTACTTGATTCATTTAGAATGTATTTGTTTTCACTATATTACAGTACCAATAGATCCATTGCATACCTGCGGTGACCATATTTATCATTCAGTGTGGCAGCCCTTCCAACATGTGGTAAACGTTCTGTGTAGACCCTCCAGCTATTGGGTTTCCTGTTCTGTCAAACTTCTTAACAGAAGTTCCGGTTTGTTACGGGAGTTTCTCGTGCTGTACTGCACTCAATAGTCACAATCTTTTACTTGTCTCTTAATTTTTAAAAGAGTAAATATTTAGGTTTTAATAGAGAAACGGACTGGTTGAAAAGTAATAAAATACAGAGCTGAGCATATAAAGCTGAGCATCTGTTGAGTTTACAGAAGCTGTGAAGGTGGGAACTTGCGCATCTTCATTTGCGTCCACGTCATGAAACCGTGAAGCTGTCAGTCAAGTGCGTCTGGCAAATGTTTTTTCAAAATGCACAAAGCACATTTGTAGTTTAGGAGAGACCACTCTTAATTTAAAATGACAAGTTTAGGCTTTTTAGCATCATTAGAAATATGATATTTTAACATTAAGATGAAAGATAGAAGAAAGATGATGAGTAATAAGACTACTGCGTTACAAAAAGCTACAATAGCAATAGCTACAAAATGTATTTTTAGTTGAAACAAGTAAACTTCGTCGTTTTAAAATGTAGTCCACACAGTGATGTCATCTTTTGTAAAGATATTCTTGATTTTACAGAGGAATATTCGATATGCAACGAGAAGATGAATATGCATAAAAGCCCTGACCAATCACAGTGGGAGTGCTGTCGTCATGTTACATATTCATAATATTTCGCGCGCTTTCGTATCACATGTAATTTTCGCGCGAATTTGTTCAGTTCTAGTGTGCTGTTGAACGGGATAGTAGTATCTGAAAATGGCGGTGAGTAAAAATCTATTTAGTTGCGGTTGTAGCCTAAGTTTTCGAATTGCACAGTCTAGCTACGTAGCAGTGTAAACGCTGTTTGTTAATAACGTTATAATTATTGTTTATATTGAAATCGGTAAATTTTGTATTAGTAGTAACGTAGTTAGCTAAACAAGAGAATGTGAAAGTTTGCTGATTGTTTAAATTAGTCTGATTTTATCACCGCATGTCTGGTAATCTGGACGGGGATCCATTAAAAAAATGATCTGAATCATAAAAACTAGCGAATTCACGACCGTTAACTGACACGTATTAATATGTATTGCTGGCAATATATGCAGTTTACCATACTAGGAATAATCTTTTCTGAGTAGCTAACTAGCTTTTCTAACTAGCTAGCTGAATGAATTTATAAATCGAGTTTAAGTTGGTGATTACATCGAACTACATTTGGGGGAATATGTGTAATATGTGTAGTCAAATAATGTAATGTCGTTACTTGGCCCATCTTGGCTAGCGTTAGCTATCTAGCTGCTTTGTTAGAGGAATAAGGTCTTGTCTGAGCACTGGGAAGTCGGCTAAGTGCTAAAACGGCAGAGTAAAGTTAACGTTCTATAAATTGTTAACAGCTCATTGCTATTAAACCCGTCATTTAGCTTCGTTTGTTTAAAACTTGTGAAGCGGGCGTAACAGAGATTGGTCAAACTGTGCTGCACCAACTTTGAAACGGTTCCATATTAATTCATCGGGGGAATTTGGCTATAGAGAGAGATTAGTCTCAATATTATTGACAAACACGTGTAGCTATCATGGTCCATAAATAAGAGACGCGCCACAACTGTGTTTTGCTATCCACAAACAAACATCTGTCAACTTGTGTCTCGTAAATTGTCATTTAAATGAATGTACGTTTGTTTTTACAAATGCATTCATATTTGTGAATACCTGTTTTTCCTTTTGCACTAATATCTGATGCTTTATATATGAAAACCAAGTATGTTTCCAATTTCTCCATGTATTTGTTTCTGTGGTATATTCACAAACTGTTTATTGGTTTGTGAAGTGTTGAATCTGCATATGCCTATTAAGGAACACGTGTATTCAGTGACGTCAATTTGAGTGTTCTTTTACAAAAACATTATTTTAAAATTATCCTTTCATTGTTCCTGAGGAATCTGTGCACAGATGGTTATATTTATATACAAACCAGAGTACATTAATTTCAATAACCGTTTACAAGATGAAAATTGAGACATTTGTGGATAGTGAAACACATTTGTGATGTGTGCATCATCCATAAATAAGGGACACGTTTGTCTATAATACTGAGACTAATCTCTCTCTGTATCTGAGTTTAACGCCACTGCCCTTTGGTGCCCAGGACTCGTCTGAATCGTATCACATGGCAACCAGCCCCCCGGCCTCCCGCCGTGGAGACCTGACCTCCAGCCCCGGCAGGGACCTCCCTCCCTTCGAGGATGAGTCCGAGGGGTTGCTAGGAGATGCGCACCTGGAGGAAGAGGAAGATGACGGGGAGGAATTGATTGGAGATGGGATGGAGAGGTGAGATGGTCTTTAACCAGTTATTTGTTTATGAAGTGAAGGAATGTCTGTATATAGGCTACACATTCTTATGAACCAAGGCCCAGGTGTCTCATCTATAAAACTCTGTGGAGGCTCTACTCTGAAACGTGTGTACAGTCAATGAATATTATGATTTATAAAACTGTAGGCTGACCTGCATGCAGTTTTCTCTAAATTAAAGTTGCACTTGAAATTTCTCATTGCACAATCTGCATCCTGTCCCATTAACTCCCACAGTTAACCATAAATGGTTAATGGGACACCTGGTGTGAATATGATTTGCATATAAATCAGCTTGTCGTTCCGTTGGATTGTCTGGGAGAATGGAGAAGTCAAACCGCGAAACAAAGAAGACAGACTTCACGGAGTGTGAAATGGAGACGCTCGTTACGGAGGCCAGACGGGCTGTGCTGTCGGGGGAGATAGTTCTGGCATAACCAAGAAAAATAACTTGTGGAGTGGCAGTATGTCACAGCAGTCAAACTATTTCAGAAATTTAAAGATGTCGTTGGGCATTAAAGTGGGTTCAAAGAAGCACATTGCGTGCTCAGCAAAGTGCAAGTACCCGCTGTACCAGCCTCATTGTGGGGTAGTGCCCGCACCCCCAAATGTCATAATGTCTTTACTGCCATAGCCAGGAATGAATAATAAATGTCTGACTCTCTCCCGCTCCCCCCTCCCCCCCCCCCCCCGGTGCACAGGGACTACCGGGCCATCCCGGAGCTGGACAGGTACGAGGCGGAGGGCCTGGCCGAGGATGAGGACCTGTCTGAGCTCTCCCCCGGAGCCCGGGCGGCCGCAGAAGCAGCTCTGGACATGAGAGACCGCGCGGAGGGCCTGAGGGGCCGCATGAGGACGAGCCTACTGTACGGTGAGCGGGGGCGGGGGGCCTGAGGGGCCAGATGAGGAGGGGGCTAGTGTACGGTGAGCAGGGGCGGTCTGAGGGGCCGCATGAGGAGGGGCCTACTGTAGGCTGAGCAGGGGGGCCTGAGGGGCCGCATGAGGAGGGGCCTACTGTACGGTGCGCGGGGCGGGGGGCCTGAGGGCCAGATGTGGAGGGGCTAGTGTACGGTGAGCAGGGGCGCCTGAGGCCGCATGAGGAGGGGCCTACTGTAGGGTGACAGGGGCGCTGAGGCCGCATGAGGAGGCCTACTGTCAGGTGGCAGGGCGGTCTGAGGGCCGCATGAGGAGGAGGCCTACTGTACGGTGAGCAGGGGCGGCCTGAGGGGCCGCATGAGGAGGGGCCTACTGTAGGGTGCGCAGGGGGGCCTGAGGGGCCAGATGAGGAGGGGGCTAGTGTACGGTGAGGGGGGGGGGGGGCATGCTGTACGGTGAGCTGGGGGGGCATGCTGTACGGTGGGGGGGGAGCATGCTGTACGGTGAGGCTGGGGGGGCCTGCTGTACGGTGAGGGGGTGGAACCTTCTGGAACAACACCAGCTGCTCCGTTTATCAGTGGTTTTACCCAGAGCCTGGTCTGTGCAGTGGCCCTTGGGGTTCTGGATTTTTGCAGAGAGATTGGGTTTTTAGTGTGGCCAGAATAAGATGTGGCGCTGGCCTCCCCCCCTGCAGACAGCGAGGATGAGGACGAGGGCCGGCCGGCCCGTAAGCGGCGTCTGGCGGAGCGTGCGGCGGAGGGGGCGGCCGGGGACGGCGAGGACGAGGAGATGATCGAGAGCATCGAGAACCTGGAGGACATGAAGGGCCACACGGTGCGCGAGTGGGTGTCCATGGCCGCGCCCCGCCTGGAGATCTACCACCGCTTCAAGAACTTCCTGCGCACGCACGTGGACGAGCACGGCCACAACGTCTTCAAGGAGAAGATCAGCGACATGTGCAAAGGTGCGCCTGGGGAAGGGGGGCAGTTTAGGGTGACTACGCATCTGCCAGTTGAGCAGTAAATGTTGTCAGGGAAGTGACCTTCTGTTCACACAGCGAGAAACTCGGTTGATGGGTTGCTCAAGTAAACTAGGCTGAGGGAGAGGCAGGAGCTTCCTGTTCTATCCTCTTAGTGGTCTCGTGCAACTACATATTATTGAGAAATAACGGCATCAAAGCAAAGATGTATATTTGCCACATAACCACGTACCATTTCCTGTAATTTCTTTAGTTATGTCAGGACACTGATAAATATTATTTGTTACTGCTGTCTTGCTGGCCATATATCTCTATCTCTGTCACTGGTTAGCAACCTAGCTAGTGACCTCTCTAGGCTATCTGTCTCACTAGCTGGCTAGCTATCTCTCCGTATCGCTCTCTCGCTAGCTAGCAAGCAAGCAAGTGGAATCTGCCGTTCAAGCGTCATTATTTAGAGGCTTGTCCCTGTACTCTTTTAAAAAAATCATATAACACCAGGTGTGATTGTTCCGTAATAAGTTGTTCCTCCATTTTTGCTCACTGAGCGGAACAATAATTCACAAAATGGTGTCATATCGGTTGGAGAAATCATGACCCCGAATCTGATTGGCCGTTGACGGGCGATGCCCGCGAAAAGTTAAACTGTGGGAAGCATTTTTCGGGCAACTTTGGTTGCTCAGTTACCCAGTTGCTCGTGTTGCTGGGCGTCCCTCAGCTACATAGAAAATGAATGGACTCCCGGCGAATCATCAACCGAGTTACTATGGGGCGACACAGCTCAGGAGGTAAGAGCGGTTGTCTGGCAGTCGGAGGGTTGCCGATTCGATCCCCCGCCGAGTGTCGAAGTGTCCCTGAGCAAGACACCTAACCCCTAACTGCTCCCAACGAGCTGATTGGCGTGTGAGTGTGTGTGTGAATGGTTGAATGAGAGGCATCAATTGTAAAGTGCTTTGGATATATAAATACATAGATAGAAGGGCAGTCCATTTACTCGCTGTGTGAACGCACCATGAGGATGTTTATTTTCTGTATCCAGCAGTTCCAGTAGTCAGTACCCTTGTGCAATGTTCACCACAGAATACTGAACGCTGTGTACTGAACACACTAGTCTGGGTGTTCTGCATTTCCTCCAGAATATACTAATATAATGGAACTTTGAAAGGAGAGAGCGCTCGGGACTCCCCAGGTTTGTGTCCATTAAGGCTGTCAAAACTGCCATGAAATTGAGTTCGAATATTAGCTTTTGTAATTAGAGTTTGAATATATTTGAATATCATTTGCCTATAATTCACAAAGATAAGCTGTTTATTGTCGGGCGCAATATGCATGTGACGCTCCCTCTAAACTGGCCTGCGCGTTATTCTCCACGAGCGGGCAGTAGAATAGAGGACATCGGTGAACTTTAATACTAGATTACTACATCTGGGGCCTCATTTACAAAACGTATTTTAGATCAACTGTGTGGTGCGTGCATAGAAAATCACGTCAAAGTAGTGATTTAAATTTCAACATGACTCGATTTGACCGTGGAAACGTTTGTGGCTCTACGTCAGGTCTTCACTTGGCGTATGCACACAAGTTCATTTTATAACTGAGCCCCCTGCAGTTTCTAATGCGCAAATGAATAAAGCACTTTCACGTGGATGTAATTTGCCACACATCGGCATTTATTAATCATCGGGAAATGATTGTTCATAGGAAATCCGTTTATTTCTTAACACAATAACTATTCAAATGGCTACCTGTAGCCTAAAACAACATAAATTACTTACTCTGTTTAGTTTGTTTAACTTCTTTCATAGCATAGCCTGCCATGGGAACATTATTCAGCCTGAATTGTTAGCTGACCAGATCTGTTGAGCGAAGTGAAAAAAGAGACTGGCTCGCGAGGCTAGCTGACCAGTAACGTTAGGTGTCAATAGAGCTGAAAGTATCACCGGAGGTTATTGGCAAGGAAAACCAGATGATCCACTTGCCCTGGGTCCAGGGCAGAACGTTTTTTGTTGACAGAGGAAGTAACGTTAGCACAGGAAATGAACTTTGCGTGCATGAACATGATTCGCCACATGAAATTAAAGCCTGCATGTTAGCTTTGCGTGCATGAACATGATTCACCGCATGAAATTAAAGTCAGCATGTTAATTACAATAAGCGGGATCCAAAACGAATATTCGAATACTCAAATTTAGGTTCTAACTTAAAGAAAAGAAAGATTTTCGAACTTTGAATATTTTTTGACAGCCCTAGTGTTCATTTACAAGACGTCAGTGTAATTGCCCCGAGGGTGATTGCTTTGGTGTTTGTGGCGGGGAGAGCAGGAACAGAGTGTGTGCCGAATCAGATCGTCCGATTCTCAAAGACGATAATCTAAATTCCAGATATCCCACAGATCTGAATTAGTTGCAGATATTTTTGAAAACGGCCACCCTGCAGCTTTCCGTGGGCAAGACTGTTTATCACCAACCTGTGGACGTCGTAGAGGGAAATGTTTGTCTAATGAGTAAAACCCTAATCCCAGTGCCTTCTTTTATCTACACTGGTTTACTCTGCTTCCGTTGCATGGAATAAATTTCATATCATAGTATATTTATTGTGTTACATGGTAGTAAAATTATCTTTTTTATTGCATGTTTATATAAGCCCATTAGGGAAATTGGCTTGTGCCTTTGACTGTGCACATATACTAAAAAAACGCAGTAGATGAGCATTTTCAATGTGATAATATACATTCACGAGACCTCGAGCGCTAGCCTGTTCTCCAGTGATTTATTTGTGTGTTTTTCCCTGTTTTGCAGAGAACAAGGAGAGCTTGGTGGTGAACTACGAGGACCTGGCTGCTCGGGAGCATGTGCTGGCCTACTTCCTGCCCGAGGCGCCCACCGAGATGCTGAAGATCTTCGACGAGGCGGCCAAGGAGGTGGTGCTGGCCATGTACCCCAAATACGACCGCATCGCACACGAGATCCACGTGCGCATCTGCAACCTGCCCCTGGTGGAGGAGCTGCGTTCCCTCAGGTACCGCTACGGGACAGGGCGAGGTGGGGGGGGAGCGGGCAGGGGGTAGGGGGGCAGGTCGGTGAGCGGGCGGGGAGGGGGGGAGGAGGGCGGGCGAGCAGGCGGGGGGTGGGGGGCAGGTGGGCGAGTGGGCGGGGGGGGAGGAGGGCAGGTCGGTGAGTGGGCGGGGCGAGCTGGCGGAGTGAGCGCAAGGCTCCAGAGTGCGACCAAAAGTCTGTCAAGTGTGACTAAACATTTTCATTGGTCGCACCGGTGCGCCTGACATTTAGCAGGTCTGTCTCTGTGTGTTTGTGTGTGTGGGTGTAGCGTTGTTTTTTTTCCCACTAACCCACCCGCATTCTGTGAAGACCCGCCCCTACTCTGTCTTTGATTGGCTCTGACCCTGATATTCTTCTTCGCTGAATGCGGGTGGGGAAAAAATAAGGCATGTGTGTATTAGTGATGTGCGGATCACAGTTATATCCGCGGGCACCACGGTTAATCTGCGGATCGGGTGGGCAGAGTCATAAAAAATAACATTCTGATTAATAGCGGATGGGTTGTGGGTGGGTGAAATAATACATCATTAATGAGGAAAATATTAATTACATTCTCTAAAATGTGAACATATTTTAAGCTCAATTTTTCATCAGGCACGAATTAGCAGACTAGACTCTCATTGCGCCAATTGCAGCGTCCATTTGTCTTAAGCAGCAATGGAGGCAAAAAAGATCCGAGAGAAAATTAAAAAAGAAAAAAAAAAAAAAAAAAAGGAAGGGCAGAAAAGTTCTGTGTGGGAGCGATTTAGTGAAATACTTAACCATGACGAGTCAAGTGCTGCGTATGTCATATGCAACAGCTGCGAAATAATGAGAAATAGCGGTAACGTGTGATCGGGTATTAGGGCCGCATTGACGGAAAAAAAATCGGAGATTTCGAGAATAATGTTGTAATATTACGAGAATAAAGACATAATATGAGAATAAAGTCGTAATTTTATGAGAAAAAAAGTCATAATATTACGAGAATAAAGTCGTAATTTTAGGCTAGGCTACGTAGGGAAATATCAGAAGAGCAGTCTGCCGCCTGCGTTAAAATGAGGAGCGTGGAGCACCTTGTGAAGTTATACTTTAGTAGGCTATAGGTTTCACAAATAACGAGAGAGCCTACTTAATCTTTTAGCACATCAGCACCACATTATCATAAGTAACAGGACTTTGAAAAGATTGTGCAAGAAACCTTTCTGTTCCGAAAGAAGAACCACACTGACTTGGAGGAAATTGCAGGCTTAGGCTGTCATTAGACTGTCCTCTCGCCCGTTTTGTTGGTTGCTGGTAAAATATTTTCCTCTAGTTTTTTTTCCTCTAAATTTAACGATTTTTTTCACGTAATATTATTAAATTGGAGAAAATAATTTGTTCGGGTGGGTGGCGGGTGGATGATTGCGTACATGTGGATTCGGATGACGTCGGAGCCGATCCGCGCATCACTAGTGTGTGTGTGTGAAACCGCGCCCTGTACTCCTCCGGGAGCAGCGCACACTTTTATTTGAATTATTTGAGTTTGATTTATTTATTTGAGTTTGTCAAGCACTTTAAACATCAGCACTTTTTCATTTTTATTTTTTGAACAATTGAGGTTATTGCTATTTCTTGATGGTGCTGTGATTTAAATAAAGAAAAAAACATTTATCTGCACCTTTATTCCTGTTTACAATCATTTACATAATGTGTTAAGAAATGACCAATGTGTATGGGAACTGACAAAAAAGGAAACGCTTAAAATGTATTATTGCGGCGCCGAAAGGCGCAGTGAAAATTTTTGGGTGCACCTAAATTATATGCTGGTGCACCTACATGAAAAAGTTAGGCGCACCAGTGCAGCCAATGTAAAAAGTTAGTCTGGAGCCCTGGAGCGGTTGGGGTCGTCCAGTCAGTTTGCGCAGCGAGGTTTCAGAGGACCAGCACAGCTTGTCCAGTGCACAGATTAATGTGCACTATTTCGCTAGTGCAGAAATGGACAATTAATAGAAGACTCATTTAAAAAAATGCATTTAAATGTGGGCACAGTTCTCCTCAAAGGAAATGATTGTGGAAGAGGCCCCCTTTTATATTTTTAATTAGCATTTTGATCCAGTGAACAATGAGAATCAACATTTTTGCTGGGAAGATTGGAGTCAAATTATGAGCCGAAAGGGATATAGACACGTTTCTAAATGAGATCTGAATTTGCCTTGATAATGAGCTTCACTGGGACAAGCAGACTGGTGCTCTGGGGAGGCGGGCAGGTTGGGGCTCTGGGGGGTGGGGCAGGTTGGTGCTCAGGCTGGAGCTAGGTGGGGGGGGGGGGGGCAGATTGGCCTCTTGGGGGGGTGGGGCAGGTTGGCGGTCTTTGGCGGGGCAGGTTAAAGCGAGCGCCTCTTCTCGTGCCTCTCAGGCAGCTGCACCTGGACCAGCTGATCCGCACCAGCGGGGTGGTGACCAGCTGCACAGGCGTGCTCCCCCAGCTGGGCATGGTCAAGTACAACTGCAACAAGTGCAACTTCATCCTGGGGCCCTTCTTCCAGTCCCAGAACCAGGAGGTCAAGCCCGGCTCCTGCCCCGAGTGCCAGTCCCTGGGCCCCTTCGAGATCAACATGGAGCAGGTGAGTGTGTTCTGCGAAAGGTGTGTGTGTGGGACGGGGGGCGTGTTTGGACCCGGGGAACGTGAAAGAGGCTGTGGGAGGAGGGTTTGAGGAACCGGAGAAAGTTTTGGAGTAGAAGGGATGGTTTTTAAGCCCATTGCACGTTTACCTAAACTTCCCTGATGCCTCCGTCGGCTGTTGTGGGACAGTTTAAGGTCACATTTACTCTAAGTGGAGTTTGTGCCCTGAACCCGCGCCCCACTGCTGGGTTGAGCTCAGTTTTGTTTCAGGTGAGCTAGCGGAGCGGTGCGCTGTAGTTCTCAGCTCAGTGTTTTTAGGCAGCCGGTCAGGCCCTGTCGAGTGAGCGTTATGATTCGCCGAGACCTTTAAAAACGTTCTCCTCTCCCCGGCGTCAGACCGTGTATCAGAACTACCAGCGAATCACCATCCAGGAGAGCCCGGGGAAGGTGGCGGCCGGACGGCTGCCGCGCTCGAAGGACGCCATCCTGCTGGCCGACCTGGTGGACGGCTGCAAGCCCGGCGACGAGATCGTGAGTTGGCTTCCCTGGCAACCAGCCGTGTGCGGCGGTCGTGTAGTGCCCCGCTGCCGAAGGCCTCAGAAAGACCCGTAGCATTCGCTAGGAGCGGCAGATATAATCCAGCCCTGCACCCCCACCTGAGTCTGGTCACCTGCTGTAGAATGGGGCATGACATCACGAGTTTGGGGTGGGGGTCCTATCAGTGCAGGCTTGTATGAGAGAGTCCAGATACACAGCAAGTCAACAGCAAAAGCATTCTTTAAATGCAATGCAAAAGCATTCTTTAAATGCGAAGCAAACGCATTCTTTAAATGCAATACAAACGCATTCTTTAAATGCAAAGCAACAAAATATATACATGTACGTATATGTGTATGAGACAAGTACAACATGCTTTTTTTGTGGTATTTATATGTGTATATGTTTTTTATGTATGTGTTTTACAGAAACGGCTGTTTTATTTTGTGTTGAATCCCCTCCATTTTCTGCTGTGCTCCATCAATTGGTGATGTCAGTGTGTCATAGATTTGATACAGCTATTATATTTAGGGGCTATGCAACCAAATGTTAGACTTGGTTGATTTGGTTTACTCAACACACAAACGGCAGTTTCTGTAAAATGGTAAAACATGTATTCATGTAAATACCATGAAGTAAAAGCTGATTGTCTATACTCTTGTCTCATAATCATCTTTTGATATAAACAGAGTCTTGGGTATATATATGTAGGAAAAATGATGAAGATTTCACTGCGTTTGTTGAGGGCACTGTAATGCATGTGAGCTGTCAGTGAAAGGCAGTATGCCCCTCCCACCTGTCAATCAGGAGCTGACGGGGATCTATAGCAACAACTATGACGGCTCGCTGAACATGGCCAACGGCTTCCCGGTGTTTGCCACGGTGATCATGGCCAATCACATCGCGCGGAAGGACGAGGGCGTGGCGGTGGCAGAGCTCACGGATGAGGACGTGAAGGCCATCGTGGCTCTGTCCAAGGACGAGCGAATTGGGGAGAGGGTGAGTCCGCTGTGCCTGCCTTTCCCTGGTACTTCCTCATGAATTCCCCCCTCCCCTGTCTACTTACGGGATGTGATTTTTTCCCTCCATTAATAAGGAAATGTGGAAACCCCGCCCCCAGTCTCCCTGGCCCCCGATCTTGGGTATTTGATGATCACAAACAATGAGCCTTTTCTTTCTTTGACAGCTGCTAGCAGGAGCAAATGTTCCAGAATAAAGCAAAGTACTGGTTGCCCTGGAGACCTGCATAGTCTGACAATCTGGAAAAATTGGGAACAGTCACATCTCTTCACTAGATTATAATTAATTTTTTTTCTGACGAGAACAGGCCATTCAGCCCAACAGTGCTCCCAATTTCCTAACGAAATTGTACCTAGTGCTCTGATTACCTACAGACTACACAGTATCTAACGCTGTATAAAATTATGCCCTCATGCAGATCTTTGCCAGCATGGCCCCCTCAATCTACGGGCACGAGGACATCAAGAGGGGGCTGGCCCTCGCTCTGTTTGGAGGGGAGCCCAAGAACCCAGGTGGGCTTCGCTGTGCAGCAGCGCCTGCCGCGCTTTGTGAAAGGCCGCTTTGCCTCCTCTTTACACGATGTTCAGTGAGACAAAGCTGTTGGGTGCTTTTGAGAAGTGTCTAGGCAGTTTCCTCATTTTAGTTCAGCTAGTTCATGATATTTCTGTATTTGGAGGGTAGGCGGTCCCTGGACTCTAAACTGGGGGCATGAAGACAAGGTTATACGCTGTGGTGTAATCGTTAGACCTTGCCCTTGTGGCTTAACCTTCTCCCTCAAGTGGTGCTAAGCGTTCAGCAGTGCTGTGCTAGGGCTGTAGGCCCCTGTAATCATCCCACTCTGTAATCCTGGAGAAGCACCCATCCTGCCTGCGTTTGCTCTCTAAGCCTGACTTTGGAATCAGGTTGTGGGGTCAGTTCAGAGTCAGTCAGTTCAGGTCACCAACAGAAATGTGGTTCTGTTTGGATTTTTCATTTAGTGAGTTGAATTGCAGGTTCCTTTTCCTGAATTGAAACAGGGTTGACTCCAAGCTTGTTCAGAAGCATTATGTCAGCAGTGTCCCTGTATTGTCCCATGTAGAGTTGTACTCTCTCGCTCCAAAGAGGCACTAGTTCAGATTAGCAGTGAAAAGTGGCCCATGAATGGACTGGAGACCGCACTGCTGGCGGCTGGAGCCTGGGTCCGGGCTCTGGCGGCGACGCAGACGCGCAGGAAGCGACTGAACGCTCGTCCGTCTGCCGCAGGTGGGAAGCACAAGGTGCGCGGCGACATCAACGTGCTGCTCTGCGGGGACCCCGGCACGGCCAAGTCCCAGTTCCTCAAGTACGTGGAGAAGGTGGCCAGCCGGGCGGTGTTCACCACGGGCCAGGGGGCGTCGGCGGTGGGCCTGACGGCCTACGTCCAGCGCCACCCGGTCACCCGCGAGTGGACCCTGGAGGCTGGAGCCCTGGTGCTGGCCGACCGCGGCGTCTGCCTGATCGACGAGTTCGACAAGGTGAGCGTCCTGACACTGCCGCTGGGCTTTCAGCACCACGGTGGCCTGCTGTTGCTTGACCTGCCTTATGCATGAAATATATGGACTGTATATATATAGATGTATGTCAGATCATTAAGTTAAGCTATGAGTAAGTCTATTTTCATTCATGTGGGTAGCATAAAATTTTACATTTTACAATAAAAGCTGTTTTACCCTTTTTGAACTCTGGCACCAGACTTTGGGCCTGATGGTACACTATATAACCAAAGGTATCTGGACACCCCTTGGTCTGGGTATTTTTCATGGTTTGGCCTAGGCCCCTCAGTTCCAGTGAAGGCAAATCTTAATGCTACAGCATACAGTCACATTCTGGAGCATTCTGTGCTTCACCAATAGTTTGGGGAAGGCCCTTTCCTGTTTCAGCATGACCGTGCCCCCAAGAACACTACAGGGTCAATATAGAAATGTTTTTGTCGAGAACAGTGTGGAAGAACTTGACTGGCTTGCACATAGTCCTAACCTCAACTCCATCCAACACCTTTGGGATCAATTGGAAAGCCAACTGCGAGCCTGGCCTAATTGCCCAATCAGTGCCTGACCTCACTAATGCCCTTCTGGCTGAATGGAAGCAAATCCCAGCAGCAATGCTCCAACATCTAGTATAAAGCCTTCCCAGAAGAGTGTTATAGCAGCATAGGGTGGACCAACTTCATATTGTACATAATTTTGGATGAGATGTTGAATATCTGCTGTCCAAATATTTTTGGCCATGTAGTGTATATGGGTTGTATAGATATCGATATAGCAGGCGTATATGTACCCTTGAGCAAGGTACTTCACCGAAATTGCTTCAGTATATATCCAGCTGTATAAATGGATACAATGTAAAAAGTTGTGTAAGTCGCTCTGGATAAGAGCGTCTGCTAAATGCCTGTAATGTAATGTAATGTATATGCATAGCTGTACTCAGCATAGCTGTATATCATTAAGTTAAGCAAGAGTAAGTCTCAATGTATTCTCATTCATGTGGGTAGCATGAGTGAATTTATTTGTAAATGAATTTATTTATTCATTTAACTTGTATGAAAAGTGCTATACACTTTTCATACAATAAAGTCTGATTGATTGATTGTAAAGTCATTTTTGTATTTGTGATTTACATTGACATACCATATATGCTATATAAAGGGAACATCGTTGTGTGGACAGTTATCTTCAGTCCTCACCTCCCCAGTTTTTCAGTAGCGTTTGTCATGACAAAACATTGCTAATTTAGAAATGCAAGTATTTTGGAGAACTTTGAGTTGTTGGGACGTGATGGAGATTCTTTGGTGATTGAGGGGTTCTGTAGATGCATTATGGCATACTGAGTGGTTGGGCCATTCTGGTTGAGGTGCATTATGGTGTGCTGAGTGGTTGGGTGGTTCTTGTTGAGGTGCATTATGGTGTGCTGAGTGGTTGGGTGGTTCTTGTTGAGGTGCATTATGGTAAATGTAAATGGACTGCATTTATATAGCGCTTTTATCCAAAGCGCTTTACAATTGATGCCTCTCATTCGCCAGAGCAGTTAGGGGTTAGGTGTCTTGCTCAAGGACACTTCGACATGCCCAAGGCGGGGTTTGAACCGGCAACCCTCCGACTGCCAGACATTCGGTCTTACCTCCTGAGCTATGTCGCCCCTGTCGTATGGTATACTGTGTGGTTGGGTGGTTCTTGTTGAGGTGCATTATGGTATACTGTGTGGTTGGGTGGTTCTTGTTGAGGTGTGTTATGGTGTACTGTGTGGTTGGGTGGTTCTTGTTGAGGTGTGTTATGGTATACTGTGTGGTTGGGTGGTTCTTGTTGAGGTGCATTATGGTATACTGTGTGGTTGGGTGGTTCTTGTTGAGATGAGTCATGGCGTACTGACCCGGTGTGCTTGGGTCTGCAGATGAACGACCAGGACAGGACCAGCATTCACGAGGCTATGGAGCAGCAGAGCATCTCCATATCCAAGGCTGGGATCGTCACCTCCCTGCAGGCCCGCTGCACTGTCATCGCCGCGGCCAATCCCATCGGTGCGCATTATGACATCACCTTCCGGTGACACACTGGTGGAATCCCGTGCATCACCCTTCGTATGACTAAGGATGTGACCCAACCCGTGATCCCCCTCCCTGCTCTGTCCTGCCTCAGGTGGCCGGTATGACCCCTCCCTCACCTTCTCGGAGAACGTGGACCTGACGGAGCCCATCGTTTCCCGTTTTGATGTTCTGTGTGTGGTTCGAGACACGGTGGACCCCGTCCAGGTATGCAAGTTTGTTCAGTCTTGCAGGCTTTCTGTCACACGCCGGGTTTTTTCCTAACACAGGGCGTGGTTTGAATGTTTTAAGTGCATTTCCGCACTTGGATGCTCAATTTACTGATTGGCTGAAGAGCCCACACTGCGTGAAATGCTATAAATTGGATGGAAACAACAAAAAACAGCACACACAGGAGTTTGAGACGACTGTTCTAACAGCATCGCGTCATCTGTTTAAAAGTAACATCTGCTCTCCCCTGCTTTTCTCTCTTCTTCCTCTCCAACTTGCTCCCTTCCCTCTCCTCCCTCCTTCACACCCATTTGCCTATGGCAGGACGAGATGCTTGCCCGTTTCGTGGTGGGCAGCCACATCAAGCATCACCCCAGCAACAGGGAAGGGGGCGTGGCCAGCCTGGAGGAAGTGGTGCTGCCGAACTCGTCGGACGTGCCCCCCATCCCGCAGGAGCTCCTGAGGAAGTACGTCATGTACGCCAAGGAGCGCGTGCGGCCCAAGCTCAACCAGATGGACCAGGACAAGGTGGCCCGGATCTACAGCGACCTGCGCAGGGAATCCATGGTGAGACTGCCCCAAGGCCCCAGTGCATGACACACAGGGCCTTTCTGTGGCCAGACTGCCTACAGTGCACAGCACACAGGGCCTTTCTGTGGCCAGACTGCCTCCAGTGCACAGCACACTGGGCCTTTCTGTGGCCAGACTGCCTGCAGTGCACAGCACACAGGGCCTTTCTGTGGCCAGACTGCCTGCAGTGCACAGCACACAGGGCCTTTCTGTGGCCAGACTGCCTCCAGTGCACAGCATACAGGGCCTTTCTGTGGCCAGACTGACTGCCTCCAGTGCACAGCACACAGGGCCTTTCTGTGGCCAGACTGCCTACAGTGCACAGCACACAGGGCCTTTCTGTGGCCAGACTGCCTCCAGTGCACAGCACACTGGGCCTTTCTGTGGCCAGACTGCTGATCTCTAAGGTTAAGACTTAGAGGGCTCTTAGATGGTGTTCAGAGTGCTTGAAATTGATGCGCAGAAAGTTAAGTACTGGAAAACCTGGAACAACAGACCCCTTGCATGAAAAGGTCCTTAAAACTAAAATGATCTTGTTTCTAAAATTGACTTTTTACTTAAAATATCTACATAGTAAATGTGGGGGGTGAGGTTTGAAAATCGGTTCATAAAATAAAGGAAAATTGAAATCCGAGGTGTTAAAATGAGTAGGTAATTGGTTTACCACTTGAGGATCCAAATTGTCAGCATTCTCTATCAAGTGCTGGGATTGTTTACTCAAACTGGAGGTTATTCCGGTTGCACTGGTTGGAGTGTAAAATGTCCTCGCTCCTGTATTCATGTATTGGTGTATCTCTACCTTTCTCCTGATTGGCTGACGGTTAGGCGACGGGCAGCATTCCCATCACGGTCCGTCACATCGAGTCCATGATCCGCATGGCGGAGGCCCACGCACGCATGCACCTGCGCGACTACGTCCTGGAGGACGACGTCAACATGGCCATCCGCGTCATGCTGGAGAGCTTCATCGACACGCAGAAGTTCAGTGTGATGAGGAGTATGAGGAAGGTGAGGGTTCTGCCGCTCTGGGCCTACGCTGTGCGTGTGCGCGTGTGCGTGTGTGCGTGTCTAAAACTTGTGTCCCTCTGTCTTGCAGACCTTCGCTCGCTACCTGGCCTTCAGGAGGGACAACAATGAGCTCCTGCTCTTCATCCTGAAGCAGCTGGTGTCGGAGCAGGTGGCCTATCAGAGGAACCGCTACGGGGCCCAGCAGGACACCGTGGAGATCCCAGAGAAAGACCTGGCAGACAAGGTACGCAGGCGCTCGCTTACCGCAAACCCTCAGCTCGCCACCGCGGCGGGACCTTTACCTGTGCGAGTCTTTCATAACCGCTTTACCTGTGCGAGTCTTTCATAACCGCTTTACCTGTGCGAGTCTTTCATAACCGCTTTACCTGTGCGAGTCTTTCATAACCGCTTTACCTGTGCGAGTCTTTCATAACCGCTTTACCTGTGCGAGTCTTTCATAACCGCTTTACCTGTGCGAGTCTTTCATAACCGCTTTACCTGTGCGAGTCTTTCATAACCGCTTTACCTGTGCGAGTCTTTCATAACCGCTTTACCTGTGCGAGTCTTTCATAACCGCTTTACCTGTGCGAGTCTTTTATAACCGCTTTACCTGTGCGAGTCTTTCATAACCGCTTTACCTGTGCGAGTCTTTCATAACCGCTTTACCTGTGTGAGTCTTTCATAACCGCTTTACCTGTGCGAGTCTTTCATAACCGCTTTACCTGTGTGAGTCTTTCATAACCGCTTTACCTGTGCGAGTCTTTCATAACCGCTTTACCTGTGCGAGTCTTTCATAACCGCTTTACCTGTGTGAGTCTTTCATAACCGCTTTACCTGTGCGAGTCTTTCATAACCGCTTTACCTGTGCGAGTGCTTCGGAAATCGGGTGTCATTTTTCTTGCGTGAATTTCGACCTGCAGTTGCACTTTAAGCTTAAAAATGTCCATTGAGTTTGATGCCATGGATTTAGCAAGTCTGTAAAAGTCTGTTGAGCTCGGTGTCACTGGGGTTTCTAATGTTTAACGCAGTGCCGTTTCCCTCCTCTTGTCTCAGGCCAGGCAGATCAACATCCACAACCTGTCTGCGTTCTACGACAGCGAGGTCTTCCGCTTCAACAGGTTCGCCCATGATACCAAGAAGAAACTCATCCTGCAGCAGTTCTGAATCAGCCCGCAGACTGGGCCGCTGCAGGCCTCTAGATGTGTATATATTTGTATATTTGGGTCACCTTTGAAGATGATTGATAGTTTGGGGGAGGAGTGGGTGCCAGAAGTGTCTCGGGGCCCATTTTGGCTCTTTTTCCTGAGTTTGTTTCCTGACTGTTTTATGATGATTAGTGACTGCTCAGCGCACTGCCAGTTAATGACCATGAAAATTGGTTTTCTCACCTGTTTTATGTGTTTTGTGTGTCACCGGGGTTGTTCAGAAAAGCTCTGCCTTTGACACGTGCTGAGGGAAAATACAGAAGTTGTACTGGAATATGGAAGTTGTGTGTTGCTTCACTGAAGTGTTACATTAAACTATGAACTGTGCTGGAGGGCTCCGGAAGTCCATTAATGGTGTTTTCCCGCTTACTCCAGTATTAGCCATAAGTATGGTAAGACCTGGCTTGCTCTGGGACCAACTGCAGTCTCAAGTGTATTTCTGCCTTAAACATAATGGAACCATGCACTGTAAAAGCCCTTAGCGACAGTCTTGCGAAATAAATTGAGTGGTTGAAGTCAAAACTCAAAAAAGGTTAAACTAGCGAATATGTGTATGTATATGTATACAGTGAATATGTATATTGCGTTTTCATTCCCACTGGTATGGTTCGAGGCAGTTGGTTTCCTCAAACCATTTGAAATGACTGAATGCTTGGCCCTTTTAATGCGATCTGAGAAACACAAACAAGTTGTGTTTGGTAAATACAAATACAGATGTGTGACAAAGGAGAAACCTGGTTGAGTGGAGAAAACTAATGCAGATGCTCCCATACAGGTGTCCTGCATGATAAAATTAAGCAATTAACTGAGGAAGCCCAGTTGACCTCTATTTTGGATCAAGATGATGAAAAAAATCTAAGGGACTTCAAAAGCGGGTTCATTTTTGGGGCACAGATGGCTGGAACTTCAGTCACAAAACCTGCTCAACTGCCTAGTGTTTCAATAGGAACAGTGACTAAAGCGACATTGTATTTAGATCTATTGGAAAGACATCAGTAAATAGGGTTGGGAATTGTGGTCAAAAGGGAACATTTGACAACCGTGATGCTTGGATGAGCAACTCTTCCTCAGGTGAGTGCGAATGTCAATGCAGGACGTGATCAGACTCAGAAAAAGAACTAGTCAGTTGACAACTTCATAGAGGCATATTCTAGGACTGCAGGGCATAAACCCCTCATTTCAAAGCCTGAATGCTTGACTCCTACACTGAGTGGGGTCCAGTAGCTCTGTTAATGCTGTGGTGGGCATTTTCCCGATCACCTTCATCCTATGATGAAATCTTTCTATCCTGACGGGAGTGGTCTCTTACAGGAAGACAGTACCCCCATCCACAGGGCACGAGGGGTCAGTGAACGGTTTGATGAGTATGAAAAAGATGTGCCTTCACAGTCACCAGATGTCAACCTATGGAAGGTTTTCGATGGACTTGCTAGAAAGCACTCCCAACCACTATCCTCAATACCAAATGAGGGAATACCTTTTCGAAGAAAGTTGTGCCATCTCTCCAGTAGAGTCCCAGGAACTTGTAGAATCTATGCCAATGCACATTTAAGCCGTTTTGCCGACTTGTGGTGGCCCAACACCTAAGTTACTAAGACACTTTATGTTGGTTCTTTAATTTGTCAGCCGTCTGCATGTGACACATCGATTCGAGCGATTATTTTCATAGGTAAATCGCCCCTGTGCCACCTGCACAATTTATCAGCACGGATGTACGCCAGTTCACAGTTATGAATAAAATACCATGCCAGGCCTTCTGGTGTTGCATTGGGATTAATCTACCCTTGCACATCTACCAGTTAGACAGGCGGCTGCTGAAATCGATTAAAATACGTTGAGTCACTATTGAATGTTGATGATCGCGTCATTTCTGCGCCCACCTGACTTTGCCGGGGAAGGTGGGGGAATTATGTGGGGTCGACAGTGTTTAGGACCCGGCATCACGTGTGGAGCGGTTGCAGCATGGAGACTGCAGGCACTGCGCAAGCATTGAATTAAATTCGCTTTATTTTCTCCACAATCCCACTGAAATGAACGGGCAGAGCGTAAGAACTACTGCAGGGACGTACCGATTATAACGGCGCTCCGCGTATTTCCTCTGCCTGATAAAATGGGATGTTTTTCTGCGTAACAGAAACGTGTAGTTAGTGACAACGCATCTATTTCTATCAATAGTTGAACATTTAAAGTTTCCTGCACATTTTCTTTATTTGATCTTTCGCTATTGCTCGACAGAGCTACAAGGTGTGGGATGCGATTGGGGACAAGTGGTGTTGGCACAGTCGAATTGTGACATTGCGCGGTGGCTGCGCTGACTGGTCAGTGAAAATCTGCACATTGCGGCTTGATCCAGACTCTGGTGGCTACCAGATTTAAACGCAGCCTCGCTTTACGTTATCCCGCAACTGCAGACTAGACTAGATCAATATACAACGTGCATGTTATGGTTTGTGATGCGCAGGAAAGCTAACCACTCCACTAGTCAGTAATAGTATATAACTATCGGACAACACATTTCATTGATCTGCTGACCCCATTCACGAAGCAGTCATGCCGTTATCACGCCTTCCTTGCAACATCATAATAGGTAAGTTATTTTTCCCCAGCCTTTTAGAAATATGTGTAGGCTACCTCTCCGCGAAAACAACGTTAAAGTAGCCACCGATGGATTATGTATTCTTGGTGTTTGTACTGACCAGCGGTTTACTACAGTGCATTGTTAATTTCATTGTTCGTAAATTGGCTGTCCAGATAAAATACTAAATATTATGTTTTGGACATGAACAAACATGACATGAACAGCCATAACTAATTATGTTCTTACGCGCAGAACTAGTTATGGTTGTTCATCCTGTCTATGCCAATAGGAGTGTTTTGTTATGATCCTTAATACGTCAAAAAGGTTAGTGGTGTATTTCCTTTGGCGTGTTGAGCTCATATCGGAACAATTCTGTGCACTTATTTCTGTGCCTAAATTAGTCCAATCGACATATAGCTAGGTTGCAATGGTTGGATGCGTTTGGCGGGTGTTAATTTATTAAATTGCCGCATCTCGTATAAACCTGGGCTTATCTCGTAGATTGTACACTTGGTGCATATCGTTAATTGCATATTTTTCCTTATGATTAATGTCTACCTGCAGAGTCGCATGATAGGCTATATAAGATCCAGAAGGAAAAAAAACGGATATAGCGTAACGCTCCAACAGGACTACAGTGATTTAAAAAAAAAAAAAAAAAAAAAAGCTAAACCAATCCAAAGGATGATAGTCGTTACACAAATGAGCAATACTGTATTCTTTTTTATTGATTTAATCAAATAGAACCTTAATTTATTCTCGATTTCTTTTTCTTTTTTTTAGCAATTGAGTTTTTTTTAGTCCTTTACAAGTTACGTACACTCGAATGGGGTGAATAAGCAATAGCTACGTCGGTCGAATTACTGAGAGAAGAGTCTCAAAAGAATTTTAAAAAGTACTGACAATGTATTGACTGTGCCAAAGGGAATTGTGTACCTGCTCACTGCACTCGCAATTGACTAATTGACAAATGAAGCACATTTAATTTAAAGGATGCGAGACGAGCACTGTATATAGTTTCCTAATTGGCTGTTTGTGCACTTTTTGCTGGTGTAGCGGTTGTGTTGGCATTTATATCTGCTGAATGTAGTGAAATCGGTGTAAGAGGCTCAGCATGAGACGGCATATGCCTACACTGAAGCTAAGAGCAAGCCACGAGGGCAGGAGGTCAATGGCGTATCGTCGGCACCATTAGGCTACACCGTGACTAGAGGAGCCCCCTGGATTTATGAAAAAACCATCAGTTTGCGTCTTAATTACCCTGCCCATAGAAAAAAAAAAACGCCCTGATTAATCTATACATGGAATTAAGACGCACTCCATTTCACACACTCGACAATTAAACGCAGTTGGAAGAACGTATGAATAGGTAAGGTAAGGGTATTAGGTTAGGACGGCTGAATCGTTGGCCATCTTCCATCAATCTACCAATGCACACTGAAGATTCAGACTGCATCGTGGGTACCTTTCCATCCCCACCCTCCATCATTCCCACCATTTATACTAACTCGGGTTATGGTATTTGTATGGTTTTATGTTGCATTTTAATGGTTTTATGTTTCTTTTCTGGTTGTTATTTATTCAGAATTAGCATTTTGGTGCTTGGTTATTTAGAAACTTTCAGTAGAGCTTTGATGATGTATCTTTACTCCCTGATATGGAAATGCTGTCAGCCAGGTGTGTCACTGTTGCTCATATTAATCAGGCTCTTAATCCACTCTGGATAATAGCGGCTGCTAAATTAAAGTAATGTAGATTCCAGTCTTTCAGGGTGAATGTTTTTTTTAATGGATATTTCTGGGGCAGAAATAATTGTCTGCTCTGTGAGCTTCACTAAAACCAGGTGATTTGCAATGCACTAATGCATTCCTTTTGATTAGACCAGCAGTTTATTAACTATGCTTGACTAGCCGGTCAAGAAATGTTTAGTGGGGATGATCATTGTAGCATTGTGGGACGAGCTGGAAATGTGAAGGACCTATGTTGAATGTTGAAAGAAACTATGAACCGAAACACCACTAGCTTAGGAGACAGACTCCCTTTACCAGAGTCCATCCTGTTGGGCCCATGAGTTTTCTGTGTTTAAGTGAATCGGCTGATGCCCCTTGCATGTCCATTCTTATAAAGCATGTTGGTGGACTAAACCTGGCTGCTGCACTCATTAAGAGAGGCGTATGAGTCTTCAGAGACTGCTCACGGTCCAGTGGGTTTAGGGAACAAGCCGGTGTGTTATCTTAATTTAAACTCTTTCCTTCGTTTCAGGGCCTTTGGCATTGTTTAAATCTGTCTGCCAGATATGTTTAGTCATGCATGCCGAGGATAAATGCTGCACCTTTTCTTTCTGCAGTCCCTGCCTCCACCATATAAAACGATTAGCTAGGCACAGATCTTTTTGTTTCTTCTGGGGATGTTCCAGCATGTCATTGCTAGACAAACATAAACCTGATATCGTTTGTCTCCACACTATGTGCTGGGGCATGTCTTGAATGAATAAGACGCTGTAACCAATGGCCATTCTGATGGGCCTGAGGTCTTAGGCCTGTTTCTGCCGCCCCTTTACAGCGTATATACTGTACAGTTATGTGCAGCTCAGGCCTGTCACACTGCATAAGCCAGGCAAACATTAAGTTATTGGTACCAACATCTGCTTGCTTCAGCACATTTGCATTTGTGTTTGGTCCAAAAAGTGGTATTGCGTCTGGCTGTATTGATGCCAAGCGCTTAAAAAAATACATCAAATGGATCCCTTTTGATGATTTGATTCCTGTTGGGAGTCATTTGCTTATGTGCGAAGATGATGCTCATTCGGGATGGATATTACTATGATTTTGGCTGCAGACTAACAGGACAAACTTCGTGTTATGGCAGTATTTTGCCACGGAAAGGTCAGGAGATGCTGGGTAATTCAGTTATGGCAGAGCGCCTATGAATCTGTCAGGGGAATGTGTGCTCGCCTGTCAGCTCTTTATTGTCTGCTGGTGAAGATTGAAGATCTCAGGAGGACTTGTGCTGATTGGTTGAAAATGTCTGTGCCAGTGTTCTGGAAGCAGAGTACCTGCAAGAGGCACCTGCTGCTAAAGGATTAGCTACATCCTGTTTTAATCTTGTTTGGTCATGAAAGAATGTGGTTGTTTTTTTCTCTCTTTTTGTAACCTCCCTCATAGTAGATGGTTTGATATTCGAATGCTTTTGTAATAAAAAAATAAATAACATTTGAGTGCAAAAATTATTAGAAAAAAGCAGTGTGTCTTTATTGGAGTTGTCTTCCTCCCATCCTGGGTTGTGTTAAACCCGAAATAAATCTCACTTTAGTGCCTCCTCTGTTGAAAATGGAAGTTGCTGGGTCGGATTGTTGCTATGCTGTTTGACGGACACGGAACTTATGTGTGTGTTTTTTTTGAGGGAATATTCAAACGTCATTTTTGGCCAGTGTTGACAGCCCTACCTCACGGTGCTGAGCTTCTGAACATGTTTCAGAATGGGGTGCCCAATGGGGCTATGAGTGCAGACTCTTGTGTGGCACCACGGTGTGACAGTGCTGACAGTCCCTGTGGACCTGGCGGGGCATCTGTAATTCACATTAAGAGGGGAAAAACGCTGTTCACACACTACACCGGCTGAGACACAGCGGTCTAGCAAAAACGGTTTACTAATCGGCTACACATAGTGCTCAGGTGAATAAGCGTAAACGGATCTAAAAGGCGACCGTTTCCACATCCATTAGCGTCATAACAGACATTAAAGGTCTTATATATTCTGAATGAAATTGATATGAGGTGAATGCATTCATTTTTTAACAGGCAATTAGCAAAAGAGCAATCTTAAAAAGTCCCAAGTTTATTACGAGCAATTTATAGGTAAATTAATGTGAAAAGCAGACCAAAGTGCTTCAGAGCAGTAAGAGCATCAGTACACATTAGTTTAAGTAACTGGTAGAACATTATTTACCCAAATGATCAAAGAAAATGACTCAAATTGACAAATTAATTTCGTCCAGAGAGACCGTTTGAAATTCAAATGTCTATTGGATTCTCTTTGGGGTAATTTCATGTCTCTGTCTCTCTTACAGTGTGGGCAACTTCATTTCATGCCAAAGGAATAAAAATATGTTTTGCCAAATAAAAATGACAGGACACTGACAATTTCTAGTCCAGGCTACTTACAGGGCTCATACACTGAATTATCTCAGTGCATAAAGCATAGGTTGTGATTAAAGGGTGGCTTGCCACTGCTAGTTTGTGGGTAAACAGTGAGCCCTAGGTACCCTTTAGTGGTAAGAAAATGGTGACCATTGTTCAGCTCAATGGTCTGTTCTCATCATTATATTATATTATAAATTGCTTAGTTTAGTAATGTTCTGAAGTTCGTGGATGCATTAATGAGGCATTGTGTAAAATGGAGACAAATAACACAGTTGCAGCAGGGGGCACTTCCGTGTGCATTGTCTAGCATGCCAGATTTGGGGGTAGATGAAAACCAGCTTGTACCAGTTTATCTCTGGGGTTGTTTCCTGTTGAAATAACTAATAAATGCAGGTCCTTAAAAAGATCCCAAAGTTATCTGTCAGTCTAGACAATGTGCCAAAGATCAGTAAGAATCCATCTTATGACATGACTGAGTGGTATAAACGCAGACTGCAAAACACAGGAAAATTGCTTCTCTTTTGTTGCCATATTTTTGTGAGCCCGATGAGTGTATTATAAAAAATTAAAAAGTGGAAAAGGAGAGCCTTTTAAATCTTTCCCGCTTATTCTTTCCCTGGGCTGAAGACATTGCTCAGGACTGCACACAGATGCACACACACCTCTTCTTCGGTCTCAGTAACAGTTGTCATAATATTGAGAGTAACGAGCACTGCAGGACCAGGAAGTGGGAAGGGGCGCCATATAAATCAGAGAAGCCAAAGCTAATGCGCGATGCGCAGTGTTCTGCAGCTTCTGCAGTCCTCCACAATCCCAGGGTCCTGGGATACCATGCGAGTGGGAAAGGTGCTTCATCTGTCCTGCTGGTGAGCCCCTCCTTCAAATGCACCCAGCCTTTACCAAAGGATATGTATCCTCAGACCACAAAGAAAGTGCCAATCAAAGGTGAAAAATGTCAAAATATAACCTCAGTTTTTAGAGAAATTAATCACTGGATCAGTGTTCTGTTTGGTGTAGGGAATGTTTTAGGGTGTGTGTGCGTGTATGTGTGTGTGTGTGTGGGGGGGGGGGGGGCGATTTCCAGGGGGCCAAGGGAGAGGTGGGAAAAACTTGAAGAATGGCATCGGTTTAAATAAACAACAGCAACAGCAAAATTAAGACAAAGTCAGCACGTTGCAAAATAATACATTATGTTAAACTAAGAATGAAACATTATCTCAGGAAGAAAGATGAACTAAATACATACCAGCCAAGTGAAATATTGTTTAATCTAGTTTGCTGCACTGTCTGGGCTACTCAGTGAAATGAATGAATGAAATATCGTGCACTGAAATGCTACCACTAGAGCCTTCTGTATTTTGGAAGGGTGTCCCCTGCACCCGTCCCATAGCTACAGGAATCATGACTTCTCTCAGGGGGGATTCATTGGCGTTCATGTTTCATCTGCCCGTGGACACTGCTTGGTCAGAGAGGAGCACGTAAATTATGGGATTGCTGTGACTAGGGTTACATTGAAATGTGGTTTATTGGTTCCTGAGGAGCAGCTGACAGTGACCCCCCCTAAGGACCAGCCCACTCTGACTCTCCATCATTTCGCTTATTGATTTCTTATGTTATTTATTTTAACTCTTTTCATTGTAAGTCACTGCTGTGCAAGGTTTCCTTTGATGTAGGCTATTTAATCACACTGTAGCAAATACAGTGGACATACAATCGCTTGCGTAGTATGTTACATGTCCATGTTAGCTAATCCAATGCTAGTTTACCAGCTGCTACCCACTATCTCAACACTGAGCAGCAAATATCCCTGTCTTCCATGCAAAATTTCCCAAAAATCACCATAGTCAGGAAAATCGCGAGCATCGTTGGGCTGAATGGCCTGTTCTCGTCATTGTATTATATTATATTATGTTATGTTATGTCCCAAGACTTGTTCCCAGGTCATCTACAGTACATAAAAAAACTGTATTTTGAAACAATAATTACTTGGAATAATGTTAAAAATATGTTAAATATTTACTACAATAAACAGAAGAGCCTGTTAGCTAGCAGGAAACTGACAGGCAAGGGGTGTAATCAGTCTTGCCTTCCTTAGTTTTTGTTGACATACTTGTTTTGACTTCTTTATCATAAAAAAGCAATAAAAAAGAACATTCTGGTTCAACAAAACAAGTAAAACACAAAACAAAATCACATCAAATCAATAAAAGGTTTACAAGGACAAGCAACAAGTAATGTAGCAAGCAACATCTGTAAAAAATAATTACACATTGTAAGTTGGAGACAGAAGAGAGCTTGATTTTGCATACAGGCCATAGGCTATGGTGAAAGCCTGATTTTCTCCTGCATTTAGCCATTGCTAGTGAACTATCTACATTGTCTTTCAATCCAGGCTGGTTTTTAGAGACTTGACATTTATTATATTAGCTGTAATAATGTAAAAAAGGTGGCTTGTCAAAAATAAAGCAGAGGTGACTAAAGATACAAAGAATCCCAATGTTTTTCTCTGATAGAGGAAGTATTTTCCCTTACTAAACCCACAGAGGATAAAGAAACACTATGTATCTTATTAAAAAGAATCTAAGTAGCAACATGCAGTACACTCAGGAGACACTGTAGTCCGGTTGGGTCCTCATGACTGAACGAGTGGAGGTGGGCTGTGAGATGCTTCTCTGGCTGTAGCTGACCTGCTGTTAAAATGTGAGAACCTGTTCCATATAGGCTACCAGGTGTGCGGTGAGATCCGGCATCGGCTGCCGAAAACATTACTCATTATGTGGGTTCCCAGAATTCCCTGAATACTGTTTTTGAGCTGGAGTGTATAATTCAACAAAAATGAGATGCGCCGGTGTTGTGGTCCACTCCAGTTCAGTTCAGTCAGTTCAGTGCATCAAGTTTGTTCCCTGAGAAAATAAATTCATCTTCACTGAACACTGTGGGCATTTAAAAAAAAATGTTTTTGTTGAATTTCATGAATTGGAATGGAATTGACCCCCAACCCTGATACACACCGAGTTTGAGCGTCCCTGCTCCGTACACTCCGCTTCTGTGGACTCGGAACTCTGGGGCCGCACTGAGAAGGAGAGAAGGGCTGGAATTGATTGGCCTAAATCACAGCCTGGCACATTCTCTGCAGTCTGGAAGCCATTGGTCTGCCACTTGTCCAGTCCCTTTGGTAGCAGTGTAAGAGCAAACTTACGGGCATCACACAGTCCTTTTGAGATCATTTTCCGCCTTTTGCAGGATACAGAGAATGAAAAGCTTGGAATTACAGGGTCATATCTACAGAGTGTATGCTATAGTTTTGGAATATCAAGCTTTTGAACTTCAAAATCCCAGTCGACATTTGAGTCTTTTCTTTACCCTCGTCTGAATGCCACCCCAAAAAGGGCTGAGGGAGTGCTGGAGCAGTCACAGAATCGGGGCTAAAATATTATACAAAGCCTCAAAGGAGAAAGATGAGCCAGGGCATTGATGCCAGCAGGAACATGTACCGTGTAGTGTATTCGGTGTTATATTTAGCCTGTGTATTCTGTAGTGTGTTTGGTGTTGTATTTAGCCTGTGTATTCTGTAGTGTGCTCGGTGTTGTATTTAGCCTGTGTAGTGTGTACGGTGTTGTATTTAGCCTGTGTATTCTGTAGTGTGTGCGGTGTTGTATTTAGCCTGTGTAGTCTGTAGTGTGTTCGGTGTTGTATTTAGCCTGTGTGTTCTTTACTGTGCTGTGTAGTGTGTTCGGTGTTGTACTTAGCCTGTGTGTTCTTTACTGTGCTGTGTAGTGTGTTCGGTGTTGTATTTAGCCTGTGTATTCTGTAGTGTGTTCAGTGTTGTATTTAGCCTGTGTATTCTGTAGTGTGTTCAGTGTTGTATTTAGCCTGTGTATTCTGTAGTGTGTTCGGTGTTGTATTTAGCCTGTGTAGCCTGTAGTGTGTGCGGTGTTGCATTTAGCCTGTGTAGTGTGTTCGGTGTTGTATTTAGTCTGTGTATTCTGCAGTGTGTTTGGTGTTGTATTTAGCCTGTGTATTCTGCAGTGTGTTCGGTGTTGTATTTAGCTTGTGTGTTCTTTACGGTGCTGTGTAGTGTGTTCGGTGTTGTATTTAGCCTGTGTAGTGTGTTCGGTGTTGTATTTAGCCTGTGTAGTGTGTTCGGTGTTGTATTTTGCCTGTGTAGTGTGTTTGGTGTTGTATTTAGCCTGTGTAGTGTGTTTGGTGTTGTATTTAGCCTGTGTATTGTGTTCGGTGTTGTATTTAGCCTGTGTATTCTGTAGTGTGTTCAGTGTTATATTTAGCTTGTGTGTTCTTTACGGTGCTGTGTAGTGTGTTCGGTGTTGTATTTAGCCTGTGTAGTGTGTTTGGTGTTGTATTTAGCCTGTGTATTCTGTAGTGTGTTCAGTGTTGTATTTAGCCTGTGTGTTCTTTACTGTGCCGTGTAGTGTGTTCGGTGTTGTATTTAGCCTGTGTAGTGTGTTCGGTGTTGTATTTAGCCTGTGTATTCTGTAGTGTGTTCAGTGTTGTATTTAGCCTGTGTGTTCTTTATGGTGCTGTATAGTGTGTTTGGTGTTGTATTTAGCCTGTGTAGTGTGTTTGGTATTGTATTTAGCCTGTGTATTCTGTAGTGTGTTCGGTGTTGTATTTAGTCTGTGTATTCTGCAGTGTGTTCGGTGTTGTATTTAGCCTGTGTAGTGTGTTGGTGTTGTATTTAGCCTGTGTATGTGTGTGTTCGGTGTTGTATTTAGCCTGTGTATTCTGTAGTGTGTTCAGTGTTGTATTTAGCTTGTGTGTTCTTTACGGTGCTGTGTAGTGTGTTCGGTGTTGTATTTAGCCTGTGTAGTGTGTTTGGTGTTGTATTTAGCCTGTGTATTCTGTAGTGTGTTCAGTGTTGTATTTAGCCTGTGTGTTCTTTACTGTGCCGTGTATGTGTGTTCGGTGTTGTATTTAGCCTGTGTAGTGTGTTCGGTGTTGTATTTAGCCTGTGTATTCTGTAGTGTGTTCAGTGTTGTATTTAGCCTGTGTTTCTATTTATGGTGCTGTATTAGAGTGTGTTTGGTGTTGTATTTAGCCTGTGTAGTGTGTTTGGTATTGTATTTAGCCTGTGTATTCTGTAGTGTGTTCGGTGTTGTATTTAGTCTGTGTATTCTGCAGTGTGTTCGGTGTTGTATTTAGCCTGTGTAGTGTGTTTGGTGTTGTATTTAGCCTGTGTATTCTGTAGTGTGTTCGGTGTTGTATTTAGCCTGTGTATTCTGTAGTGTGTTCAGTGTTATATTTAGCTTGTGTGTTCTTTACGGTGCTGTGTAGTGTGTTCGGTGTTGTATTTAGCCTGTGTAGTGTGTTTGTTGTTGTATTTAGCCTGTGTATTCTGTAGTGTGTTCGGTGTTGTATTTAGCCTGTGTATTCTGTTGTGTGTTCAGTGTTGTATTTAGCCTGTGTGTTCTTTACTGTACCGTGTAATGTGTTCGGTGTTGTATTTAGCCTGTGTAGTGTGTTTGGTGTTGTATTTAGCCTGTGTATTCTGTAGTGTGTTTGGTGTTGTATTTAGCCTGTGTATTCTGTAGTGTGTTCGGTGTTGTATTTAGCCTGTGTATTCTGTAGTGTGTTCAGTGTTATATTTAGCTTGTGTGTTCTTTACGGTGCTGTGTAGTGTGTTCAGTGTTGTATTTAGCCTGTGTAGTGTGTTTGGTGTTGTATTTAGCCTGTGTATTCTGTAGTGTGTTCGGTGTTGTATTTAGCCTGTGTAGTGTGTTTGGTGTTGTATTTAGCCTGTGTATTCTGTAGTGTGCTCGGTGTTGTATTTAGCCTGTGTAGTGTGTTTGGTGTTGTATTTAGCCTGTGTATTCTGTAGTGTGTTCGGTGCTGTATTTAGCCTGTGTATTCTGTAGTGTGTTCAGTGTTGTATTTAGCCTGTGTGTTCTTTACTGTGCTGTGTAGTGTGTTCGGTGTTGTATTTAGCCTGTGTAGTGTGTTCGGTGTTGTATTTAGCCTGTGTATTCTGTAGTGTGTTCAGTGTTGTATTTAGCCTGTGTGTTCTTTATGGTGCTGTGTAGTGTGTTCGGTGTTGTATTTAGCCTGTGTAGTGTGTTTGGTGTTGTATTTAGCCTGTGTATTCTTTGCTGTTCGGTGCTGTATTTAGCCTGTGTATTCTGTAGTGTGTTCGGTGCTGTATTTAGCCTGTGTATTCTTTGCTGTTCGGTGCTGTATTTAGCCTGTGTATTCTTTGCTGATCCACGAAGATCATTTTATATTGTGAGCCTCAGGGCTGACTCATTTCCGTTGTGCACTGAATTTCTGCCCTGCTCTGTTCAATCTCTGAGGGGCAGAGACAGCGTGTGCAGAGAGAGCGTCAGAGCGGAGACAGAGCGTGCGGAGAGAGCGTCAGAGCAGAGACAGCGTGTGTGGAGAGAGCGTCAAAGCGGAGACAGCGTGTGCGGAGAGAGCGTCAGAGCGGAGACAGAGCGTGCGGAGAGAGCGTCAGAGCAGAGACAGCGTGTGTGGAGAGAGCGTCAGAGCAGAGACAGAGCATGCGGAGAGAGCGTCAGAGCAGAGACAGCGTGTGCGGAGAGAGCGTCAGAGCGGAGACAGCGCGTGTGGAGAGAGCGTCAGAGCAGAGACAGCGTGTGCGGAGAGAGCGTCAGAGTGGAGACAGTGCTTGTGGAGAGAGCGTCAGAGCAGAGACAGCGTGTGCAGAGAGAGCGTCAGAGCGGAGACAGAGCTTGTGGAGAGAGCGTCAGAGCAGAGACAGCGTGTGCGGAGAGAGCGTCAGAGCAGAGACAGCGTGTGTGGAGAGAGCGTCAGAGCGGAGACAGAGCGTGCGGAGAGAGCGTCAGAGTGGAGACAGTGCGTGCTGGCAAAGCCTTTCATTTGAAAGGCAGCGGTGGGAAGTCAGTTAGAGCCGCAGTTGTGCAAAATTCGCTCGCTGCGCAAGATAAGGGAAGGAAATCGAATAAGGGCAGGGTGGGGTGGGGGAGTAGCGGGGAGAGTGCAATGACCACGCAGGTTCAGCCTCGTTGCTCAGTTTTTTTTTTTTGTTTTTTTTTTTAAACAGCGCGCAGATGGAAAGTATCCAGAAGTATCACAGGGGGGGAAATTGCAGAGGGTTGCGTTGGCACGGAGCCTGGGGCTATTTCTCCCACTCTCGTTTGAGTCAGGCTTCATTTAGCCACAGATACAAGACGGCCGGCACTTCGGTAAATACATTTCTAGCCATCGACCTCAGAAAGCATAAGAACAGCTTTTTAATAGGTGTACAGTCCTTCCCTTTCCACTGCTAGAAGGAAGTATTTTAAAAGGCCTTTGTTTGAAGTGAAACACACGCCACAATTCGGCAGTAAGCATGCAAACTGTGCACAGTACAGCGGCCTGCATTACAAATGCAATCCCCTGAACCAAGCTTTGAAGCCAAGCTTCCCAGTGCCGTTGTCAACCCTCGGGCAGAGCCACGCTTGGGGAGGAAAATGTTTCTTAACTAGCTTGAAAGCTCCCCATGCGATGAATGCACCTCAAGGCACCATGACTCTGCATTAAAGCTGCAGCCTAGTGTGGAATGAGAGGGGGATCCGTTTCCCCGCGCGACGGGCGCGTACATCCAAGGAGAGGGACAGAGGACGTCTGTGACATTGTGTGTGTCTAGTCTCAGCCAATCAGATTCTCAGTGGAAGGATAGCTCTGATTGGGCAGTTAGGGTTAGGGCTAGGAACACATGCACAAACCAGGCAAGCTGGGGAGGTGGGAGAACAGCCCTTTTGATGCACAGCAGCTGGTCGTCACTCAGGGGGTGTGGCTGTCTGCCCCAGGTTTGTCTGGGACCTGGAGTTCTCCCTTTCCCTTCAGAATGGAGCAAACAATGGAGCTGGAGGGAACACTGGAGAGAAATTAATGCACTCGAGTACTAGCGGGTTCAACTACTTGACATGTGGACCAATATTGTTCTGGTTGCAGGGAGAAATGTAACACATTTGTGTTCCTGTTCTTGGAGGCGTCTGACCTGTTTTAACAAAGACAAACGAAAGGAAACAAGAAGACAGACTTACACGCCAAACAGGCTGGATATTATCCCGGGAGTGAGATAATTGAGCGAAGATTTGATCGCACGGCTTGCATTTGAAATGGCCCACCGTGCTCTGCCTGTTCCCCACGCACGCTGTTTATCACACCGATTAACGGGAACGGGCTGTGGGAGGCTCTTTGGGCAGGCTCTGGGGAGGGGGCGTGGGAGGCTCTGGGGAGGGGGCTGTGAGAGGCTCTGGGGAGGGGCGGTGGGAGGCTCTGGGAGGGGCGGTGGGAGGCTCTGGGAGGGCGTGGGAGGCTCTTGGGAGGCTCTGGGGAGGGGCGGTGGGAGGCTCTGGGGAGGGGGCGTGGGAGGCTCTGGGGAGGGGCTGTGGGAGGCTTTTGGGCAGGCTCTGGGAGGCGGTGGGAGGCTCTGGGGAGGGGGCTGTGGCAGGCTCTGGGAGGGGGCGGTGGGAGGCTCTGGGGAGGGGCGGTGGAGGCTCTGGGAGGGGGCTGTGGGAGGCTCTTTGGGGCAGGCTCTGGGGAGGGGCTGTGGGAGGCTCTGGGGAGGGGGCTGTGGGAGGCTCTTGGGGGCAGGCTCTGGGGAGGGGCTGTGGGAGGCTCTAGGGGAGGGGGCTGTGGGAGGCTCTGGGGAGGGGCTGTGGGAGGCTCTGGGGAGGGGACTGTGGCAGGCTCTGGGAGAGGGCGGTGGAGGCTCTGGGGAGGGGCAGTGGGAGGCTCTGGGGAGGGGGCGGTGGGAGGCTCTGGGGAGGGGGCGGTGGGAGGCTCTTCAGGCAGGCTCTGGGGAGGGGGCTGTGGAGGCTCTGGGGAGGGGCTGTGGGAGGCTCTTTGGGCAGGCTCTGGGGAGGGCTGTGGGAGGCTCTTGGGCAGGCTCTGGGGAGGGGGCTGTGGGAGGCTCTGGGGAGGGGGCTGTGGGAGGCTCTTTGGGCAGGCTCTGGGGAGGGGGCTGTGGGAGGCTCTGGGGAGGGGGCTGTGGGAGGCTCTGGGGAGGGGGCTGTGGGAGGCTCTGGGGAGGGACTGTGGCAGGCTCTGGGGAGGGGGCGGTGGGAGGCTCTGGGGAGGGGGCAGTGGGAGGCTCTGGGGAGGGGGCTGTGGGAGGCTCTGGGGAGGGGGCTGTGGGAGGCTCTGGGGAGGGGGCTGTGGCAGGCTCTGGGGAGGGGGCGGTTGGAGGCTCTGGGGAGGGGGCTGTGGCAGGCTCTGGGGAAGGGGCGGTGGGAGGCTCTTCAGGCAGGCTCTGGGGAAGGGAACCGTTCGGCCTTCGGGTGGTGCTGGGCTTAGCGGGACCGGCGGGAAAGACGGAACACAGTAAGGAGCGGAGCATTTGCAGGCAGCGCACGCTGTTATTACGCTCAGCGCACAGCGGGGGCCTGTCTGCACTCAGAGTCTCAGCCCTGGGGAACCCGAGGCACGGCTTGCTGGCGGGGTGCTGTTCACCCGCAGCATGGACCCTTGGCATGGCCCCCGGGGGCCTGTGAGGGCAGGATTGAGGGGAAGGTGATTGGCCCTTGCCAAAGCGGTGTGCAAACACGCTCTGAGCTGCGGGGGGCTTGATGCTGCCTGGGACGGTTTGGCCACGTGTCACATTTGGAAGAGGCGAGCTCTTTCTGCCCGCTGGGGGCGGGACTTGTTGTCAGGGTTCGGCGTGTGCCTCAGACACTTCAGCCTCTGTTTAGAGCTGCAGCTTCCCCGCCTGCCCGTGGAAAGCCTCCGGGTGCTCAGATTTTACTCAGCACTCAATCCACCAGTTAAAGCAGTCGATTCTGCACCTCACCTCGTTTCTTCATTCTGAATCGGTTGCTTATTAAGGCTATTTGTTTTTTATTTAACCTTAATTTATGCAGGGTAAGTTGACTGAGCACACCAGCCCATTTACTCCAATACCCTGTTAACCCCCCCCCCCCCCTCAGCCAGATCTCTACTTGTAGTGAGTGCAGAGCTATAGCCCAAACTATTACGCATGCTCCAGGTACCTGCTTTACTATGGACTACAACGGGGCGGGTACTTACAGTCCATAGGCAGGTGTCAGAGAACACCTGTCCCAGGTTGCCACACCTACTGAATACAAACACAGGGGCTAGGCTTACTTATTGGCTGGAAAGAGGATGATCTTACTCGCTAGAAAGCTATCCACTAAAGAAAGAAAATCTTGGCTTCTATGTTCAGTTATTTTACTGCTGAAGTGCTAAAAAGAAAATGCCGATTGCATGGGTTTAACATAACTACTATTTGAATAACTGTGATTTATACAGTTGACCAGTAGCAAGCTATTTCAGACATGGCCATGACTTATATTTTCAATATTTTTATATTTACTTTTATTTAAAATATTTGGCAATAACAGACATTTCTATAGAAAACTGGTGGTGAGAGAGTGGGGGAGTGGAGACTAAGTTGAAAGCCTGGCAAGGAGAAATGATATTCTCTCATACGAGAGCAGATACGGATAATCTACAAATTCCAATAAATTTTCGGACAAAAATATCACGCTTGTCTCTTTTCATTCATTGCTGGTTGCCATTGCTTTTCTAAGCAACACACCAACTGCAAAACGACCTGCTTGACTTGCCATTTTAGTGGAATACAGACTGAAGTAGCCTGTGAGGGCCTGAGAAATCAATTTGCAGTATTATGTTACCAGTTCTACTGCCAGTTAAAAATGAAATGTTTTCAATGTAGGGTTTTAGTTACTTCACGTGTAGTTACACTGTCTACAAGGTTGGGGTCAGTTAATTGAGCTTCTTACTTGGCCTGTAGCAGGAATAAAATCTGTGAGCCATGCTGTTCTTTACATTGCGCTGGTATATCAGATAGACTGATCAGGCTCTCTCTACATGGACAGCAGATGCTGACTAATCAGAATCCTCCTAGGCTGGGTAGACAAAAGCAAGTATAGATATAGCACTCTCACTCAGTGGTCTCCCATTCCTCGATTAAGAGAGTATGTGAAAGAAGCTGAAGTATTTAAATGGAAACTTAATGTCTAATAATACAGCATGTGAGCCGGCTACATAAGTATTTGTTAACAGCAGATTAATAAATACATTTCTCTAAAGTTACTGGAAATGAGCATTTAAGTGCTGCTTTTTAAAAACGTTATTCCCAGGGGAGAACGCCCCTGGACCCCCTAAGCACTGATGTGTCAAATCACCCCTAAGTCTCCTTTTACTAAGTTTGAAGAGATTAACCATCTTAAGTCTTTCCTCGTAGCTTTTAGCTTTCATACCAGGAATCAGTTTGGTTAATTCTTTGAACCTTCCAGAGCCTGTATGTTTCTTTTGTATGGTCCCCAGAACTGCATACAATACTCCACGTGTGGACTAACAAATGTATTGTATAAGATAAGTATAACTTCCTTGGATTTATACTCAATACTTTTGGCTATATATCTCAGCATCCCGTTGGCCTTTTTGGCTGGACCACAACAGTGGGGCCAGCCCTACAAACGCGAATGTCTGTGACTGACTGACTGACTGACTGACTGATGGAGTTACACCGCGCATGTCTGTGACGTTGGCCGGTTCCAGGTTTTAACCTGGTTTAGTTTTAGCTACCATTTAAACTGACTATGATGGGAAGATATCTAAATGAAGAGGAATAAACTAGTAGTTTAAATTGAATCGAGACACGCATGAAAGAAGCTCGTCGGTACCTTATCAAATGCTTTTTGGAAATCTGTGAATGTAATATCATAAGCTTTGTTATAGTCAAGACACTTGGGAGTTTCTTCAAAGAATAGGCCTACCATAAGATTTGTCAGGCATGACCTTCCCTTGTGAGAACCATGCTGGCTATCCCTTAGGATGTTGTTATTTTCCAGAAGCACTTCTAACTTGTCTCCAATGATAGATTCCAGTATTTTAGATGTGATGCAAGTGAAACTGACAGGCCGGTTGTTTCCTGGATCAGTACAGTCCCCTTTCTTTTACATTGGTATTATTTTACCTCGCTTCCAGTCCTCAGATATTTCTTAGCTAGGTAGGTTTGACTAGGAATTTTTGTGTTTTAACAATAGTCTGTAAAAAAAAGTCAACCCCCCCCCCCCACCCACTTCCTCAACCACAAATAGGGACCCCCCCCCGCATAACTGGTCACTCAATTCAAGCACTGCTAACATGCTTATTACAGCAGTAGCAAAACACAAGCTAATCTTAGCCAACTTGAGCCCTGAGTTTGATTACAATACAGTATCAAGCATGGTGAAGCTGGCTGGCTAGCACTATAATTAAAAAGAGTGGGCCTACTCATTTTAGTTTTTTTAGTAGCCTCGATGTGTCTACTGTTGGGTTTGGCTGACATTTTTCGGTGATGACTGATTGCACGGTGATCTTTGGTACACCTTTCACTGCAATGTCCCAAACATTATGGTGCCTTGAAATGTGGGTGGATATAACTTCTAATATGCACTTTGATTGGTCTCTGACCAGTTCTGGTTCCTAACATCAGTCATATTCTGTTGAACATGTAAGATCACATTTTCATGATCATAAATAATAAAAAATAAATTTGACACTTTCGTAAGGAATTTTTTGGGTATTATATTATAATAGTATTTTGGAGGGAGAAATTTGCTTTGATTTTGTATGGAAGTGTATGTTCATGGTCAAATGGAATGATTTTACATGAATTTCTGAAATTAGGTATTTTTGAGATTGTGAAATGATAAACTTGCTTTAATTGATAATATGTGTCATACATACTGTATTATGATATGACATGTTGTTTTCTGTTTATGCTGTTGTTTGTCTGTGTTCAGGGTGTATGCTGTTATTGCCATTGTCTCTTCAGGGTTTATGCTGTTCTTGCTTGTGTCTGTGTTCAGGTTCTAAGCTCTTCTTGCTGTTGTCTGTGTTCAGGGTCTATGCTGTTCTTGCTGTTTTGTGTGTTCAGGTTCTAAGCTCTTCTTGCTGTTGTCTGTGTTCATGTTCTAAGCTCTTTTCACTGTTGTCTGTGTTCAGGGTCTATGCTGTTCTTGCTTGTGTCTGTGTTCAGGGTCTATGCTGTTCTTGCTGTTGTGTGTGTTCAGGTTCTAAGCTCTTCTCGCTGTTGTCTGTGTTCAGGGTCTATGCTGTTCTTGCTTGTGTCTGTGTTCAGGGTCTATGCTGTTCTTGCTGTTGTGTGTGTTCAGGTTCTAAACTCTTCTTGCTGTTGTCTGTGTTCAGGTTTTACGCTGTTGTTTCTGGTGGCCTGTGACACCACTGGTCCAGACCCAGCGCTTCTCTCTGCCTCCCTGGACCCCCCGCTGTCCCCCCAGTCTGGGGTGCTGGATGAGGGGGGTAAGATGGCCTCGCTGACTGAGGGGGGGAAGATGGCCTCGCTGACTGAGGGGGGGAAGATGGCCTCGCTGGATGAGGGGGGGAAGATGGCCTCGCTGGATGAGGGGGGTAAGATGGCCTCGCTGGATGAGGGGGGTAAGATGGCCGCACTGGACCCTGACGGGCCCGCTACCCTGAGCTTCCTGGGTGGCTCCCAGGAGTCCGGCTTCTCCAGCGAGGAAGCAGAGGACCCCAAAGCCCTCCAGTCCCAGTACTTCTGGGATGAGGTTGGGGAGGTCAACGGCACCAATTTGGACCCGGACTCCACTGACGGTATGTGACAACAGCACACCTACCCAGGAGTCTTCTTTCATAATGTGTGTATTATGCTCTAGTGCCCCTGTGTCTGTGTGGGTTTCCTCTGGGTACTCCGGTTTCCTCTCACAGTCCAAAGACATGCAGGTAGGCTAATTGGAGACTCTAAATTGCCCATAGGTGTGAGTGTGTGTGGTGAATGGGGTGTGTGCCCTGATTTTGGTGACCTGTCCAGGGTGTGTTCCTGCCTCTCTTCAAATGCATGCTGGGATAGGCTACAGCACCCCCCGCGACCCTGACCAGGATAAGCAGGTACAAGTAATGGATGGTTGAATGTATCCTCTAGGGTTCTCTGGTAAATATTTATCTTAGGACAGAAGTGCTGATCTAGGATCAGTTTTACCTTTGACCTCATAATGCATATGGTTAGGATATGGACAGGGGAAATCTTGTCCTAGATCAGCACTCTATCTGAGAAACACATACAACCTTTTTCCTGAATGCAGCATTTCTTAACATAATCTAGCCCCCAGGAGGAAGTAGTTGAAGGTTTGCTGTTAATCAGCTGCCAATTTAGGCCTTGAAAACAATGTGTGTGAATGCTTAAGCTAATCAGTGTGTTAAACTAATGCACTGGAAGCCAGCAGAACCTGTGGATCTCCAGGTTTGGAGTTGGAGATCCTGAACATAAATGCTTTTGGAGGAGTGTCATGGACAGACGTTTCCTTCAGCACTCCATATACTGCTAGTGGCTCTTTCCTCAAATATCACTTATGAATCTCTTCAGGTGTTTCTTAGGAGGGGTTTTATGTAACTTACTAGGTTGTGTGAAATTTTTTGTAAACTAGCTTTTTTGTGGGCGGTCTTGGGCTAAAGATAATAGACCATGTATTTGCAGCCTGCTGTCTTTATACGTGATGATTCACTTTTCCATGAACTCAATATTCCTCGTCAGACAGAAAAAACTAAGTTAACAAAAAGGGGGCAGGGAAGCTTTGTGGATCAGTCCACAGTTGAAAAAAAGAGTCACTGGTATGTTTTAGAGATCATTCTCAGCTGTCATAATACTGCTATTTGGGTGACAAATCAAAGCCCAGTCTTGCAGGACAGGCATGATGACAGGTCTCTTCCCCTGAATGTCAAAGCAGTCATTTGAGCTGAAGAGGCAGTGATGGAAATGGCTATTCAGCTTCATTAGATCACATTAATATTCATCTCACTCCAGCCTCCCTCTTGCAATTACTGTTTGAGCAGCTGATTGTCCTGGATGCAGAAGTGAATCTGCGGGCCCAAAGTCCTGCGTAGTGCAGTAGATGTCTGGAGGTTTGGCAGGAAGGTATGTGATCAGACTGCTGTGGCACCGAAGCCAGCCATTCACAGGACGGGAGGGACACACGCGTTGAAGAGCCGAAAACGTGGCTCGCTATAAAAAGATTTGCCCGTATTGTAAACACTTTGAATCACAGAGGCAAGTAACATACGCCATATTCAGAGCATACGCATTTTATTCCAGCAAATTTAATGTGGGGGTGCGGTTGCCCGGTTCAGCGTTAGTATTGTCTCGCCCGCATGCTCGCCGTCACAGAGCTGGGAAAATTTTGCTGCGCTCCGCAGATGGTGGGCTTTGTCCCCCCCGCCACCCCCCACCCCGTCTCTCCCCCCAGACGGGCTTTAAATGGGATTCCTTCTGCGGGAAGTCTGCTGCAGTCAGCTTACTGACTTAAGCAGCACAAGCACTTTAATCCTTCTTGGGAGAGGGGGACCTTTTTTTTGTGCGATGCAGGTTGTGTTTGTTCTTTTTTTCATCGCTGTGCCTGTGCCCTGTTTACTCTGAAAGTAATCCCCCCACCCAGCCTGGCCTCCAAACAGGTGGACAAAGGGATCTGCAGGTCTGCAGTGTGTCTGTGATGCTCCTGCTGTCAGTGGTTAGGTAACCACACCAAACCACACACTCTCAGAAATAAAGTCACAGGGGAGGTACATTTTTGTTCTTTAGAGAACGAAATATTGAATTGAGAATGAATTCTCAAATATTGTACCCTGAATGTACAACAACGTTCTATTTGGGTACTGATAAGTACCTTTTATGAGCAAAAAAGGTACAAATAAATTGGGTACTGCTGGCTAGGGGGCGCAGTTTTATGTACCCTTAGGGTGCCACCACAGTGCCAAGCGTACCTTTTATACCTTTTGTCTGAGTGGATCAGCCGCAGCACCAGCCCCTCTCTTTGGTTTGGTACTGCTTTTAAGGTCTCTGCTGTGGTGTGCTACATTCCCCGTGCATATGTTAGCTCACACTTTGTGTCAGTCTGTTTAATTGGCTGCAAGGGGAGAGCGAGTTGTTGTGGGAATGATTGGCTGTTAGAATATTAACAGGATTCCCGCTGTGGCTCTGTCATGGGAGTGGGGTGGGGTGGGGAGGGGAGGGGAGGGGAGGGGGGGCGGGGGGGTGGGCAGCCCAAGCAATCTGACAACATCAGATTTCGGGTTAGTTAGCACTAATCACACCTTCCTCTTTGTGCAGACTCGGTAACGTCACAAAAAAAACATTTTTTTGCTTCTTCTGATAATTTCATCAGAATAATGCATTCAAAATGGCCAAATTCAGTTTAAACCGTAAAAACGGTGGGCCTCTTTCCTCACAAGCTAAAACTGTGACAGTCTCCCTTGATGTCCTCCTGGTTTTTGTCTTGTAACCATATTGTAATCTGTTTTATCCTAATTGGGTATGCCCAGTCATATCTGTCTCATACAGGAGCTGTGAAACTCTGCTCTGACAGCTGTCAGTTTTACTGGCTTCACTCAGCTTCACTCACTTTGTTCTTACATCTAGTGACATTTCAGAACCTCTAGTAATAAGATCATTTGTTCGTTTATTAATTGCATGGATAGGCCGAGAAGCCTAATGTCCCTAGTAATGCTGCTTCTTTAACTGCAAAGCCTAATCAGCTCATTTGCATTATTTATATTTCAAATAAAACAGTCGCTTACAGCTTTTAGGATTCCTTCTAGATACAGAAAATATGATTTGACCTGTATCTGGGATATTCCCCAATTTTAGAGAAGGTTTATGCAAATTATTATGTATCTATTGTATGCCGAGCGTAAATGTAAGTGAAGTGTGCTGAAAGCATACGGTATGATTGGTTCACTGATGGACATGTCTAACATGCCAAAAAAGATTTTAAAGGCGATGCAGAGATACAGGCTATACATAATATATTTTGAAATGTGGAAATGTGAACTTGGGTTGGATTTTTAAAATAGCAATTCTACAAAACTTTTAATACAAAAATCCTTAAGTAAACTAGTGACCTAGTTTTTTAGATGAGAAAGTACTATATTACTGGAAAAGATTTCTGAAATAATTCTTCTCATTATCAGCTTTATGAGAAAGAAATGATAGAAATGCTCTTTATACTTTAGCTGAATATCTTTCATATCTAATAGCTTAGTATGATGGAAATATGCTATAATAATGTTTTTGAAATTGCAAGACACTTTGTGAAGCTATAAATGCATTAGGTAATTGTTAAGAGATCAACATTAATGGAATTGAGGGTTTGAAAAAATATTAAAAACTTTCTAGAAGTTTGCTGCACAAGTGACACTTTGTCAACCCCCGCCCTTCTGCCACACTCCTTGGTTACTGTTGTTAGGTAGGACAAAACATTTGTCAGGAGTCTCCCATTGAAAACTGTTGGAAAACCTCTATTTTAAAATTGGTTTGTATTTTGACTTTGTAGTTGTCTCTCATTGAATATTTTCTTCGAAATTTCTACTAAATGCCGCCAACAAGACCTTCTGTATGCCATTGAGTCAATGGTTTGCTTGATTTGTTGTGTATGTTAGTGGCTAAGTTTACAATATGAGCTATTCCAATTTTGTTTAGTCTGTTCAGAAAATGTGGACCTAATTGAACTTGTAATTCACGAATTGAAATAAACCCTTAATGGTCTGTAAGTAATAAATACACAACTTCCTTCCATGTCCAGAATTGGTTGAATTGAAATGTAATTGATTCCATCCCTGTTAATATCATGATTCCTGCACACTTACATTGTGTCACGACACACTGGGCAGAGAGATAGCAAGCCAAGCAATATCAATACATTGCTGAATCGTAGTTTATTAAAGAGGCTTCAAGATTTTAACATCTCTCTTTTTACAATAGTCCTCCTTGTATTGTTTTAAGTAAGTGTATTTGTTCTATTTTGTCATTTTTATACGATGAGTGCAAATAAATCAAATCAAATCAAAATCAAAGTTGTCAAAAGGGGCATTAATATCTCTCCGTAATAACCACCCAGTGTGGCGTGAAACTGAGAACACACACAGCTTGCTTACATGTACAAAGAATAGATAATTAGCCCCTTAGTGCACATGCCAAATCTGGCCAATCCTTGCCCATTTAGGGGGTACCCTATTTAAAGCATAAATAACTCCAAATGTGAACACCACAAAGAATGAAGCAAGACATTTGTATCATTTACAATACTGGCTTAGATTACTTTATATTCATAATATTTGCAAAAATAAAGTGCCACAAATGCAATTGTCTAGGCAAAAAATCTAAAATGAATTTGCTCTGTTTTAGTTCGCAATGAAATACTGGGAGATTGCATATATACAGCAGGTTAAAGTATACTTGTCCTGGATCAAAAACTTCTTGACCACAAGTTCATAAAATCTAAGGGTGGATATGTAGAATTACTAAAGATCTGTGAAGCAAAAACTAAGCAGTGTACCCAGCATCTCCAAATCAACCCAAAATGTCTAAATTATGCATTGCTGTAAATCACAACAACTTCAGGTATTTCACTACAAATCAACTGTTTTCACTCAAGAAACTCACTGTTGCATCATTTTCAAGTGGTAATTACAAGCTTTCTGTCAGTTCAGTGGTCTAAAATAGCTAGGGGTCCAGAAACATATCCAAAATCTCTCCAAAAAGGAATATAATGCTTTTTGTCCATTGTAAAGCATGTAAATGAGCCCCTTATAGAGGTTTAAGATGAAACAATGATATCAGATTTAAACAAAATGCAAACATATTGTCACACAATGCTGTACAGTACCTAAATGTGTAATAACTAACTATTGGGTATATCTATACTCTGTACTCTCGTATGTTTTCTTGTATGGGGATGGGACGATATGAAAACATATATGAAATGTTCAACCGTCCACCACGTTTTGGTAATGTTCAACACTCTCGTCATCACAGTTGCATGCATCACAAAAGCTATTACACTACTAACTAAGGCTTACATTACAGTGTGAAATATCCACATTATATAATACCACTAACCTATTTAAAGACACTCAATTTCAAAAATAACGTATATAACCGAAATATTTTGAGCAGTAATACTTACATAGCAATGATGAAATTTTATCTGTGTTCTGTAGATAGAGACAAAGACAGTAAATCAATGACAGTTCTATCCGCTTCTGTTTTGCTCCAGAAAATGATGTCAGATAGGTCTATCAGCAAACATATAGCTATGCCCAGAAGTCCTCAATAATAATAGTATTTTCCAAGAAATTACGAAAAACGTTATCCAACATTTCATTAGGTGCAGTGTCTTTTACTGCTACCACAGAGTGAATGCGTAAGTGAATGCGATGATAAGAAAAGTTTCGGTTACGCTGACCTATAAAACGCTATTCCAAAAGCACAATTAGACATGTTATACATCGTTAGAAAGCTTATACTCTCACCTACTGAATAAATGAATTGTCAATCAAGCCAGACTGTACTAAAAACGGCGACAACACCGTAAACAATACGTGTGGTATTACGCACAGCTATTTTGGAAGGTACCCAGGCATCACAATGCGTGTATATTTCGCAAACGGATTGTCCAAGACAATATATGACCACTGAGACTCAAAAGGGACATCTCTACGCGTAAAACCAATGGTAAGGTTGTATATTTATTCAATATTTAGTCCCAGATATTGACTGTAGAATGACATGGTATCATTTTTTTAAACTTTGTCTGGTTTATTTTGTTATTCAGTGAGCAGTGTTTTCACTGCTGGATTGGCATTAGGGCTAATGTCGGGTTTATCTTGTTGCTATAATGGAATACAATTTTTGAGTGGTGAAAGAATATTTTTATGAATGCCCAGATAGACAATATTGTCCATTATGTCGTGGGTGGGGGGTGTAGTTGCAGATGAGACTGCAGGTAGGGGTTGCGTGTTAAATGAACGACCAGAGCGACAATGGTGGGGCTGCGAAACTCCGTATTCGGCATAGCTGTCGTGTATCGTCAACTAATGCAACTGAAACAAAGCGTTTCTGTTTTTAACTCGTACTTAGTTGCAGTAACACTGAATGTCTGAGTTCAGCAATCTCGGCACGCCGGCGTGCCGACCACTAGGGGCTTTGCGCTAAGAGGTTAACGTTACCACAACGCAGCTGCTAGAAGATCCTACCAGCTTCTGGGCACGGCGTCTTGGTCCGGTCGCCCTCCGCATCGACGATGGCATTCACGGGGGGTCACGGAAAGCGGTCGTTAGCTAGCGTTCAGCTTTGTTGGTTCAGGTTTTCTAAAAGGTTCTAAAATGTTCTCGGGCTATTGTTCGGTTGTGGGTTTGTGCCGTATGGTTGATTTGATTGATTGACAGTAAACTTGGTTTGACATGCAAATGGTAGAGCTATGAGAGCTACGTGAAATCCTTCAGTCATGCCTTCCTCAGGACGTGGCCATCTTGGTCCGTCATTCAAAGCAAGCTAGGAATCCCCCCCCCCCCTTATTCCGGGTCACGGGGTCAAACCACTTTGCAACATACATTATCAAACATGGGCTGCATCTGAATAGTCAAAAACAATTACGTCCTATGTCTTTTCCTAACCACTTTTCCTTGACCTCGATGGAAAACGTCATGAGGTCAAGGAAAGATGTGAAGGAGAATTCATAAAGATTTAAGAAAAGACGACCGCGGTGCTAAGAGAATCCAACTGCACTTACACTAGGCGACGTAATTATGCGACGGCGGATGTTATTGACGTGAGTCTGCTGTGGTGAAACTACAATGTTCCGAAGATGGACTACTAAAAGCGCATCTTAAGCCGCGTTTCCACCGCAGGAACTATACCCCGGAACTAGGAACCTTTTGAGGAACTCAGTGCGTTTCCACCGCAGGAACTAGGGTCTAAATTTAGTTCTGGGGGCTTTGTTTTACCCCCCAAAACGTTCCTGCTCGGGGGGTAGTACTTTCCGAAAGTACAGGAACCTTTTGGGTGGAGCTTGCAGCGCTGAACATTTCTGATTGGTCGAGTACTCGTAGCATTTGTGTTGTATTTATTTTCCGCCATTACCCGCCATGTTTGAAAATATTCAGCGGCAAACCAATTTATTTTCATAATAACTTAAAATCAAACTTTTATATTATGCGGCGCAGTAGCCTACTTTTGGTTATAGCCTGTCAACGTCTTGGAATTATAACGTGTGCTCTTCTGTTCTTTTCTTGCTTTAGTATTCGTGTTATAAAATGCTAAGCATTCGTTCTGGGACAGCATATTACGTAGGCTACCAAAACATTCAAACGGATTAATTCGGTTGCTGAATATTTTCTTCCGGATTTTCTTTGTTAGCCCGTTGTAATTGACTCAAAACGTTTGATACAGTTATGTGAGGTATGCGGTAGTTCTGCATAATTAACATTGGTGATACAGTACAAGCAAACTGGAAATCACCTTCCGCACTTTTTATCCGGGTAAAATAACAGGTTAATTCTAGTAATCTTCCCTTTAGCTTTTTCAGACTGCCGTAATTTTACTCAATTTTACTGCCATTTTTCAATTCCACGAAAAGACCAGGAAGACTATGGACTAATTTATGGTGCATGGTTCGCATCTGGAGGGCACACTTCGCTGCTCGGCTAGCAGTAACTTCGAAGGAAAGCAAACGATGGCTGTACCACTACTAATTTACATTTTCACGCAAGTCCGAGTTTTCGTTCTATTCTTATCTTTTTGCGATTAGCCTATATGGAATTGACGACGAGAAAGTAATAAAACAGCAAATTGTTTACAACGTGTGCATGTTTTCTGCTGTTAATGAATGTGTTTGAGAGGATATATGAAAATCAATAGGCTAAATACAAAAGTAACCATATGTAGTCATTGTTGGTAACCCGTTGTATATAAGTGGAATAAACCCCTCCGGGCTGTCCCGGTTATTAGAAAATAATGTAGGCTACGTCGGTGGTAGTATGGGGTTACAGAAGAAATCATATGACAGATGGACCGACGACAACGTCAGTGGGCTTTTGCCTAATCTTTGCGGTACTTTAGACCCCGGTGGAAACGCAGACAACCATTGGCTGAAGGAACCTTTTAGTTCCTGGTAAAGTAGTTCCTGGGACTGAAAGTTCCGGGTAATTTTGGTGGAAACGCGGCTTTAGATACTTCGCCCCGTGCGTTCTTATTGTGTTGTTTCATGCAGGGCAGGCTATATAAACGTGGACAACCCGGTGAAAAATATTACTTCATTCCCAAGGTTGGAATTGAAATAAAAAAGGAATATAGGCTACCAGTCACAAAAGTGAAATGAAATGGTTGTCACATTGAGAATGGTTTCTCACACTCACCCTCCTGTCCACTCATATTTATCGACATGAATTCCAATTAGTATGATTGCATGAAAATAATTGTTAAAGTTATGCAAGATAGGCATAACATGTTAGGCCTACAAATCTACTACTGTACATATCATCATTAAGTTTCAAACATGTTGAATTAAAAACAGCATCTGGCTAAAAACGTCTCATATCCCTTTTTCTTGAAAGATAGATTACTGTGTTGTGATTAATATGCTGATTATGATCTGATTATAAGCCTATGCATGTAATGAATGTAATGTAATAGCTTAAGAACCACCACACAACTCAGTCATGTTGATTGTTTGTTTTTGTGAACGGCCGAATGGTGCGTCGCTTTAAATGATGCTGCTGCAAGGAATTGTGGGATGGCATTATCTCCTTTCTTTTCGTAAAGGAGGGTCCAGTGTCCACTATGCTAAAGGAGATAAGAAAGGAAGCATTTAAGCACCTTTCCTTAGCATTTAGAGAATTCGAACAGCTGTCATCATGGCTGCCACTTAGATACCTCCGGGTCATTTCACTCAGTTAGGAACCTTCCTAAGCAAAAAAGACTATTCAGACGCAGCCATTGTCAATGGTCAAATATCATTCAATTGCACGTCAAGCAAGCTGGAGACATTTATGAACCCACTAATTCTAAAAGTGGGATTTTAACTAGACCAAAATAAAGTAAATACCAATAGGCTTAACTAGGACCTGAGATCTAGTAGCACTCTTAACTAGATAACGTAGTGTGCCGTAAAGGTAGGGTTCAGGCACGGCGTGTCCATTGTGTTTGAGGGCTCCTAACTATGATCCATCCAGGCTGTTGCGATGGAGTGCAAAGGCATGCAGAGACGTTACATCAGTGGTGAGATTTCTGGAGAGGGCACATCTGGTGGCGCATGTGGACATGGCCGCTGTGGCATGGTGACGGGGCAGCCAGTCTGACCCTGACCTGGCCAACACAGGCTCAGCCTTCTCACCTGGTCATAGTGATCAGCTCAGCCTTCTCACCTGGTCATAGTGATCAGCTCAGCCTTCTCACCTGGTCATAGTGATCAGCTCAGCCTTCTCACCTGGTCATAGTGATCAGCTCAGTCTTCTCACCTGGTCATAGTGATCAACTCAGCCTTCTCACCTGGTCATAGTGATCAGCTCAGTCTTCTCACCTGGTCATAGTGATCAGCTCAGCCTTCTCACCTGGTCATAGTGATCAGCTCAGTCTTCTCACCTGGTTATAGTGATCAGCTCAGCCTTCTTACCTGGCCATAGTGATCAGTTCCACCTGCTCACCTGGTCATAGTGATCAGACCAGGCTCAGCCTTCTCACCTGGTCATAGTGAGCAGCTCCGCCTGCTCACCTGGGATAGTGATCAGCCCAGGCTCTGCCATCTCACCGGGTAATAGTGATCAGCTCAGTCTTCTCACCTGGTCATAATGATCAGCCCAGCTGCTCACCTGGTCATAGTGATCTGCCCAGCCTTCTCACCTGGTCATAGTGATCAGCCCAGCCTGCTCATCTGGTCATAGTGATCAGCCCAGCCTTCTCACCTGGTCATAGTGATCAGCCCAGCCTGCTCACCTGGTCATAATGATCAGACCAGGCTCTGCCTTCTCACCTGGTCATAGTGATTTGTCCAGCCTTCTCACCTTGTCATAGTGATCAGCCCAGCCTGCTTACCTGGCCATAGTGATTGAGACTTTTGTCACACGCCAGATCAATGTTGTATTGCATTGCACCTCAAAAATGGAGCTTGAGCCTACAGCCTGTATTCACTAAGCGTCACAGAGTAGGAGCACTGATCTAGGATAAAGGATAAGGTCTGGATTAGGACAGGAGAAACCTGATCCTAGATCACCACTCCTGCTCCGAGATGCTTTAATAATACAAGCCCTGGCCTGTTTTATGGGTCTGGATTTCTGTGATTGATGATGGATTGCTGTGCTTATGCACACCTTAATACACCTCAATAGAAGCAGCACTGAAAACATTGAGATGTACAAGAACTGAAGACAGCTTCCGTTTACCGGTTCCATGGTTTCCTATGGGAGCTGCTCAAAAGCGCATGAAGCCAATTCATGGACGCAGACATGTTTGACTATGGGCCGTAATGGGCGGATTTATTTTTCATATGTGATTACTTGTTGTCATCATCAGCACCCACCCATCATGCAAAGACAGGCGGTCTTTTGTGTTTGTGTGTTTTCATATGATGAGTGTGACTGTGTGTGTTTCTGTGCTGGTGTCCATGTTGTGCAGGTGACAGCCCTGCTGGGTTTCAGCCCTCCTCCCTGCCCCCGTCCCTCCCAGGGGAGGTGCCCAGTGACCTGAACTCCTCCACCTCCCTGGTGCCGCTGGGGGAGTCTCTGGACCCCGACCTGTGGGAGATCCAGGGGGAGACGAGCGGGACCCCGGCAGAGCCCGCTTACGACCCCCCCGCTACGGGCACGGCCCCCCCCACCCCGGACTCGGACGCGGGACCGGTGCTCCTGTGGGACGGCCGTGGCCCCCGCGGGACGGCCCCTCCCCATGAGGAGGGCGCGGCAGAGGCGGAGGAGGGAGGTCTCACACATGTGGACTTCCCCGCCCACCTGACCACTGAGGCGGGCGTGGCTGCATACTTCCCTACGGATGAGGCGGAGGGTGAGCAGGGGGGCGAGGCGGAGGGGGCGGACGTGCCCTCGGTCCTAAAAGCCGTGGCGGGCGTGGCTGAGCACTTCCCTACAGACGAGGCGGAGGGTGAGCAGCGGGGCGAGGCGGAGGGGGCGGACGTGCCCTCGGTCCTAAACGCCGTGGCGGGCGTGGCTGAGCCCTCCCCTACAGATGAGGCAGAGGGGGCGGACGTGCCCTCTGTCCTAAACGCCGCGGCGGGCGTGGCTGAGTCCTCCCCTACAGATGAGGCGGAGGGGGCGGACGTGCCCTCTGTCCTAAACGCCGTGGCAGGCGTGGCTGAGCCCTCCCTTACAGATGAGGCGGAGGGTGAGCTACGGGGCGAGACGGAGGGAGAACCGGGCGGCTGGGGTCATCACACCCCTCTCACCACCGTCCCCTCTTCCTCCCCATCCTCTTCCTCATCCTCCCACACCGGGGCCTTCACAGACATCCCCTGGCACAAAGCTGCTCCCACTCTCCCCCAGGGCCGGGAGCCAAAGCCCAGGCAGGGGAGTGCCGAATTCAGCTCTGAGACCGATTTCCTGGACAAACACCCCCCTCACGATTCACTGCAGGTACAGCACAGCACAGCACAGCACAACACAGCACAGCACAGCACTACACAGTACAGCACAGAATGGCACAGCACAGTACAGTACAACACAACACAGCACAGCACAGCAAAGCACATCACAGTACAGTACAACACAGCACAGCACAGAACGGCACAGCACAGTACAGTACAACACAACACAGCACAGCACAGCAAAGCACAACACAGTACAGCACTGCACAGTACAGCACAGAATGGCACAGCACAGTACAGTACAACACAACACAGCACAGCACAGCAAAGCACATCACAGTACAGTACAACACAGCACAGCACAGAACGGCACAGCACAGTACAGTACAACACAACACAACACAGCACAGCAAAGCACAACACAGTACAGCACTGCACAGTACAGCACAGAACGACAAAGCACAGTACAGCACAACACAAGACAGCACAGTACAGCACAACACAACACAGCACGGCACAGTACAGCACAGCATTGCACAGCACAGAACGACAAATCACAGTACAGCACTGCACAGTACAGCACAGAACGACAAAGCACAGTACAGCACAGCACAACACAGCACAGCATTGCACAGCACAGAATGACAAATCACAGTACAGCACAACACAAGACAGCACAGTACAGCACAACACAACACAGCACAGCACTACACAGTACAGCACAGAATGGCACAGCACAGTACAGTACAACACAACACAGCACAGCAAAGCACATCACAGTACAGTACAACACAACACAGCACAGCACAGCACAGAACGGCACAGCACAGTACAGTACAACACAACACAGCACAGCAAAGCACAACACAGTACAGCACTGCACAGTACAGCACAGAACGACAAAGCACAGTACAGCACAACACAAGACAGCACAATACAGCACAACACAGCACGGCACAGTACAGCACAGCATTGCACAGCACAGAATGACAAATCACAGTACAGCACAACACAAGACAGCACTGCACAGCACAACACAGCACAGCATTGCACAGCACAGAACGACAAATCACAGTACAGCACAACACAAGACAGCACAGTACAGCACAACACAACACAGCACGGCACAGTACAACACAGCACTGCACAGCAAAGCACAACACAATACAGCACAGCACTGCACAGCACAGAACGACAAAGCACATTACAGCACAACACAAGACAGTACAGCACAGCATAAAACAACACAGCACTGCACAGCACAGCACAGTACAGTACAGCATTACACAGTACAGCACAGCACAGCAAAGCACAACACAGCACAGCACTGCACAACACAGAACAGCACAACACAGAACGGCACAGCACAGAACAGCACAGTACAACACAGAGCAGCACAACACAGCATGGCACAGCACATCACAACACAGCACTGCACAGCACAGCAAAACACAACACAGTACAGCACAACACAGCACAGCAAAGCACAACACAGAACAGAACAATACAACACAGTACTGCACAGCACACCAACAACATAACATAGTACAGCACAGCACAACGCAGTACAGCACAGCACAGCACAGCACAGCATAGCAAAGTTCCTCATAATAGAGTACTGCTGTATAATGGATTACAGCACATCAATGCACTGAACCATTAGCACCAGACAGCACCACATAGTAAAACTACTAGCATTACACAGTACAGCACAACACAACACAGCAAAGCACAACACAGCACAGCACTGCACAGCACAGAACAGCACAACACAGAACGGCACAGCACAGTACAGCACAACACAACACAGTACAGCACAACACAGCACAGCACAGCACAGCACAGAACGGCACAGCACAGTACAGTACAACACAACACAGCACAGCAAAGCACAACACAGTACAGCACTGCACAGTACAGCACAGAATGGCACAGCACAGTACAGTACAACACAACACAGCACAGCACAGCAAAGCACATCACAGTACAGTACAACACAGCACAGCACAGAACGGCACAGCACAGTACAGTACAACACAACACAACACAGCACAGCAAAGCACAACACAGTACAGCACTGCACAGTACAGCACAGAACGACAAAGCACAGTACAGCACAACACAAGACAGCACAGTACAGCACAACACAACACAGCACGGCACAGTACAGCACAGCATTGCACAGCACAGAACGACAAATCACAGTACAGCACTGCACAGTACAGCACAGAACGACAAAGCACAGTACAGCACAACACAACACAGCACTGCACAGCACAACACAGCACAGCATTGCACAGCACAGAATGACAAATCACAGTACAGCACAACACAAGACAGCACAGTACAGCACAACACAACACAGCACAGCACTACACAGTACAGCACAGAATGGCACAGCACAGTACAGTACAACACAACACAGCACAGCAAAGCACATCACAGTACAGTACAACACAACACAGCAGCACAGCACAGACGGCACAGCACAGTACAGTACAACACAACAGCACAGCAAAGCACAACACAGTACAGCACTGCACAGTACAGCACAGAACGACAAAGCACAGTACAGCACAACACAAGAAGCACAATACAGACAACACAGCACGGCACAGTACAGCACAGCATTGCACAGCACAGAATGACAAATCACAGTACAGCACAACACAAGACAGCACTGCACAGCACAACACAGCACAGCATTGCACAGCACAGAACGACAAATCACAGTACAGCACAACACAAGACAGCACAGTACAGCACAACACAACACAGCACGGCACAGTACAACACAGCACTGCACAGCAAAGCACAACACAATACAGCACAGCACTGCACAGCACAGAACGACAAAGCACATTACAGCACAACACAAGACAGTACAGCACAGCATAAAAAAACACAGCACTGCACAGCACAGCACAGTACAGTACAGCATTACACAGTACAGCACAGCACAGCAAAGCACAACACAGCACAGCACTGCACAACACAGAACAGCACAACACAGAACGGCACAGCACAGAACAGCACAGTACAACACAGAGCAGCACAACACAGCATGGCACAGCACATCACAACACAGCACTGCACAGCACAGCAAAACACAACACAGTACAGCACAACACAGCACAGCAAAGCACAACACAGAACAGAACAATACAACACAGTACTGCACAGCACACCAACAACATAACATAGTACAGCACAGCACAACGCAGTACAGCACAGCACAGCACAGCACAGCATAGCAAAGTTCCTCATAATAGAGTACTGCTGTATAATGGATTACAGCACATCAATGCACTGAACCATTAGCACCAGACAGCACCACATAGTAAAACTACTAGCATTACACAGTACAGCACAACACAACACAGCAAAGCACAACACAGCACAGCACTGCACAGCACAGAACAGAACAACACAGAACGGCACAGCACAGTACAGCACAACACAACACAGTACAGCACAACACAGCACAGCACAGCAAAGCACAACACAGCACAGAACAGCACAACACAGCACTGCACAGCAAAGCACAACACAGAACAGCACAACACAGTACAGCACTGCACAGCACAGAGCAGCACAACACGGCACAGCACATCACAACACACCAACAACATAACATAGTACAGCACAGTACAGCACAGCACAGCACAGCACAGCAAAGCTCCTCATAATAGAGTACTGCTGTATAATAGATTACAGCACATCAATGCACTGAACCATTAGCACCAGACAGCACCACATAGTAAAACACTGCACAGCACTGCACAACACAGGCCAACGCAGCTCTACACAGTACAACACAGGCCACATCACAGCACTGGAGTGCGCTATAGTGCTCCTCAAACACTTACCACAGATATTTGAATTGAAATGCATTTTGGCCCCTCTTCCGCCCTCCCGGGTCTTTACACAGTTGTACAGATAGAATTCTGAAAATAATCAATTCAGATGAAACGGAATATGGCCCATTAATATGTGCTGCAGTGGTAGGACCTCTTCAGTAAGTCGGGGGCAATTAAAAAATGAAAGGGCCCATTCTACCGCCCTTTCATCCTTTGCTCTGAGGGTCACCCCAGACAATGTGAATGGTTTCCTGCTCAAAGCTGTTATTCTCTTGGGACCGGCAATAGCCACTGAAGTCTGCCAGGTTTGAGATTGACTAAAACTGTAATCTCTGCTTCCTCAGTTAATGCGACTTGGGTTTCCTAGTGATTAACACTGAGTACATAGGAGCATAAATCAGTGAATGTGATTATCAAATAAATTAAATGAGACTGATGTGCATTTCCCCTATGAGGTGCCCTCTGTAACTGCAGCAGCCTGAGTGTTCGCTCCTCTCGTTCCCCCTCTCAGGTCATTTGTGTTGACTGGAGTGACCTCACGGGAAAGGGCTACGTCATCCTCAACATGTCTGAGAACTTTGATTGTGTGAGTATTGTGAGATTTTTTTATTTTTCATTAGCGACCTTTTGTTGACATTTTCACAAGTGTACATAATCTTTCAAGCAGGACTAGTGAAAGGCATTAACTACAGACAAATACAGATGAAAATTACATTTTCATTTGTGTTTTTCATTAATTATTCTTCTATTTTAAAGATGTATTTCGACCTCTCTCAAACGTTACGGTCCTTACTGTAATTGATGCCTGCACTAGCCAATCATATCGAGACCTGAAAACCAAAAAGTCATGCCTCATGACCTAAGCAGGACTTCCGTACAATATGTAATATGGAGACACCTGACTAACTTCCTTCTTGCCTTCTTGCTTGAGGGTAGGATATTTGTGTGCATTCGTGTAGCTATTAGCAACCTGTCACCCTTCAGTGATGCAGGCTGCCTTTCTGGACCCTGTCAGTTGCGATAACTGTTTCCAACGTCTTTGTGTTGTTTTTATATCGTTCTATTTGTTTTGGGTGTTCTCTCCTTTCAACGCTGTCTGTGTGTTTATGTCAGCTCGTCCCTGACAACATTTTAGCGACTATCAAGATGGGATGCCAGTGCTAGCTCGTGAGCTAGCCGACCCCAGGCTTTGGCTCATAAAGGGCAGTCGCGCCCATTACGAGTGGCAGCTTGGTTAGTGTGCGTTCTGCGCTGTCTCTGGACACTGTTTTAAAAGCCACTGGGCTCTGTCTGGCTGAATTCTCGAGACAGATAAGACTAACAAACAGTGTCTGGTACAGCTAATTAGCATGACCCCTTTGTGTATCTGCTTTTAGCGGAGTGTAGTGCAGGTGCTACTAACACTTGCCTGTATTTAATTAACTGCTGTTTGTAGTGAGTTAATTGGTTGGAATACTTTGTGCTCCCACAGCAGTCTCTCACAAGCATTTTACAGTAACTTGTAAAAAAAAGTATTGGGTTGAGATTTCATTGCAACTCCTTGCACTGTTCTATATTGAGTTTAAATTCTAAATCTGAGTACAGTTCATTTCCAACAATTTTGTGAATAGTAGCCATGGCTTCCCAGACATGCTGCTACTGCCAGACCTCCATGGACACCAGGGATGGCCGTCCTGAGGGCCCCACCTGCTTAGGTGTAACTCATCTTATAAGATATCGATGCACTATGTGATGCCACTTGGGACCTACCTCATGAAGCTAGGGTCCAGCGTGCTAGACAGGCAGTGTATGTAATAAATCCAGCTGAGGGGTCTGCTGGGTCAGAAAGCGTGAGCCCCACTGCCTGGTTCTCGCTGCGGGAGTGCTAAACGCAGCTCGTTACTATAGGCTAGCGTGGAGCCGATGTGTGATCCTGAGCTTGGATACCCAAACTCCTTTACTGAGAGCCATCCAGGCTCTCGCCAAGAGGAATCTGTCAGAACAGACACCCCAGACATTGCTACCGGTGACCATTCTGATAATGGCTCTTCTGTTACCGCTTTATTGGTGACCAATCACCTAAGACAGGGTGAGTTAAGTCAGGATGACCACTCATCAGGTGATGACTTGGCATATACAGTGCTCAGCGATGTGGCTATAATCACAAGCTGAAGCCGCTCCTAAGGGTGGGATTTGGTTTGGCATGTCAAAAGGCCATCCCTGTTGCTAACGATTGTACTAACACCTTTAAGAGGTCTTGGCCAAGCCCCTCTCCTCCCACCAGTGTAACCCAGGTTGCCGCTGGCTCACTAGAGTGCCTGAGGTACTCCAGTCTGGCATGGGCGACATGCCTCCAGTGGACATGGCGGCCCTCACCGCACTGGGGCCTGAACATTCTGCCACTCCGCGCTGTCCAAGGAAGCAGAGTGACAACACGGATCGTCTCGTCTGCCGCAGGTATAACTCAGCCACTCGAGCAGCCTGTATGGGTAAGTCCCCGGCTATGCTGCTTGCGGCCCTGAGACAGACTGCTGGGTCTAAAACCCAGGATGTCAAACCTCTGATTGATTCTGCCTTGTCGGTGCACGCACTGCTGACTGCAGATATAGGGCTCACTTTGGCCTCAGCAATGCTTCCACACAGCATTGGCTGGCACAGACTCTGCTGCCTGAGAACATCAGTAAGCAGCTGATGTCTCTCCCTGTCTCCCCTGGCCATGTGCTTGGCACTGGTTCCAGTGTGGGTCTGGAGGCTGCTGAAAGCTCACGTAAAGCTAGGGAGGCGGTGCAACACTCTTTAAAATTTCCCCAACCCCCCAACCCAAGTGGCTAAGGCCATGTAACTTTGCCCTGGGCTGGTCATTAGTCCAAGCAGGAGTCCTGGGGTCGTGGGTTTAAGAAACCTGTGTCTGCTGGAAACAGTATCCAAAGGGTACTATTTACAGTTCCGACACCGGACCCCACCCACCACAGGAGTGAATGCAACTACGGTCACAGACTCAACCCAGACTCTGGTCTTTCAAGAAGAAATTTCCCTTTTTGGAAAAAGGAACGATTATGGAAGTAGACTCCACAGATCAGCTGAATGAGTTATACTCCTGATATTTTCTTTCTTGGGTCTTTGCCCATTCCTTAGTCTCAGACGGCTAAATCGGTACCTCAAGGTGGTAAAATTCAGAATGCTAGACACCTCACTCATTGTACGCTCAGTTAGACGGGAAGAGTGGCTTACTTCCCTAGATATCTGGGATGCATATTTTCATATCTGTCTTACTGGCGCATCCGCCATTTCTACAATTTTTTTTCCAGCAATGAACCTATCAATGCCCAGATAGCAGACGATTCCAGGTCAGATATAGTCGAGTTCAGGCACTTCAGGGTCAGCTATTGAAATGGCAAGAATATTGTGGGCTATAAGTGACCCAACTGTAACCAGCCGCATTTATCATGGCAGTTGGATTTTGGGCAAAACTTAGCCCAAATACATATCACACCTAAGATATAGTCTCATCAAGGTTGAGTTTTGGCTGTGTTCTGGCAGCCAGATTTGGATGGGTTCATTGCCGTCATTCCATGGTAGTATGTGGGCTAACTGAAGTGGTAAGGGTAAGTGGTCTGGGATAAGAAGACCTACCTTTTGGATTGTATCACGGCAGTGTTAGCACCTCCGAGCTGGAAAGTCTGAAAACACTGAAAATACTGCCCTACCTAGACGACTGGCTGATTTGCACGTCTTCACGAGAGCAAGTGGTCGCAGACACAGAATGGGTCGTGACTTGTGTCAAACAACTCAGATTTTCAATCATCTAAGAAAAAAGCCATATTGTTTCAAGGCAACAGCTCCGGTTTGTAGGACTGGCTCTGGTCTCTCTGAACATGAAAGCATGTCTGGCAAGTCGGATCAGAGGCTCAGGTGCTTTCACTCGGGAGCTCGGGTGGAAGCTCTGCAGTTTCAAAGCTGTTAGGCCGGACAGCAGCAGCCCCTGCCATGGTCCCCCTGGGCCAACTGAGAGCAAGACCCGTTCAGAGATGGTTCAACAGCTTTCGTCCCCACCCCAAAGCTGACTACAGAGCACATCCGACTGGAGGAGCCTGTCCACATTTCAGCAGTAGCAGGACTGAAATGATTTAGGTCAGGGGGTCCTGCGGACAGAGCCCACCTCCAGGTGCACCAAGGGGTGTGTTTGACTGCCATTGGAGTTCTGCATCTGAAAGCTGTGCATTTAGCACTGCAGTTCTTCCTACATCATTTCCAGGGACAAAATGTCTTGGTAAGGGCAGACAACATGTCGACCGTTTGCTACATCGATGATCAGGGAGGCTCTCGCACTCAGGCATGCCTCTGCACAGCTGGGAATCAGCTGATATGTTGTCCAAGGACAATTATGGTTGTTTTCTCTTGAGATGGAGCAGGAAGTACTTCTGAACTCCATGAAGAACTGAGAAGAACATTTTAGGATGGGCCAGTGATAAAAGTGGGTTAGGCCCACCCACAGTGCTGCATCTGGGTCGAAGTAGATCATAGGTTATGAACATAACTGTGGATCCATAAAACCGAAGGATGACTGTTAGTCGACGCCTAGAGGGCATGGGACTTGACTTTTTTAAATTAAAGTTGCGATATGATTGGCTGGCAGAGGCATCCTTCATGGTAAGGGCCGTAACACTTTCATGGACGACGGTTATTCTTCGGTCTCATAGATCTACAGGCATCTTCATAACAACATTATCCTTGATTATGCCATGTGATATTATAGCATAGGGCAAGACAATCGGGTGTATAATTACTAATTTAGTGTGTCCCCCACTGGTGGTTGACTTGTACATTAGATAAATTGATTCATATAGGGAGTCAAGAACAGCCCTCAGCTGCCTTTTTTCTGCCTATCAAAAATGTAGCTAAAATGGCTGATAAACAGATCACATGAAGTTGGCATGAAATTCAGATACAGACATTCCCCTTCCTCCCTCTTCCCATCTGTTTTCTACGGTTTAAGGGAAGAATACACAAGGCACAAGAAATATAAAAAAATATATACAGAAACCAGGACTGCATTATAATAAGCCTCTAGTAGCCTGAAACTCAAGTAAGGTTTTTAGACTGTTGTTGTGGCTGAAAAGCATGCATGCGAATGCTGCTAGTGGATTATTAGTGTGTAGGAGCACTCCCAGAGGCCAGTGTCCCTGCCCTCGGTTGCAAGTACCCTATATGTGAATGCACTTCACATATAGCAGAATATTTTATTTACAGTGTAAATAACCGTTTCTTTGTCTGGGGTGGCCTGGGGGGATAGAGCCCAAAGTGAGATCTTTTCATGGCTTTTCGTGACTATACCCAACAGGTATCAATGGACAGGGTGAACAGCCATGGAACATAATGAGGCATTTCATGTAATTTAAACCCAAGGAACAATTGTAAGGGACATTTTGATTGTGTGTGTGCTTAAAAGCTTACTTACATCTAGTTACACATCTGTACTATAAGGGTGAACTTCTAGGGATGTCCTGGGGATCGAATAAAAAACAGATACAAATCCCCCCCCCCCCCTTTATAATGGTACGTTCTCCCCTGAAATTAACCACAGGACTAACATTGCCACAGCATGAGAACCCTTTTCCAGTTTAGTGGAGGGTGGGGGCACACAGAATCTGATTGGCTTTTCTGCAAAAACCTGCCATTTTAAAAGCAGGAAAAATTTACCTTTTCTTTGCATCTGGAAATGTTAAGGAGGGTGTATTGCATGGTCCTTGTTGAATTAATAAATGCATAAATAAATAAGTTATATATATATATATATATATAAATATATATATATACAGTGTATATGTACAGTGAGCTCCATAATGTTTGTATTTGTAATCAAACAATTATCATGTGGCTTAAGTACAGATTCTAGGCTTTTGTTAAAGGGTAGTTAAAAAAAAATGCTTCAGATTCATTTGATGCTGTCGCCCTGAAGACTGGAAGAAAGGGTCATGTAGATTGCAACAAATGGCTTTGCACTGTTTCCATGGTGATGTCGAACTACTGACTGGGGCAGTGTAGTATGGTTGTGGGGCGGGGGGGCACAGCTGCTGTAGCAGGGTAGTGGGGGGGGATACTTATTGTGATTAAAGACAGTCTGGAGCACCAATCTCCTTTGGCATTAAAATGCCAGTCGGTGACTAAGAGGAAGAAGTCTGGGGAGTGATGAAGTAATTTGTCTTTTTAAAGAACAACCAATGACATTTTGAGTCACATTGATTCAGACAATGCAGAGGGGTTGGGGTGGGGGTGTGAAATAAATGTTATGGAGCCTTTCTTGTCTTGTGCCAAGTTGCAATCTCAAAAGGCCTATGAATCTTGCACAGAAAAAACACCTTCAGCAAGATTTTTGATGAGGGATATGAGCCCTCAAATAGTGAGTGGAGCAGTCCCATGGTCATTGTCTCCAAGAAAGATGGCTTGCCGTGGGCATGTATCGACTTCAGAAAGATTAATGTTGCCTCCGGGCTCGACGTATATCCCCATGCTGTGCATCGCCGATGTGGCGGAGAGAACTGGCTACGTGCAGTACATCACCACACTGGATCTCTGTAAGGGATATTGGCAAGTGCCACTGGAGGAGGGCGCCAGGGAGTACACTGCCTTGCAGTCCCCACTTTACCGTTATGCCTTTCGGCTTGCATCGAGCGGCAGCAACATTCCAGCGCTCAATGGACCGAGTACCGATCGGGGGTGAGTCTAACCCTAACCCTAACCTCCACCACCTCCAAGGTTCACTAGGCAGGACTGACGCTCAATGAGAGGAAGTGCGTGTGGGCACGGCAGGAGGCGAAATACCTTGGGTACCAACTGGGTAGCAGCCAGGTTCGACCGCAGGGGGCTAGGGGAAGGCCATCCTGGAGAAGCCCAAGACCTCTCACCGAGAGACAGGTGCGATCCGTCCCTGGGCTTGTGGGATGGTATCGCTGCTTTATCCCGTAGTTTGGGACAGTAGCCGTGCCTCTGACCGACCTCACCAATAAGGCCAGCAGAATCTGGTGCCGTGGACGCTGAATCTGGTGCCGTGGACGCTGAATCTGGTGCCGTGGACGCAGAATCTGGTGCCGTGGACGCAGAATCTGGTGCCGTGGATGCAGAATCTGGTGCCGTGGACGCAGAATCTGGTGCCGTGAAACCACACCGAAGCGGATTCTGGGCTCCTCACCTGGCCTGATTCCACCAGGTTTCTGGTCCAGGGGGAGGCCTCAGCGCTCAGGATTGGGGCTGTCCTCGCCGAAGGTGAAGAGGGTGAAGAATCCCCGGTGCTTTACCTGAGCAGGAGGCTTCTTCCCCGTGAGACGCGGCATTCAACCACAGACAAAGAATGCCTGGCGATCAAGCGGGACCTGGACAGTCTGAGGTATTACCTGCTGGCCCGGGAGCTTGACATTGACACTGGTACCTGGCACTCCAGCTGTTCACATTCCAGAAGCCTCGGGGAGGGAACATCGTAGAAGACTGCTTGTCTCTATTTCCCAACTGTGTCAATCTGGAAGAAGGGGAGGGGAGGGTGCTGTGTCCAAACCCTCATTCACATCACCGTCTAGCTAGACTTGCTGTCAATGCGCTATACAGCATTATAGCTATGTAACCTATAGTTTGCACGTATAGTTAGATATAAAATGCTTACCGTACCATTCTGACAGTTCCTGCGGAGCCCTTGATTCCTGAATCGGCTCCTGGTTTTTCTCTGGCTTTAAATTTGAGATCCAACTCAAACGTGTATGGTGCTGCCAACCACAGAACTGTATAAGAACCAGGCCTGGGTCATATACAGATACTAATCAAAATTTTCAATTGAAATATTTGTTTTGTGTACTTTAATTATTTGAAAATAAACCAGGGAAGACCAATTCCTTTAATTTGAGTTATATGGAAATAATTGGTAGATAGAACAAATGCCTTCATTTGAAATAACAGAAAATATTTAAATGATGGATTCAAATATTATTTTAAAGAAATTGATTCAAAATTGAAATATCAATTTGTATGTATGATTACTCCAAATACTTTAGAAATTATATTTTAAATAAAATTTTAAGTATTTAATCTGCACTTTATTTAATGAAATAACAGTGTTTACAAACAAGCCATTAACTCCCTTGTTTTCTGTGTGTATTGATCATCCGGCTCGTACCACATTCTTTAGGACCTGCAGCGTTGTGCGCTTGGCCCTCTGTCACTGGAGGGAATAGCATGCCTGGTAATTGAGCACTCCTGAGATGAATCAGCTACCAAAAGTGCTTGAGTGTACTAGTGTGGAGTGTGTGGAGCTGTGTTATTGGAAAGCCATATTTTGTGACCAGTGTTTGCCTGCCTTCATTTTGAATGGCACAAAATGTGAAAAATCATGGTATGACAATAAGGTGCTAAAAGCCTGGAGACTAATGCCTGTTCAATGACCCTGTGGATATACTTAAGATGGTTACCATCAATAGAAGAGCATAACATTGGTACTGGTGCAACAGATAAACAGCTGAAGTTAAACATGAAACAGGTGAAGTTTTGTATGAAGCCCCTCTAACACATTCATGGTCAAACAGGAACAATCACCCACTCTGCTCATCATTTCACCTCTATCTGTGAATGCAGACGGGTTAGGGCCATGGGTCTGAGTACAGCTGCTAGTCAGGGCACTAGGGGCACCTGAAGGCCAGACAGAAGTATCAGCAATTAAGAGTTGAGGGGTGAGTTCAGACAGGATTGCTGTATATTAATAATGTAATGTTTTCACAGCTTAAATGCAACCTTATCGTAGTGTATGCTTTATCTTTGCAGTCAGACATGAATTGATACCGAAACTACTTCTGAATATCGGTCCCCATCCCACACCCCAAGGTTGGGGATAAAAATATCTTAAATAACATCTTAGTGAAATTTGTACCTTTTACAATATCAATTACAAGCCTCACATAGACAATGATAGGCTAAACTACTGGAATTAATAAAACTGACCCAAAAAAATGACCTCATAAAACAAAGTAAAAAATATTTCAGATATATTGAATGCTTTCAAATCAAATAATTGGCAATATATTGCGAAATAAATTGAATAATTTTATTTTGCACCTTTATTTGCTATAGAAATAATGGAAATAAATGTATTTGAATGGCCAGGAAATGTTTGAAATTATTATTTGACCCAGGTCTGATAGGAACTAGAAAGGGAACTCCCTCCTAAAACTGAACTTTTTCCATGGCCCATAGGTTCTTCTGTGATTGACCAAGGTGACGTCATGTGAACATGGTCGTTTTGTCCCTTTTGCATAATGTAAGTTAGTGGATGCTGCTAATTGTAACTCTTAGCTAGTATTGTTCATACTGTATATGGTACAAGTGTCTTCATTTAAACCACTTTCCCAATCTCTGTGATGTTTACATGTGGAGTTTTGAAGCCTTAAATAGAACAACTCCTAAACGGGCGAGGATTGGCCAGATTTGGCATCTGTACAAAGGGGTTAATTTAAGATAACTTGGCTAACTTTGTTAGCTAGCTAAGTCAGCTAGCATTAGCCAGAGGTGTAGATGGCACACCATAAAGTTTAATGAGAATACACCAGTGGTAGCTTGATGTACATAAAAAATAAAAAATAAGGGTGGCTGTCTAGGCTACTTTCGAAAAGAATATTTGGCTAACCTTAACTTTTAACCTTAAGCTAACTGCCTCAGTGTCTTCAGCCACAGTCTAATTTGAACATGATGTTGAAAAACAGAGCAGTGTTAAGCCTAACTGCTATTGACATATTTATGTTAACACTCCTATTCATGAACTTTAAGCCGTTATTAATGTGGAATTCATTACATTCTTTTATTTATTATCAGTATCGGTGGGAATCTTTGGTGGGAGGTATTTACAATCCACTTTGATTTTAGTGCCCTGTAAAGTTTGTGGATGGTTCTAGTGATGAACTGAATGTGAACATAAAACACACTGCCAGTCCTTTCTTGGTTATTGCTTCTCAGCATTTGCCAGACACAGAGTGTCGGTTCTGTGTGAGGGCAGTTGATGTGAAAACCAAAACAATAAATGAATACATAGGTCTATGATATAATTACGTTTACAGATTTAAGGAATGATTACTGTATTTGCCTGCTTAAGTGGGTTAACTGGTTGATGGTACTTCGGTAGGCTAAGCAGTGTAAACCTTGCTACCGGGGCAAAGCAAAAGGAGTGAGTCTTCCGGCTAGTACTCTTCCTACTCTGGCCTTATTATCTAAATGTGTTTAAACAAGAAAGAAAAGAAACTGCCTGACCGCCTGCAACCTACAAGAGAAAAGTACCAACACAAAATGTTAACAGAAAACAAAACATGGTAGCTGTGAATTGTAAAATACAAGGAAGCAAAGGGAGTCTTAAAAGGAATCTCTAAAAAGCCATCTTTATCTGAATGTCTTTATCTGAAGGCTTTATCCACTTGGCTGTCAGGTGGACACAGGTGCACATCATCAGGTAATGAAGCCCTCAATCAGCTCCACCTGCAGGACTGAAACGGGCATGCAGAGACTCCACAAAGCAAGGGAACACAACTGCTCTGTTGTAATCATTCTGCTGGCTCTATGGAATGCTCCTGCAACTGAGTTTAAATAGCATTATGTAATCATTTGGTTTTCCGTATGAAGTATAATCATGTTTGGTGTTGTTGGAAAGCTCATGTCATGGGGAACAAGTTGGTGTCATTGATGGTGTGGTACAGTTTGATGCTTGGGTATATAAGGGGAAAAGTGGAGTAGTTTGAGTAGACACAATCTCATGGACACAATTTGCATATAGCCATTCCATTACATTCACATTTTGCACCATTGTATATTGCCATTATTAGACATACTGTACAATAAATTGAATACATTCACTTTAACCTGGCATTCCTCTTTGACTTTAAACCACCACACACCTAGTGGTTTTAAGGTCCAAACATACACATAGAACTCAGGAGATCTATACCTCAGAGTCACTCGCCTATACACTAGTGCTGTCGCAAGATACACATAGTATCCTTGTTGGCTACACAAGCCTGACGCACGTCCGTATCTACCAAGATAGATAGCGATTCCCGTGCAAGACCTCCTTACTTCGTGAGCTCTCAATCACGGTTGATGGCACCACAGTGACTGCCTCTCACTCTGCCAAGAGCTTGGGGGTGGTCCTGGATGACTAACTGGACCTCAAGGAGCACATCAAGGCAACATCACGGTCCTGCAGATTCCTTCTGTACAACATCAGAAGGATTCAACTATACCTGATGACGCACTCCACCCAGCTGCTCGTCCAGGCTACGGTGACCTCTCGCCTTGATTACTGCAACTCTCTCCTTGCAAGCCTGCCAGCTTGTGCCATACAGCCACTACAGATGATTCAGAATGCCGCTGCCCGACTCATCTACAACCTTCCCAAATTCTCCCACGTCACTCCTCTGCTGCGATCACTCCACTGGCTACCGGTCGCCGCCAGGATCCAGTTCAAAGCCCTGACCCTTGTAACCCCTCCCACCTGCCCAATGGGATCACAGAGCTTCTCCACCCTAGCTCCCCAGTGGTGGAACGAACTCCCCGTCTCTCTCCGAACCTCCCCCTCACCACCCATCTTCTTAAGACTCATCTCTTCAGACTATACCTAGACTAACCACCACCACACTGTATATTTCACTCTTTTATATAAAAAAAAAAAAAAAAAAAACCCTTTTCATGACACTTGTTACATGTTGCCCCATCCCAGCACTTTTGGTAATTTGTATTTGTCCTAATACTGTAGCTTATTCTTCTGCCTAGTTGGCTTTGCAGAGGTTAGGTCAGAATAGTGTTCACTATGTGAACTGTGTTCTTGGCTAGAAATAGCTGTACAAAATAAGTATTGTACCTTACTGAACCTGTGTTCAGCAGTTGTCTATGACCATGAAATGCACTTTTTGTACGTCACTTTGGATAAAAGCGTCTGCCAAGTAAATGTAATGTAATGTAATGATTCGTATAGAGCCACACTACTGGCGGAAAGAGGCTATGGTCTCTTATTCTGTGTATAACTCTTGTGACAGAGGAAAGATTAAAACATAATTTTGGAGTCAGATAATCGAGGTCACATTAGATTGATCCTGTTCCAGTGGCACCAGGTCAAGACTACACGCGTTCCTTCGCCACTCAGATACTTCTTCTGTTTGTTGTGCCTGAGGGGATTCTTACACTTGAAATGGCCTAAACTTATTTCACATGTAAACTGCCACAAGGCTGATTTTTTAACCAGGCTAGTCTGGTTAATACAGAGAGACAGGCCATAGTCCAGGTGCATTCTGACGATACACCTTAGTTTTCAATGCAGCCTCATGTTTCAAAATGCCATCGCAAAACTGGAGAAATGATCAAAGATCAAAGGGGGCCCTGGCGTGAGTGTTTCACGATGGGACCTCGGCATCAGAAATATTCTTTCTCATGGCTGGCTTTGATGTATATGGATTACCTTTGTGCCAAAATAGATGTGTGAAGGTCATTGCCAGTGATACCTAGACTATAGAGTGTAATCCCCTAAAAAGGCCACACACTGACACCTTTCCAACGAACAGACACATGTATGTGCAGTTAGAATATCTTCCTCAGATTTCTTTCTGACTCCGCAGTTCTTCCTTTTGGGTTTTGGAGATAGCTTCGCCCGGGAGAGGATATGCTTCCCCATGTCTGGTTTTCTGAGATTTCCAGCAGGGAGTTTACTCTCCCCACTGTTCGAGTGTTTTTCTCCCTCCCACTGGGGAGTTTTTTTTTTCACCTCCCTTGTTAGTTGTTTGTGGGTTTGTGCCTGGCTTTGCTCCATTTTCCAGTTTCCTGTTTTTCTGTGATGTGTCTTTGCCACAGTTTCTCTGTCAAAAGCACTATTTGATTGGCAGTAATATAATTGCACTGAATTGGAGCAAAATATATTCACTAGTGTGTTTATAATGAGAGATAAAGACTGCTGCCCTCGCCTTGTGTGCAGTTATGTTCAGGACTGCATCAAGTTCCACTCATTCAATGAATGTATAATTCCAGTTTATCTCTAGTTATATGTCAAGTCTTGCAAAATGATATCACGTTCATTTTCGCAGATGCTCTGATCATTGTGAACTTAACAGTGTTAAAAATAACTTAAATGCATTCAGATTCTTATAAATGTAAGAAATGATAAATTCCTCACTTCATGAGTAAGTTCCCAGGGGAAATGGGGATCCAGCTCGGGGGAAGTGAGGGGTCCAGCTCGGGGGAAGTGAGGGGTCCAGCATGGGGGAAGTGTGGGTCCAGCTTGGGGGAAGTGGAGGGTCCAGCTCAGGGGAACTGGGGATCCAGCTCGGGGAACTGGGGGTCCAGCTTGGGGGAAGTAGGGTCCAGCTCGGGGGAAGGGGGGTCCAGCTCGGGGAAGTGGGGGTTCAGCTCGGGGAAGTGGGGGTCCAGCTCGGGGAAGTGTGGGTCCAGCTTGGGGGAAGGGGGGTCCAGCTCAGGGGAAGTGGGGGTCCAGCTCAGGGGAAGTGGGGGTCCAGCTCGGGGGAAGTGGGGGTCCAGCTCGGAGGAAGTGGGGGTCCAGCTTGGGGGAAGTTAGGGGTCCAGCTTGAGTGCCTTCTGTTCATGGTGCTGCCTTGCCCTTGTTGTGCGTGGCCCCTGACGTGTTGTGGCTTTGGGCTGCCAGGACGAGTTTCGGGTGGAGAACGGAGACCAGCTGCTGGAGATGCTGGAGACGGCCTTCTCCAGGAAGATGAACAGCCCGCAGGGCTCCTGGCTGATCTCCCTCAGCAAGCCTGTTCGCCAGGATCGACAGCTCCTCATGACTCTGGCCAGTGAGCAGGGTAAGGTCCAGCCCCCTCAGGCCCTCAGCCAATCACGTTTCACCCTTAGTTCAGGGGCCGATGCAGAATGATGCTCGGAAGGAACAAATTCCACAGATTATGGAAATGTACTCTTGCTGTTAGACGTAAGAATAAGAGATATTCAATATTCTTTAGCATTAAATGCAAATGTATCAGAGACCTCAAAGCTCTCTTAAGCTTTTAAGAGTAACCACAAGGGATGCATTGAAATTGTTATAGTTTCTAACTACAATAACACTGAAAGATTTGTTTTAAAAAAAATCAGTTTTAAATAATGAGTTTTACTTAAAAATAGTATTTTCCTCAAAATAGCCTCATTTGGCTTACATTACAATTAAACAAATTATTGGAAGTCTATCCAGTCATATTGCAAAGTGGGAGAAGGGGGGTGGGAGGGAGGTTGAGGGGTAGTTAAATTGACTGAAGTCTTATCTAAAAAATACTTTTAAAACCACAGGTAGCCTGTAGTGCTAAAAACAAAATATAAAGTAAAATAGGAACTAAAGTTGCAAGAAATATGGCAAAGAAGTTAGGGTTTAGATGTTTAGATGTGTGGGGCCAAGTAAACATATTGTGGCAAGAAGGTTATTCCCAGCAGGAATTTGCAAAGAAATTTTAAGATTCCCAGGTGCAGTGTTCAGTACACACTCAGAAGGGTCCAGCTGTTGGGATTGCATTTACGATTGGAACAAAAACCAACATAAGCGAGAATGCCTAGGACTGAGAACCACTGCTATATAGAACTCCAGGGCCTTTGGGTCACACATTGAGAAATACTGCACTAGATAACATTATAGATGCATTTAGAAAAAATGATAAAAGATATAACAAACTTTTTTTCTTTTTTTCCCACAGGGGTGATTGCCACTAAAGATGTGTTGTCAATGCTTGGAGAAATCAGGAGAGGATTACATGACGTAAGTTTTCTTCCATTAATGTTCCATAGTCACACATATATTCAGATGTTTACAGGATACCAAAGACTGCTGTGTGAACTTTTATTATATTTAAAAGTTATTTAATAGTAGGTGTATTATTTAAACATCTATTTAATAATTTTATGTTTTATTAATATTCACAGGTGGATTAGCCAGTGTAAAACAGTAGTGTACTGATGTGTGATGGAGGTGGTGAGTGGTGGAGTCCACTTCAGTCATTTCACAAAATTAACTAATTTTTTGCGGATTTTTGAATCACTGGATTTAATTTCTCTTCATTTCCAGGACTGACTGAACTGATCGTGGTGTTCAGTACTGTGGACTCTTCTCCTTTGACCACCACATATTCATAATGTCTCACACTTGGCATTATAAGATGTAACAGGAAATCTCTTCAGCTTCTTATTTTTCTCTTCCCCAAAACAGTGCTACCAGACCTGGACCAAATATGTTTAAAAAACTACTTAACAAATATGTTAACCAAAATAGATACCAAAAGATTTTTTTAAATACAGTGGACACATGGATGGGGCAAAGGGTTCAGAAGAGTTTTTCTATACAGGATTCTCCAGACTCTAGATTTTAATCTAAGCAATAACCACAATACTACGCAATAGAAAATCCGGGGAGTCTCCTGGATTATGAAATGTTACGAGAGATTTTGCCCTCGGTTATGAATGTTTCAACTTTAAGAGTTCATGTTTTTTGTTAGTTCAGTGTGCCTTATGTTACAGTACCCATGAGCCTCAGAGTGTGTTACTATGGTGATAGCGTGGAACAGAACCTATGGCCAGGGCCTGTGGAATCGAATAATTCTCTGTAGCGTCTTTGTTGTATGGTCTAATCAGACACAAGTATCAAGTAGCCTACAGAAAATCTATGATTGAATGTAGAGACTTTTAGTTTATGTATCTTCTAAAATCGTCATGTACTTGTACCCTTGCCTTTTTTTCAATGAACCAAAATTTTTTCAACACTCTTGCTAATTTTTAGAGGTGATGATTCATTCAGCAGTTTTACGCCTATCCAAGGTTGGGAAATGGCCGAACAGCGCTTCACGTTCAAACTTTTTTTGAGTATTTTGCTTCCAGAAACCATGCCCATGTTTCCACTCTATAGATGTTTATTTTTAAAAACTCTCAGTTACCTGCATGGATTTTACCGGTGCATAAAGGACTGTTTCTCCCACAGTGTACAATCTTAAGTACAGGCTTATTCCCCAGCCCAGGCCTAAAAGGGAATATTCTGTCATTTGTGTGCACTCAGATCGGCATCCAGAACTACACCAGCGTGTCCAGCTGCCAGTCTCGGCCCAGCCAGATGCGCAGTGACTACGGCAAACTGTTTGTGGTCCTAGTCATCATCGGGTCGGTCTGCGTGGTCATCATCGCCTCCGGGCTCGCCTACATCTGCTGGCAGCGCCGCCTTCCCAAGCTGAAGAATACGGTAGGGGGGGCGGGGTCAGGCCTGGGTCAGACGCGTATCTGGAATACTCTCACATACTGCGGGCGCTGGTGCCAGACCTGGGTCAGACGCATATCTGGAATACTCTCACATACTGCGGGCGCTGGTGACATTCAAAAGCGTGTGTTTTATTAACCAGATCAAAGTAGAATGGTCATTTCATTTTTATTTTCACAGGGATAAAGACAATGAATGAAAGGACATACACAGTCTTACGTCCGGCTCAGTCAATCTGTTTTTCAGTGGTTTCCATTGATTAGGAACAAGGAGAGCAAGAGGAAAAGGAAAAGAGAGAAATTACTGCAAAAATTAAATTAAAAAAGAAGACGAGAGGAGTGAAAAAGAGTGCATGTGAGGAAAAATATATAGAGATAGAGATGAAGAGATAAAGAAGTGAAAAAATATCCATAATATTTGGGACTTATTTTTCTGGGTCTGGCTCTGTACTCTACAATTTTAGACTTGTAATTTAAAAAATCTAATGAGATTAAAGTGCATATTCTCAGCCTTTATCAAAGGCTATTACACATTTTGGTTTCACCCTGTAGAAATGACACTACAAGTTGATCAGAGTATGAAATAATTGAAGGAGTACATTGTGAAGTTCTTTTAAGAGCACAACTGTCTGACCGTAGATGTGCTTTTCAGTTGCTCAGTGATGTAATATTTTTGGAACTGTGGATATAGGTACTTCAGAAAAACAGAAATGTATAGAATTTGTTTCATAATTACTTTCATTGTTAGAAATAGGTGGATATTCAAATTAATTTGCAAGCTTATAAAAATAAGAAGTGAAATATTCATAGTTTCTACATTTGTACTGAAGGAAAAATATTGGAAGAGTGGTTTACATACAATTTGGACAGTACATCTGGGGGTTTGTACCAATGATGTATGTGCGTTGGAGTCAAATTAAATTTTACGACAAGGTTTCAGTTTTTGATTGAAGTGACATATGTACATGTTGCCTTTTAGCAGACAAAGTTTTTTTAGGACGGGTTGGGGCCTGTTCAGGTACAGGTGTGTCGAGGTGTAAGCGGGCAGCACGGAAAGGAGGGGTGTGACAGTGTATTGCAATGGGACACTGACTTGAAGCAAGGTTGTAAAGGGTACTGAGGTAAAGAATTTTGTTCTGAATATTGATGAAAGGATATTTCTTTAAAAGTTGTCAGTAAACATTTAGGCATTTTATTTGTGCCTAAAGAGTTACTAACTATTTCAGATAATTGATCCAGGTCTGGACGGAGTACGTTGTGTGGCTGAATTATATGTTTGTATTTATTTGTACATATTTAATGTTGGGTGTGATCATTACAACGTCCCAGCAATACTCTCAGTCATTGTAAACAAATACAAATACATAGCCCTATATTACAGAAGAAATTATTGATATAAAATATTCCGTTCATACTAAAAAAGAGAAGTACTTTATTTTTCATGAGAAAATGTTTGTGTCTGTCCTGTCCTGGTTGTAGAGCTGAGAAAATCTTTAATTTGTTATCTCAAACTATCACCCTCATTGAAAGAAATTAAACTAGACTGATCCGCCTTTTTTTCTATTTTGCTCGTTTTCCCCCTGGTTTTTATAGTCTCGTGGTGAGGAGCTCCATTTCGTGGAAAACGGCTGCCATGACAACCCCACCTTGGATGTCGCCAGCGACAACCAATCGGAGATGCTGGAGAAGAAGCACAGCGCGAACGGAGTGGTGGCCGGGGGTGGCGGGGGCAGCGGCTGGCAGGTCCTGGTCAACAAGCCGGGCAAAGAGGAGGCTGAGAATCTGGAGGAAGACACTCATCTTTAATATGCAGAAAGGGGGGAGGAGGGGGGGGGGTGGGGTAAGGTCACAAAAAAAGAAACAAGTCAGCGACTCTCGCAGCACGCAGCTCCTACAGGCTCTACAAACATCCGCTAGCCAAATCCCAGCTTAGAGACTTCTCGCGGAGCAAATCAACACAGTATTTGAGAATCATTAATTAAACAAAAGACTGTCAACTTACTTTGCTTTCTTTGGCAACGGTGCATGGTTCTAAAGGGAATATGTGAAAGTGATAGCAGGATAAATGTTTGTCTCGGAATAATATGAATGGTAAAGTGAAGGAAACCAGCGAACCGTACTTAAGGCACAAATGTAGAATTTAATTGCGTGCGCTTGGAGTCCTGGTTTGTGCGTCATTATGGTCGTTTTGAAAGCTTTGAAAAGAGTCGAGCTGCAGCTCAGCTACTTGAAATGAATCCCTTCAAATGTGCCGCCCATTGTCGGCAGCCAGCTCACAATCAGAATGGACCCTTGCAAAATGGCCCCTGCCAGCACTTATGTACGACTCAGCAGTTATGCCTATTTAACAGAACTGGACTATTTGTATGCACTTGCAGGCTTGTTTTTGGCTGTGCTTGTAACTTATTTAGTTTTTGAAAATGAATGTTATCTGACCGAAGGCTAACGCTTTCATCATGCTAGCACTGAAAATAAAACTGAACATTTGTAATGTTAAAGTTGTCTTTTGTTGAACAGTCTGCAACAGAGACAGAGAATGTAAGTCCTGTTAGAGTTCTGACAGAGACAGAACGATGAGCTTGTGTTCGTGTTTACAAGCTTTGCGTTCTGCACTGCCATCGGTGATGTATGTAGGCTGCAGTCTTCTCTGTTCCAATTGGATTCTGTATATTTATGAAGTTTGTCTGAAAGACACAATATTCAAAGTTATAATGATATCTGAAATGGCAGTAAATGGGATTTATCTTTTCACTCGTGTGGCTTTTTAGAGGAACTTTTTGAGAGGCAGTGTTTTTTGCTGTGTGTTCTTCGGGCACTTGCTTGTGCTGCTGATGTTTGTGACAGGGTATTGTGTGCATATGAGCACTTTACCTGTGCATGGAAAGACCATACGAGCGTTTGTACATGCCATGTCATTTCCATTCTAATGCTTGGGGGAAATGCGTAAATGTAGCAGTACCATGTAATTATCTGTTCTCTCTGTATTTATTTATGTTTATTTAAGGGCTGTAGGCTGTGACGTTTGTGATGACCATACTTTGACAGACCAGTCAACCATTGTACAGTTAAAAAACAACTTATTTCTTTAACAGCTGATTTTATGTATGCGTGTGTTTGTGTATATAAATTAAATTCATCGAAGCTTTCTGCTTAATTCTGTTGATTTTGTAAAATTTCGAGACGTGCACCATAGAGAATAATCACCATGTCAGAACTAGAGGAAAATAAATGTTTGGAAAAGCATATTTTTCTATAATGGCCTTTGATGGTATCAGCATATTTTGTTTTACAAAAAGGTCTTGATTCTAATGAATAACACAGTAGAGAGCTTTGGCTGTAAAGTGCAGTATGAACACACGTCTTATCAGGATCTTGATAATGCTACACCTGTTTGGTGGATGGATTACCTTGACAAGAGAAATTCTCACTAACAGGGACGTGACAAATTTGTGCTCAAAATTATAGAAAACTAAGCTTTTTGCGCTCATGGAAAAACTCTGGGATCTTTTAGTTTAGCTCATGAAACATAGGACCATAAACCGATATGTTGTATTTTTTTTTTTGTTCAGTATAAAATGGTAGCCCTGGTTGAACGCAGTGGGTTTTTCATTGAGGTTTTTTTTAAAGTCACGGAGTAAGAGTTCTTCCGAGCCACAAATGCCATGTCTCCACTTGTTTTAACATTTGTGGCTGAGACAGTGAGGAGGTGTTCTGTTGAGAATATAACACAGTGTAGTGCAGTGTATGCTTTCAAAGAGGCAGTTCACCCAAAAAATTAAATAAAGCTGTTTCCACTTACCCAGAGTGCTATCTATCCATCCAGATAGTTAAAAAAAAACGAGTTTTTCTGGAAATCTGCTGCAGCTCACCCTGAGATACAGTTACAATGTTTGTGGCGCTCAAAGAAAAACTTACATTTGAAAGATTCCACCGCAACATCTCTTTCCAAATAGACCTTTTTTAATTGAAAATGAGTTTCTACTAAAATACGCCAACTGTGTACATTCACACAAGTCTCAACCAAAGCACAACAGTATTCTTGGGCGCAGTGTCAACATTGTTTTAAAACAAAGAGATTAGTATTAGATTCTGGGCCTAGACCATGCCTTGCCTTCAAAACAGAAGTAAATATCTTAAATCAGTTCTAAGAGAAACTTGAAGCCAGTGTAGTGAGAGCAGGGCGGGGGTTATATGAGATCTCCTATTGGTGAGAAGCCTATCTGTACTGTAAAAAGTTTTCTTGTAAAAAAAACAGTAAACAGCTGGCAGCAGGGTTGCCATTATGTTACTAAAATTAACTTTTTTTTTTACTGTCACAAACATTTATGGTTTTGTGCTGTTAATGAAAAATACACTAAGAACTGGTTTTTAATGACTTTCACAGTATTTTACTGTTAACTGACATAAAATTTTAAAATCCGTTATATAGCTGTTTTTTTACAGTACCTTCCAGTTCACTGATTTGTTTTAATGCACTATTTAGTTAGTATTTTTACATACATTTTAATAAACCTATTTTTTTAACCTAAATTAATACTGACTTAGCAGGTTATACACAGGAATAGTCACACTACATACGATTAAAAGCACTTTTGTTAAGAAAAGGGCTATAATAGACCTTACTGGTTGTCAGTCTTCCCAAAGTCTCTGTCCAAAGCTGGCTACAAGCACAGAATGCAAACCATAACAAAATGTTCTTTGTGAATGAATAACAGAGCTAAATCACTGATTTTTCAATCATGCAATTGCATGTGAGAGAAAAAAAATCCACAGCTTCTTATTGCACTTTACTTTTTATTTTAATATAAAGTTGTTGTCTTTTTGTTGGTGACTTTGCCAGTTTTCTTTGATAACACTTTGCCCCGTCCAGCCTTGGTGCCTCTCTCAGGGTTTATTCCAATGAAGCTCCTGAAAATGATAGTGTGTAAAAATCAAGTTGTGTAACTCACTCAGATTAACAACACAATAAAAGGCAGCAAATGTATAGATGTGCAATAGCATGTCATCGAAAAGTTAAGAAAAATACAGGTTTTACTAAAAGTATCTAACCTTTGGATGAATTCGAGTATGCATGCTGCCTCTTCTTGGTATTGGAGATTAAAGGTGTAGAAGGTGGAAAATAATGCAGCAAGTCCCGTCAAGAAGGTGGGCTGGATCCCCTCACATATGATGTGGCCCTCAAGGCTGACCATCCAGCGCTGAATTAAATGTGTGCATCTTGTTTGGCTTGTGCCAGAAAGATGAACAGCTGTGGTTTTTTGATGCTCATACAACTAAGTCACCATGGTACAGTCAGAGGTGCTTTTGATTTCCTGCCTTGGTCACACAGACAGCAATACATTTTGAATCACTGCTAAAATACCACCCAATAACCAGCGTTCACTGAAGTCTTAATGTTAGGCTACTTCTGAACTGTTGAAGTGACTTCCATAGACTGTAAAAGGTTTACACTGTCAAGACTATCATTATGCTACATGAATTCACTGGCAAAATGCATGTGTCCACACGTTAATTTAGACATGTAGAAATTAAAATGAGTTCCTTGTGCTGTCTGATTAATCGGCAACCATCTATGAAATTCTAGCTAGCTGCTGAATCCTTCTATCACAATGTGCACATATTCAGTAATGCAAACAAACTGGAAACATCACTGATAGACTTTGCACCGATTTATGAATTAAATAAAGTTGCTACTCACCAAATAATTAGTAAGATGGGGATGGATTAAGAAAAGAAAGGATCCAGCTTCACATGTGCCGTCCACGTGGAATTGCTTTCCCAAAATGCAAAAAATACTGCATGATACTGTTACGTAAAATAGGGCCCACTTTGGACGATTGATTAGCGGTTAAGCGCTGTATTTTAGGAATGCATTATAGTTCTGTTAAAAAACGGTCAATGGAGTGCAATTTAACAGATTCTCTTTTGTATTAACAGTAAAATGCTGTAGTTAAAAATAACTGGTTAATACTGTTGAAATCCTACTGTTAATTTACTGCAATCATTTACAGTGTGATTAATTTTTCATTAACTGTATAGAGAATTGCAATATATGTGTATGTATACTTCTCTTATGGAAGTAGCAGGACTGGACTAACTTTTTCATGCTGTTCGAATCTCAGTTTTGGTTCAGAAGTAACACCAAGGCCTCTGGAGGTAGGTTCAGATTTACGGTGAGTGCACAGATTAGATTGTTTGCTTAATAATACACTAAGGCCCGAGACTGCAATCTAATCTTTAGACGTTCCACATTGTATATCAGAAAAGCACTTTTGAAGGGATGCCAGCTTCCTAAAACCACTGGGGTTACCGTGGCATGACAACATAATTGGAGTCCAAGACTGAACCCTGAGGGACCACACGAGTAAGAGGAAGACACACAGTCACCAGTTAAGACTGAAAATTGCCAAAATCTTCCCAGGACACCATTAGTTTAAATGAGAAATCAGACCATAGCAACTGATCTGGTCTCAGGTTGGTCATGGCAGCCTCTGGTGGGAAAGTATGTCTCTGCACTAGGTGTGCTAGCATTTCCAGGCCTAGGCCATTTTCAGTTTGCTTGGCAGTAACAGCAGAAAAGGGCTTGTCTGTTTTTTTCCTTCACAGACAGACAATATGTGCATAATGGCTCTGGTCAGGTGGGGGAGGACATGTGTTAGCATGTGTTAGCATGAGTCCGTTTTGCTTCCAGCTCTGCAGCTAGGCACCGAAGTACTTGATTATGATGGCAGGTGTGTCTTCCCTGTGTCAGACTGTGTTGCAGCCAGAAAGTATATGCCTAAGGTTTCTGGAGCTGAACCCAGCGCTAGCTGGATCCTCTCCGACCCAAAGATTCAGATTCTTGGGCGTGGGTAGAACATCAGATGTGGGCGTGATGAGGAAGTTTGTCCTGTTGCTGTCTAAACTTTCATGTGATTTTCCTCCTCTTGATGCTGTCCCAGTGCATCCAGCACCCCTGCTAGGCTTAGGATGCAGCCATGGCGTTTCTGGATGCTTCCTCCTGACGCTGCACCTCCGCTCAACCAGGCTGCTGTCCTGGTGCAGGTGAAGCTTTTGGCCAGGTGTGTCTGCTTGCTCCCCAGCCTCCTCTGCCTATTGGCGCCCGACCCACGATGTGCTGAGGTCTGAGGGACGATTCTGTGTAAAGCACCACCGCTTCCACAGGGGTCCACTTCCTCCCTCCTTCCTCCTTACACGGGATCCCCGAACTATGATAGATTTCCAGCCTTACCTTACTTTATTCTCCCTGGAAGGTACAGTGCCTTTGGAAAGTATTCAGACCCCTTCACTTTTACCACACTCTGTCACATTACAGCCTTATTACAAAATGAATTAAATTCATTTTTATTCTCATCAATCTGCACACAATACACCATAATGACAAAGCAAAAACAGGTTTTTAGAAATTTGAGATCTCCTGTAGGTATTGTCAATGTCCCTGAGAATGCCATGCCTCCTGTGAAAGATGTTCTCCTACCTGTTCAGTGTCCTTAGTTTTGACAGTTCATTGGTAAGTTTTTCCAAGAGGCAAAATATTTGTGATTTGGTTGATGGATATTTCAGATGTTGGAGTGGAGGTAAACTCTTCAGTGATAGCCAATGTCAGCTTTCCCGTTTTCCATGGGGTTAAAAAGGAATGGGGTAAATATTCTCCAGCAGCCGCACCTCCATGCATTGTGCTCCTGTTGAATGGCTGAAGCAAAGCAAGTGTGGGCTTGGTTAGTACTTGGTTAGATGGGTGACCACCCGGGGAAAAGCTAAGTTGCTGCTGGAAGTGGTGTTGGTGGGCCAGCAGGGGGCAATCTGCCCTCTTGTTTTGGGGAAGAAGAAAAAAACAATTCCCCAGTGCAGTGACGGGGACACTGCTGTAGGATATGTCGTCTTTCAGATGAGAAGTTAAACCGAGGTCTTGACTCACTGTGGTCATTAAAGGACCCATGCCACTTGTCGCAAAGAGTAGTGGGGTCCTGGCTAAATTCCCAACCTGGTTCTCTCCCACTTGTCACCTAATCATCCCCTGGTTTAATTGGCTAAAAAATGTTCTCTCCCTTTCCACCTTAGCTAATGTGTGGTGAGGGTTTGGTGCAAAATGGCTGCCGTGCACCACCCACAGTGGTTGAGGAGAGTTCCCACTCATCATTGTAAAGCACTTTGAGCATTTGGAAAAGTGTTATATAAATGAAATCATTCATTCGTATTCTCATAAAATGTGATATTTTCCCTTTAATGGAATGTGAAGTAATAAAAATGTATGGGCGGGACCGTGGTGCAGTTGATAGCGCTGTAGCCTGATGGTGGAGTGTGCGTTTCCTCTGGGTACTCCAGTTTCCTCCCACAGTCCAAAGACATGCAGGTTAGAGTAATTGTGGCAGGGGGCATGAACAGGGCACTGCTGTAAAAGAGCATGTGTGCTCAGTGAAACTGCCCTGTATAAATAAAGGTTCATTAAAAATAGGAAAGGTAATTCAGTGCAAAGTTCAAGAAAATCATTGCTTTTGGATCTTTATGGAACACTTCTGAAAAAGACTTAAATCCCAAAGTGTTCCCGTGACTGGAGGATTGAAGGCTATTGGACTGTTAGAACTGATCTGACAGGCAATACCCATACATTTCTTGCAATCCATCCAGGCCAAAAGAATGTTATATGCCACAGGTTTTGTATATTATACCGACCTACCTTACATAAGCAACTGACAAATATAATAGATCTTGGATGTTTGTCTTTGGATCTACAGTTGTTCTTGTCTTTTCAAGTACCAAGTTCATCCGGAGTTAAAGATGAGATTCATAGTTTCACAGATTCATGTTTATTCAAAGCTGATAACTGTTCCAGGCTTCTTTTTGTGGAATATACAGTGGTCACTGGTTTCAGATGACGCGTTTGCTGCCGCGGCGGCAGTTCTGCCAGCCAGAAGGAAATGGATGCGGGGTTCTGACAGTAGAGAGCAGCAGAGTGTAATATTTCCTCATAAGGAAAGCTTTCAATATTCTGCATTGTACTTGACGTCACGCCGCGTTGCATTTCGGGGTGATTCGCAATCTTAAAATGAGTTTAGCTCTGTGATTTTAAGATTAGTACTTGGGAAAAATAAAGCCCTAATACCAGCTGATATTTGGCTAGTATCAGCATAGAAGCCATTCAAATATTTTTATGGATCTGGTAACTCTCTTTTTAAAAAAATTATTACAACAGTTTGCAACATTAAACTCGTAAGACCCTAACAGGGACGTCAAACCCCTTTTGGCGATTTTTCAGCAAACAAACAGTATATTTTTCACAATTTCATAAATGCTACTCAAATAGCAACATATAAATACCTAACTTATCAGAAAATAACAGCTGTTTTCTTTAATACGATTTAATACGAACCAAAGTCATTTGGGTAATTATAAAAGAATCTATTAAAGGAGTACCATGGTGATTTTCACACTTTCTCGGTTTTATGTGCTATTTGCACAAGAGGCATTGAAGAAACACAATGAGCAAAGTATTAAATATGTCCGTTCTGTATTTTTGGAGAAATATGCGTTTTAAATTCATCGTCCTATTTTCAACCGGTTGATAAAGTTGTCATTTTGCTACGTCACTAATACAGTAACTACTCCCATTTCCACGCCCCGTAAAGAAATCTGACAGCACACACCGTCCTGCTGTTCAGACAATGCAAATATTTGACTAACGTTAGGTTCACTTAAATTAGAGTGCCTTTAGATTATTTCTGGTTATATTCATTTAGCTAGCTAGCTAACGTTAGCTAGCTAAGAGGTTTGCTTTCATAAGACAATGTTATCGATAACGTGAGCTTGCTAGTTTGCTTTTATGAGGACGTTATAGTTGTGCTTTTATCTTAACTTGGCTAGCTAGATATCAAAAATTATAATTGGATATAAGTCAACGTCCTTACCTTAGCTATCTACCGATACTTGATATACTAGCCCTACTAAGCTAGCTAGCTTGTGAAAATTCAGTCTCCCAAAGAGAGCGTATCATGAGGGTAGCTATGGAAACGGGGCACGGTCTGTCAATCATAGCTAACTGACAGTTCTCATTACCACGCCCAGACGGTTCGGGTGAATTTTTATCGTGGGAAATTTAGGCTTAGAAAAATACGTTTTAAAGTACATTGAAATGGATGAAGAATAAAAAATTATGCACATTTGTTTCGTTGTTGCCTGAAGACAACTGGGAAGTGTCACGTTCAACCACCATGGTACTCCTTTAAAAAAAGCCTACCCAACGAGCTGAGGAGGAGTGTGTGCCTGTCTAAGCTTACCCAACGAGCTGAGGAGGAGTGCGTGCCTGTCTAAGCCTACCCAACGAGCTGAGGAGGAGTGCGTGCCTGACTAAGCCTACCCAACGAGCTGAGGAGGAGTGCGTGCCTGACTAAGCCTACCCAACGAGCTGAGGAGTGAGCGCCTGTCTAAGCCTACCCAACGAGCTGAGGAGGAGTGTGTACCTGTCTAAGCCTACCCAACGAGCTGAGGAGTGAGGCCTGACTAAGCCTACCCAACGAGCTGAGGAGTGAGCGCCTGTCTAAGCCTACCCAACGAGCTGAGGAGGAGTGTGTACCTGTCTAAGCCTACCCAACGAGCTGAGGAGGAGTGTGTACCTGTCTAAGCCTACCCAACGAGCTGAGGAGGAGTGTGTGCCTGTCTAAGCCTACCCAACGAGCTGAGGAGTGAGCGCCTGTCTAAGCCTACCCAACGAGCTGAGGAGTGTGTGCCTGTCTAAGCCTACCACGAGCTGAGGAGTGAGGTCCTGTCTAAGCCTACCCAACGAGCTGAGGAGGAGTGTGTGCCTGTCTAAGCCTACCCAACGAGCTGAGGAGTGAGCGCCTGTCTAAGTCTACCCAACGAGCTGAGGAGTGTGTGCCTGTCTAAGCCTACCCAACGAGCTGAGGAGTGAGCGCCTGTCTAAGCTTACCCAACGAGCTGAGGAGGAGTTTGTGCCTGTCTAAGCCTACCCAACGAGCTGAGGAGGAGTGTGTGCCTGACTAAGTCTACCCAACGAGCTGAGGAGGAGTGTGTACCTGTCTAAGCCTACCCAACGAGCTGAGGAGTGAGCGCCTGTCTAAGCCTACCCAACGAGCTGAGGAGGAGTGTGTACCTGTCTAAGCCTACCCAACGAGCTGAGGAGGAGTGTGTACCTGTCTAAGCCTACCCAACGAGCTGAGGACGAGTGTGTACCTGTCTAAGCCTACCCAACGAGCTGAGGAGTGAGTGCCTGTCTAAGCCTACCCAACGAGCTGAGGAGGAGTGTGTACCTGTCTAAGCCTACCCAACGAGCTGAGGAGTGAGCGCCTGTCTAAGCCTACCCAACGAGCTGAGGAGGAGTGTGTACCTGTCTAAGCCTACCCAACGAGCTGAGGAGGAGTGTGTACCTGTCTAAGCCTACCCAACGAGCTGAGGAGGAGTGTGTACCTGTCTAAGCCTACCCAACGAGCTGAGGAGGAGTGTGTGCCTGTCTAAGCCTACCCAATGAGCTGAGGAGGACTGTGTGCCTGTCTAAGCCTACCCAACGAGCTGAGGAGTGTGTACCTGTCTAAGCCTACCCAACGAGCTGAGGAGGAGTGCCTGCCTGTCTAAGCCTACCCAACGAGCTGAGGAGGAGTGCCTGCCTGTCTAAGCCTACCCAACGAGCTGAGGAGTGAGCGCCTGTCTAAGCTTACCCAACGAGCTGAGGAGGAGTGTGCCTGTCTAAGCCTACCCAACGAGCTGACGAGGAGTGTGTGCCTGACTAAGTCTACCCAACGAGCTGAGCAGGAGTGCGTGCCTGTCTAAGCCTACCCAACGAGCTGAGGAGGAGTGCGTGCCTGTCTAAGCCTACCCAACGAGCTGAGGAGGAGTGCGTGCCTGACTAAGCCTACCCAACGAGCTGAGGAGGAGTGCGTGCCTAAGCCTACCCAACGAGCTGAGGAGTGCATGCCTGTCTAAGTCTACCCAACGAGCTGAGGAGGAGTGCGTGCCTGTCTAAGCCTACCCAACGAGCTGAGGAGGAGTGCGTGCCTGTCTAAGCCTACCCAACGAGCTGAGGTGGAGTGTGTGCCTGTCTAAGCCTACCCAACGAGCTGAGGTGGAGTGTGTGCCTGTCTAAGTCTACCCAACGAGCTGAGGAGTGTGTGCCTGTCTAAGCCTACCCAACGAGCTGAGGAGGAGTGCGTGCCTGTCTAAGCCTACCCAACGAGCTGAGGAGGAGTGCGTGCCTGACTAAGCCTACCCAACGAGCTGAGGAGGAGTGCGTGCCTGACTAAGCCTACCCAACGAGCTGAGGAGTGCATGCCTGTCTAAGCCTACCCAACGAGCTGAGGAGTGCATGCCTGTTAAGCCTACCCAACGAGCTGAGGAGGAGTGCGTGCCTGTCTAAGCCTACCCAACGAGCTGAGGAGGAGTGCGTGCCTGACTAAGCCTACCCAACGAGCTGAGGAGGAGTGCGTGCCTGACTAAGCCTACCCAACGAGCTGAGGAGTGCATGCCTGTCTAAGCCTACCCAACGAGCTGAGGAGTGCATGCCTGTTAAGCCTACCCAACGAGCTGAGGAGGAGTGCATGCCTGTTAAGCCTACCCAACGAGCTGAGCAGTGTGTGCCTGACTAAGCCTACCCAACGAGCTGAGGAGAGGGCAGCTGAACACAGCTGTATATCACTGGGCAGTGGGAGAAATCAGTTAAAAGACTCCTGAGCTACAGTCCAAAGACCCACAGTGGATTAACAGTGGAACCAAATCCCAAGTTCTTTTTGAATTGTTTTTACAAATGTTCCTTAATTTCTGAGGACAGCAGTGTGTTGTACACACTACCACAGCTACTCGTGATTCATTTAGGGAAAAAGCACAACACCAGTTGCGATCTTTCAGCTACTGAGAAAGACATGAAACACAACTATGCACAAACACACAAATTATTAGAAAGAAGTATTTATGCTGGACTTTTTTACTTTGAAGTGAAAAGCCTGTGATCTAAAAGCCTGTGTCCCACATTCTATATCACATGTTTATGGAAAAAAAACCTTTAAATTCCATCTGACATGAATACCTGAAATCATACAGCTCAGAGGTGTCATTATGAACACTTCAAACAATATCTACCCTCAAGGTCTAATGATCATCAGCAAAAACAAAGAAGTAGAATTCATGCACAGAAGACAGAACAGAAATTATATGAAATATCACACAAGATTGACAGCATCACACAAGATCTTGTAAAAGTTGTTTAAAAATAGATGCAATACTAAATAAAAATATAACTTTTATAACTACACATGAAGTATCAATGAAATCACTGAAGTCAATTATTCACTGATTATTTCCCTCATTTTAAACACAGATGTAAACCACTCAACGCTCTACACAAATATGATCACTATTCTGTGACTTCTGTGAATCTCTGGTGAAAGTTTCACATTTAATGCTTTTCTGATTTAATCAAAGTAATAATTCTGCATGAACACACTTCCAATGCCCTTGAAAACAGGAGAATAGTTGTAAATAAGGGCTTTTTCTTCTTCAATGGGGCTGGAGAAGGAATGCTGACTTTTCATGGCTAGAAAGAAAAAAAGTTCTATTCAGTAGGAAGCATTTTTACTGAAGACAATGCAATTCATTTGAGGACAACAAAAAATAAATAAATAAAGGGGATAGTTCACTTTCTGCACTTTTTTATGCCCTTTCATTTTTAGTGTATGTTTGCAGAATAATAGTGATAGACAAACACAAACTCTGGAGGCACAATGTCGAAGGCATAAAACTGCTTTGCAAGTGCAACTGTGTACAATGTTCCTTCACCATTCAGAAAAACTTTAGTACGAAAAAATCCAGAAAGAAAATGATCCTTTTAAGCTTGACCTTCATCAGACAGCAACATCTTATGCACAGACATGAGAAAAGGTATACATATGTATGTAGCATTATGTGGATGACAATATAGCACATTGTTTTGCGAGAAAGAATATTGTTAGTTATACTTTTCTGATTTTTATTTAATGTGGTTGTTTTGTCTTGTGTCTTGTGAATGGACTGCATTTATATAGCGCTTTTATCCAAACGCTTTACAATTGATGCCTCTCATTGCCAGAGCAGTTAGGGGTTAGATGTCTTGCTCAAGGACACTTCGACACGCCCAGGGCGGGGTTTGAACCGGCAACCCTCCGACTGCCAGACAATCGGTCTTACCTCCTGAGCTATGTCGCCCCTGTCGTCTTATCTGTTGTCTTTTTTTTTGTTTTGTGTGGGCCCCAGGAAGAGTAGCTGATGTTCTCCATCAGCTAACGGGGATCCTAATAAAATCCTAAATCCTATTCTGTGCATATTACATTACTGCACATTACTCTATAATGCCTATAATGTACTCTGTGCATATGACATTACCACACATTACTCTGTGCAGATGACATTACTGCACATTACTCTGTGCAGATGACATTAGCGCACGTTACTCTGTGCAGATGATGTTACTGCACATTACTGTCTATGACATTTCTATCCATGCACATGACACTGCTCTCTGTGCATCTGACACTGCGCTCTGTGCATATGACACTGCTCTGTGCACCTGACACTGCTCTCTGTGCATGGCACTGCTATCTGTGCATATGACACTGATCTCTGTGCATATGACACAGCTCTCTGTACATATGACACTGCTCTCTGTGCATATGAGACTGCTCTCTGTGCATATGACACTGCTCTCTGTGCACATGACACTGCTCTCTGTGCATCTGACACTGTTCTCTGTGCATCTGACACTGTTCTCTGTGCATCTGACACTGCTCTCTGTGCATCTGACACTGTTCTCTGTGCATCTGACACTGTTCTCTGCGCGTATGACCCTGCTCTCTGTACATATGAAACGCTCTCTGTGCATATGACACTGCTCTCTGTGCACCTGACACTGCTCTCTGTGCACATGACACTGCTCTCTGTGCATATGAAACGCTCTCTGTACATATGACACTGCTCTCTGTGCATATGACACTGCTCTCTGTGCATGTGACACTGCTCTCTGCGCATATGACACTGCTCTCTGTGCACCTGACACTGCTCTCTGTGCATCTGAGACTGCTCTCTGTGCATATGACACTGCTCTCTGTGCATGTGACACTGCTCTCTGTGCATGTGACACTGCTCTCTGTGCATCTGACACTGCTCTTTGTACATATGAAGGCTCACCCTCAGACACAAAGAAGATGGCTGAGTGGAAGGAGGCCTTGACGGCGGAGGCAGTGTGCACCATCCCGGACTTCTCTATCCACTCAAAGGGGGCCTTCTCCGGATGCCACTGGACCGCGTAGAACGGGTAGCGGTAGGCTGTCACAGAAGAGCATTATCTAGGTTAGCCAGCACAGATTTCACATCATCTAAATCAGGGGTTTCTGTAAACTGGTAACCTGGACCCACCTGGACCCCACGGAGGTGAACAAACTAAGTACCCTCCAGACATTAAGCTGTAAGATTCTTGGAAGAAATTTGATTCTGTGACTAAAACTACATTTCGTTGGGTTTTGTTTTTGCTGACTAAAACTACTAGACTAAAACTAACAGTATTCAAATGACTAAAATGTGTTTTAAACTAAAGGGCAATTTAGAGAGCAGACTAAGACTAAAACTGAAAAAAAAATTGTTGTCAAAATGAACACTGCACAGGACTGAGGCTGAGCTCACGTGTCTTTTATTAATCAGATCTACACGACTGCCAAGCGGATCTTGTGATGGCTCGAGAGAAGATGCCCCACGTGACTCATAGTCACATTCCAGAGACAGGCCGCCTACCTTCCATGGTCGAAATGAACTCCTTTTTACCGTCTGTGTTGATGGAGAGAACCTTGTAGAACCTTCTTAACCTCATATTCCGAGAGAAATTCTGCCAGAGATCAAAGTCAGGTTATGAACAGCAGTTAAACAACAGTTTAACAGCTATTTCATTTTAAGAGATTGAACTGCTTGGAGCACACTGCAACAAATTACATATCTCATCCCGTTTAAACAGGTATACTAACAGTCTTGGTACTTGTTCTCAGAATAGGCTTACCCTACAAGTACGGCCAGTGAGAACCGACCTTGAAAAAACTGTCCCTTATGTCCTGTACACTTCTAATAAAATACAGGGCACTTCAACCCTCAACTCACTACTGCCATGTCAACAGTTCAAAAGATCTCAGAGCTTTTCAAGTCTGAGGGCAATTGTTTTTTACTTCTGTTTTAATTTTAATGTAATTTTTTTTTTTTTTGGTTGCACTTATTAATTTCTAATTCTTTTTACACTAAATGATTTAAAATTTAAAGTTTTATCACACTTAATATTTGTTTTACTGTTTTAATGTCTGTAAAGCCTGATTTATACTTCATCTTTCGACAAGAGTTGTGCAACAAAAACAAAAGTCTATATATCTAAATATCTAAATATTGAAGCAAGCAACCTAAAAACTGTCTGGGGTGCACATAAAAGCCCAGGTAGGTGTGAAAATGACCCCAGAAGTGTTATAACGTGAAATTCCCCTTCAACAAATGATGCTTACTCAGATTAACTGAAAATAATGACGTAGCCATGACAATGAATTTCGGTGTTCCATTTGCCAGTTCAATCAACACTGTGCGACGACGTATGAAGTTCTGCGACATAAAATTACAGAGGCCCACGACACTAAAAACAAGTGTTGTGCGACACTTTTTTCCAATGAAAATACGTCATTTTAGTCATGCGAGAATCGTCGAAAGGGTCATGAGATTAAATATAAATCAGGCTATACTCTGCACATCTCCACACAGCCTGAGACAGAAGTGGGAACACAACACAACACAAAACTCTGCTAGTTCCCCCTTCCTCTTGCCTCCTGCATCTCATTCTGTGTCTTCCTGTCCATGCTGTTTCTCAGGCATCTTTACAGTACACTGCTGTCCACCAATAGCTGTCCCAAAGTTGGACCCGTTGAAACTGTCAACTTTCTCACGGTCTCTATTTCACACTTACACTCAGGATAAGTCTGGAAATTAAGGTGGTGTGATGCTCAGATACCTGCCTGGGAAATCTGAAATCTGTCCTTGTTGGGAACACACAGCAGATATTTGAGGGGTTGTAGCTGGTGGAACATTTGGCCTGCCTTGCTGTTTTCACCACAGTTCACCAAAATGATCTGTGCACTGTCACTGTCACAGGTAAGGGATGTACGAGTATTCTCTGATGCTCATAACCTTCACAGGTAACGGATGTACGAGTATTCTCTGATGCTCATAACCTTCACAGCAAACAAACAAACGGGCTACCTGCAGTGTGAGACTCCAGCTGTGGAAGTTGGAGGTTATGTTCTCCACAGACAGGGACTGCAGCAGGTCCTTTGGGAAACTCTTGAGCAAACGGCTGTTCTGCGCAGCTGCAGAGACCAATCACAGAACAGCCTTCAGGTCGAGCCACAACAGACAATACGGACACAAAAGTGCCATCTCTCACTTTGTCCTTCAAATCATACTGAAATATGTCATATAAACTCATAATTTTAATATATTTGGTTGTTATGCAGAGAGAATACGGAAAGCCTAAAGTTCATAATTGTGACGTGTTAGTACCTTATCATGATTTGTTGCTGACAGTTAAAAAATAAATGTTTGTGAAGAAGTTGAGTAAGTCATGCAGACAGACAGGAATGGGCACTATTTCAAATACTGGGACTGCAGGTCTTACAGAACAAAGCATGCAATTAACCTGTGCTGAAGATCAATGGGTCTAACCACACTGACATCACATCCCTGTGTGGACATTCCTGTGCTGACTCACATTTCTCAACTCTACAACCCCTGCACCATTTTGACTGTAGGTTGAGGACACACACTTAGGATGAATTTAAACAGTAGAACCTAAGAGTTACTGACTAACTAGTCAATTGAACAGGGTATGAACCCAGAAGTATAATATGCCATTCAAGCTCATTATTATACATTCTCTTTCTTATTATCAATGATTCAAAAGACTTACAACTTACAAAATATATTTATACAACACCTGCTCTCTGCATCTGTGATTGGAACAATGTTTCAAAGCAGCAGCAATGCTGTCAGTTTAGTGCTGTAAATATTGACTTGAAAAACCATAAAGAGTATCTACTTGTTTAAACAAAAATACATATTTAATTCTTTGTTTCAGAAATTCATGTATTGATGCATTTATTCATGAAGGGCCTTTTCGGTATTTTTCTAAGAAGGAATTCAAACGTGCTTTGTACCCATGCTTTTCTTTTATACAGGGAACCCCGTCCTTTAGCACAAAAATACCACTACAACCAAACAAGCCACAAATTATTGTCAAATGAGCTTTAATTATGTGTAATTCAACAACATTTGAATTTGACAGGCAGGTACTGACCTAACAGAATTTCCCAGTATTTTTTTCACCTGTGACATACTTTGCAGAATTTCACAGTCACGACAGGTTCCTTGGTCATTTCTCCTCCCTGTACAGTCAGACAATCAGTGCCAAACAGGAGTGGAAATGAAAAGACAACTGACCTGGGGTGAATGTTAAGGGAAGGGCCACAGCCTTGGTGTCCGTAAGGGTCAGTAGGTTTTTGCCGCTGGTGAGAACAGTCAGTTGCTGGAATCCCTGGCACGTTCCCCAGATGGGGAAGTAATCGGACATGTCATTGGCCTGTGGAATGGACAGGCAACGGGCACAAGGGGGACCAGTGACCATAGCAACCTAAAGATCATAGGTTCGATTCCCAGGTAGGACACTGTAGTTATACCCTTGAACGAGGTGCTTAACCTGCATTGCTTCAGTATATATCCAGCTGTATAAATGGATGCAATGTAAATGCTATATAAGAAGTTGTGTAAGTCGCTCTGGATAAGAATGTCTGCTAAATGCCTGTAATGTAATGTAATGGATGGAACTATGGCAAAATCAGTGCGGAGAAACCAGCATGGCCATAGGCTTATAACCTTACATCCCTGAGACTGACAATAGCTTATTTTTACTTCCTTGCAACCTTTCATTGCTCCTTAGCTCCACCCAACAGAGGACAGAAGGATGGAGGAATCAAGGAAATGAGGATTAAGAAAATGGAGGCAGATTTATTTTCACAATATCAGAAATCCAGTGGGTCAAAAGTTTACATACACCAAGTTGAATGTCTCTTTAAACAGTCTGGAAGATTCCAGAAATTGATGTAATGACTTTTTAGAAGCTTCTGATTGGCTCATTGTCATAATTAGGAGTTAATTGGGAGTAAACTGGCACCTGTGGCTGTATTTAAGGGCCGACCTTTAGAGCCACTGCCTTTTTGCCCTTAATACCATGGGAAAATCCAAGCAACTTAGCTAAGACCTCAGAGAAAAATTGTGGACTTACACAAGTCTGGTTCCTACTTAGGTACAATTTCCAAACAAACAAAATGCAAATATAAAAATCATGGGACCACACAGACACTGCATCGTTCAGGAAGGAGGCACAAATTAACTCCCAGGGTTGAACGAACTTTGGTCCAAAAGGTTCAGCTGAACCCCAAGACAACAACAAAGGAACTGGTGAAGGAGTTGGAGGCATCAGACGCCATCTACATCCACCATTAAGTGAATTCTACATTGCCATGGTCTGAAAGGCTGTCATGGAAGGAAGAAGCCCCTTCTCCAAGACCAGCATAAAAAAACTAGAATGAAGTTTGCAGGTTATCACCAGATCGAAGACCTAGCCTTTTGAAGGAGTGTTCTCTGGTCAGATGAAACAAAAAAGTGTTTGGCCATAATGATCAGCGCTATGTATGGAGGAAAAAGGGTGAGGCTTTTAATCCAAAAAACACCATTCCAACTGTGAAGCATGGGGGTGGCAGCATCATGTTGTGGGGGTGTTTTGCTGGAAAAGGGACTGGTGCACTTCAGAAAATAGAAGGCATCATGAGGAAGGAGGCTTATCTAGAAATACTGAAGCAACACCTCAAGACATCAGCTAGAAAGTTAAAACTTGGTCACAACTGGGTCTTCCAGCAGGACAATGATCCTCCAAATTGTAGCAAAATGGCTGAAAGACAACAAAGTGTGGCCATCACAAAGCCCTGACCTGAATCCCACAAAAAATTTGTGGACTGAACTGAAAAAGCATGTCCGAGCAAGGAGGTCCACAAATCTGACTGAGTTACACCAGTTCTGTCAGGAGGAATGGGCAAAAATTCTGGCAAAGTATTGTGAGAAGCTTGTGGAAGGCTACCCCAAGCGTTTGATTCAAGTTAAGCAAATAAAAGGCAATGCCACCAAATACTAACAAAATGTATGTAAACTTTTTACCCACTTAAAATCTGATATAGTACATAAAAGCCATAAAAGCTGAAATAAATCTGTCTCTTAGCTATTATTTTGAAATGGCCTCTTTATGGAAATAAAGTAGATAACCTAATTGACTTAACACAGGAAATGTATGGTAACATGAAATGAGTGGAGCTATGAAAAATTTAGTCTGAATGTTTTTAGCCAAGGTGTATGTAAACTTTTGGCCTCAACTGTACAGGCAGACACAGGTGTTCAAATTAAAGTGTATTCACAGTTCATGTAACACATAACATGAATTTCATACAGATATGAAACCCACAGTGCAGCATTAGTTTGGTATGTTTTTTTATTTTTTTTTCGGATTTTAGTTACGTGTCATTCTGAATTCTGACCACTATTATATAAACTTCAGAAGACAAAAAAAATATGAGATTACCTTTATTGCCAGGTCATAAAATATCTTTGACACTCTGCTGTACTGTGATTTTTGCAGATCGACATCTCCACCTGGAAGCAGCAGCCTGGAAAGCCGACCAAGAACATTGCACGTCCCAAAAAAATATTTTACCAAGATGGGATTCATGCAAAATTTGTATTTGCAAGCATGCATCAAAAAAAAAATCTTACCCATTTATGGAGTGGAAGAGCGTGACATATTCCTCATTTGTGCGGTTTATTCTGACAAACAACAAGAGGAAGAAGTTCGCCTGTTAGCAGATGCTACCCTGTTTTCAAATCAAATCATTAGTATAGTGCTTTTTACAGGACACTTCCACACTCCCACAAAGATACTTTACAGAGTAGCAGAAAAAGGGCAAGAAACAGCAAAAACCAGACAAAATTCTGGCCTGAACCCCCAAATATTGAGTACATGAGGTTAAAAAACTTCCAATGAGGAGGAAAAACCCTGAAATGAGAAGAAAAAAAACTCCCATCCTCCACTAGACAGCCTGGTAATGGAAAGCTAACAGAAATGAAATAGATCCCTCATCAAAGCAAATAAAATGGGTTACGCAGGTTACAGCTGAGTTACTAAACTAACTGGAGCAGTAGAAGTTCTATAGTATAGTTCAGAATGATTTAGTCCCACCTGACTGGCACCACTCTCGCCCCAGCCGACTCCAGGTATTTCACATATGAGGCGGGAATATACGAGGATCCCCGTGCATGGCGGTCTCCCGAAATAATCTCCTGGGCCAAAATCCCTGCCAAGAGACAACCCAATCAAAGGATTAGCCGTGCTATAACAATACATTTCTGCAGAAGTAGAACTGAGCATTGCCACCTTTTGTACTGCCTCTCACCCACCGTATGGCGTGTTATTAACTCACTGATGTCCGTCAAATGACTGAAATCGACACTGATTATAAAACAACTAGGAAATGTTTACATGAAGTCATTTGTGTGTAACAAAGTATATAACAGTTCAGGTAATCTTCAAAGAGAGCAAGCTCTATCCCTCTTTATTCAATTATGAATTATAATTATTTATACTTCAATCTGTCATGAAACAATAATAATAACTCAAAGTTTGAAGGCATGGAATTCTATTCAGTTGACTCGACTCTCGTGCTCAAACGACATAAAAACATCCACCAGATTTTAAAAAAAAGTATTTTTAAACAAAGGAAAGGGGAGTAACTACAATCTACATTGCTGTTTATTTATTATTGCGTATTTAAATGTTTATATGAGTAATAATAATGGTAAACCTCATTACTTGCAATGTGTGTGACTGTCTCTGCAGGTGTTTGGAACAAAAGAGTGACATCGATAGAGCAAGTTGCATGTGGTAGCTATCGTGCAGATATATTTTCTTAAATTGAATCAAAAGCAGGAACTCATTCCCATAAACAAGATCATGCATTTCATGAAATAATGTTAACTACTACAGCAAGCCAAGATAAGCCCATATCACATGAATGTTGGTAAGAGTGAATTAGAAAAGGGAAGCAAACCGTGACGCCCGCACTGGTCAGCTAAACAGGGTTAGCTATAGAACAACAGAGGCTAGCTGCCTGGCTTGCTAGCCAACGTAACAATGTTAAGAGTTATTGTTACAGCTCGATCTCAACTCAAATCCAGCAGAACTGCAAAGAAACCGTTCAGACTAAACTTCCTGAGCTAGGCCTGGAACGTTTGTTCAGTCTTGCTGAAGTCAGATTCAGTTCATGTGACAGAAGATGTGTCGGGAGCAGTGTACACTGGAAGTGTACGTCTGGATGTGCTGTCTCAGAGGTGGATCCATCAGAGATTCGTCTGGATGTTCTGTCTCAGAGGTGGATCCATCAGAGATTCGTCTGGATGTGCTGTCTCAGAGGTGGATCCATCAGAGAATCGTCTGGATGTGCTGTCTCAGAGGTGGATCCATCAGAGATTCGTCTGGATGTGCTGTCTCAGAGGTGGATCCATCAGAGATTCGTCTGGATGTGCTGTCTCAGAGGTGGATCCATCAGAGATTCGTCTGGATGTGCTGTCTCTGTACTGCTAGGTGATATCCTTTTAAGTGGTGATGATTTATTATTAATTAATATCTGTAAATTTCTATTTGTCAGAGCAGACCAGAAGCGTGTCCCACACAAACACTGTGCTCCCTATGGCCTTGAGGCCTGCCCTCGCTTCTGAGTGCCCCTTACCAAAGTGGCACTTACACTGAAGCACAACTCCAAACAGAGGGGGAGTGATGAGAAGGTGATTTGGGACTGGGGGATAGATGAGGGGTATTTCCCACCCTTTCTGAACCACAACCAATTTAATGAGCAAATACATTTTCTGTGACCTACGCTTCATTAAAAATACAGCCTGAGACATACATGGAATGGAAAGTCTATGTATTTATTTCTCTAAACAGTGCAGTGTATGTAATATGTGCACTGTTTAATTTGACTGGCATGAATATCAGTGAAGAATTCTACATACAGTAAATAATATTTCATGTGCAATCCCTCCGACTACCCTGCCGTTGGTTATCCACTGATTATAGACAAATAAAACAACCACAACAACAGGAACAACAACAAACACCTTAGTTGTTTGAAATCATCAATGCACTCCAGTTATACCAATCAGAAATATTAACCTCTTACAACTGGGTTCTGTGCCATGTTAATATAACCACAACAAATGCACTTATTTCCTAATTTCAAATATAAATAGTATCTCTGAAGGGAAATATTGCATCATATATAATTTTTTATTCATATGAAAAAAAAAAACGTTAAACAACGATAGACATAGTCTTCAAGGACATTCCAGAATGTTCTATATTCCAGAATTTTCTATAATACCATTCCAGGCGAATTATAACCTGAAAGAAAATATCAGTGACCATATTGCAACATGCTCTCTGATCGGTGTAGCATACCCTAATAAGCAGTGAAAAGAGAAATACTGACGCATTTAACTGTAACACATACAAAATGCTTTCAAAGCATGCCCTGTTAGTGCTTATGCATCCATCAGCTCGTAGATATTCGCGGTTCATTATATAACGTTCATTTAAAAATTGCATGCAGCTGAAAATAACAGTTTATATAAGAAACGAGTGGGGTAGACAGCGCCGCGAATTCAATGCCATTTATTATACGGATTCGTTCTAAGGATGCAATTAAAGTAATTTGGGCACATGCACACACAAAAACACCAACTTTTATTTAAATCCAAGTTAAGATTAGAATAAAAAAATAATGGTGCACGTATTCAGTATTCAAAGAAGTAAGTCTTAGGCTGTGCAAAACATATAAAAAGAATACCCTTACCGATTATTGGTCTGTTATTCAAACGCGGGCCGGCTTGTACTGAAACGGGAACACTGCAGAAGACGGCGGCCAACACCGCAAATGCAACTGCCGAGGAACACATTCACGTAGGTTTATCAAAATGTTAATAAAACAAAATGGCATGCACTTAGTAACGGTATCGTTTTGTGTAACAGAGATAGTAACGTCGATTTGTAAAATATCCTGTTTTTGCTTTGTCCTTTCCTCCGTCTTCGCTTGTGCTGGCAGAACCACCAAAAACCACGCACGCCAGAAGGCTTAGTGGAGTATACCTCCACATAGGGAGGAACATTTTGGGCGGTGGTGAAATGGGCGGAGAAGTGACGCCTCTGTACTTGCCCTCTTCCTGATTTCCTCTATCATTACACATTTGTCAGACTGAATGGTTTCAGATCTGTAATCAAATGTAGTATTAGACAAAGGCAGCCTGAGTAAACACAAAACACATTTTCTGAATGATTATTTCATCAGAGAGGGGCAAATACATTTTCATGGCACTGTCTATCTATCTATATATATATATATATATAGGCCTACAGGGTTTCCGCCAGTGTATTGCCTAAATTGACCCCCCGCCGGGCCTAAGCATCGGGGATTATTTTATTCTATTTTATTTTTTAACTTATTTTTAATGTTTTTTAAACTACAGTTACAGTGGGGCGGCTTGGTTGGAAAGCTCACCAGCGACATCTGTTGGTTAAAACGTGAACGCACTATAGGAAAACAGCAGGTCTGTTCTTTACCCTCATTGTGCATAGAGTGACGTTCAACACTTGACGCTTCCAACTATCACAAGCTAACGGTACCTAGCAAGGCACCATTTCTTTAGTAGGCTAACTAACCTCTTTACAAACTGTGTTATCACTTCATCTCGTCGGTAAGTACATTCTTTTTATATTAACGTAAGCAGTGTGTAGGTAACGTTAAACTAGTAGCATGAATGTAACGTTCGATACATTGTAACATTACACGATGTATTAATCGCAATCTACATAACGACTTCACTTGTTTATTAATAACGTTAGCTTGGTGACATTGATGTGCACGACAACGTGGTCATTTAGCTAACTTAGCTAGCTAGCCAAACAGTCAGTAACACAGATACGTAGATATTTTGTTGTTGTTGAAGTGTGCCCAGCATTCCAAGGCTGTACATTGTTGTATGATTTAGTAGCCAATAAGTAAGCAGTGTTGTGCATATCCCGCTCTTACAGCTCGTTTTCAGCCCAAACCACTACAAAGACAGCAAACTTTTTTTTTTGTCAGTGACATTTCCTTCTGACATCTACGACGGCAATCGCAAACACGACATTTATTTCACCTTTTTGTATAGCTATTTCCATGGATAAAATCGCATTTATTATTATTATTTATTGGTAAAAACATTTACTTCGTGTCCAGGGAGATAGCCAACTACTTGCACGTTACATGACATGTGTAGCCATTTCGTAATACGATTGCATTTCAGGAATAACCCGTTAATCCAAAGAAATTGCTGAGTCGCCCTAGAATCTTTATCGCAACAGAATGTATCAAGGCTGGCAACCCGGATCAAATTTGTTGTGACAGCCGCCGTCAAAAACAAATACCTGAGAGAGGCCGCCTGCGTGCGTGCCTCCCCCAAGGCGTTACGTCATTGTTCTGCAATGCGCAGCTGTCGTAAAAACATGCTGGCTTCGATAAGCGGATTCGATAAGCTCGGAGCCATACGATTCCAATGAATAGGACAACTTGGAACCGGTTCGCGATTCCCATCCCTATTTAAATGTGCCCAGCATTCCAAGGCTTGTTGTAAGATTCAGTAGCCAATCAGGACTTGATTGTTTTTTCTAGAACTAGAAGTTTTTTCTTAGAGTGCAAAAACTTTGATATTATTTATTTTAATTTAATTTATTTTGTTGTTGTTGAAAACACATCATTCCAAGTCTGTACATTGTTGTCAGATTCTTTGTAAGACTATGCTATGCTGTAAATAGTTGTTGATTTTTTAAAATGTGTGTTGAATAAATGACTTATTTATAACATTCACATTACGTAGTTATATTTTCAAATCTTCAGTCAGCTTTTAGCACTGACTTAATGTAGGGCCCTATGGAATCTGTGTTATAGCTTTTTTAAATTCTCAATTCCGCGATTCCGTCTGTGATTCTGTTATCACAGAAACTATAGGGCCCAACCTTAATGCTGCCATCAGCCTGTCGCTGGCCCGTGCCGGGCCCCCATCAAAAAAGACACTTGGCCGCCGGCCCGTGCCAGGCCTAACAATTTTTCTGGGGGAAACCCAGATATATATCAGCGGGGTGGGGGGCTCCAGAATTATTGGCACCCTTAATAAAAATGAAAAAAAGGCTGCATATAATAAATGACACAGATAATAATCTATATGTTATGTTCAAACATATGGGAAAACTATATACTTTTATTTCAATAAATTTACTCTCATGCTTCAATGTTTTTTTATTAAGTAATCTAATTTTTTCTGAAAACCATAGGTGCCATAATTATTGGCACCTCTAATACTTATTGTATTAAGTAAAATCAAACAAAATGAAATTGGCAATACAATTTTACTTAATTTAGTAAATCTCAGTCTAAAGGAATTATATTGTGTCATTCCATCACGTCCAGTTTCACTAGAGAATAAAAATGAGGTAACAAGCATAGAAAATCCCTTTGTCATTCACCAGCATGGGAAAAGGCAAATAACTGTCAATTCAGAAGAGACCGATGGTAATTTACCATCACAAGTCTGGTAATGGGTACAAAAAAGACATAAACAGTTAAACATTCCACTTAGCACTGTAAGGGCAATCATAAAAAGTTGTAAAACATATGGAATGGTTGCAAATTTGCCAGGAAGAAGAAGCAAGTGCATGGTGTCCTCACAGACAGTGAGGAAGATGGTGAGAGAGGCCATTAATTACCCAAGGATCATTGTTTAAGAATTTCAGAGATTGGTTTATTTCTTGCGGTCAAGAAGTCTAAAAAAAACATAAAATGGCACCTCCATACCAACTAACTCTTTGGAAGGGTGGCACGAAGACAGCCCTTACTGAGCACAATAAACAAAACCAAGAATCTGAAGCTTGCCAAACCTCATTGGAATTATGACTGGAAGAGAGTGCTATTGTCAGATGAGACCAAAGTTTTGGCCATACACGCCATCAACATGTTTGGCGGCAAAAGATGAATGCATACAGGAGAAGCACCTCATACCTACGGTCAAATATGGAGGTGGGTCATTGATATTTTGGAGATGTTTTGCTGGCAGTGGTCCTGGGGCACTATTTTAGATCAAGGATCTAGGACTTAGTCATAGGTAGATTGCCCAGCAGGACAATGACTCCAAGCATACATCAAAATCTAAACAGAAATGCTTAGGTGAAATCAACATCTATGTTTTCCAATGGCCATCTCAGTCTCCAGACTTAAATTCCATAAAAAAACTGTGGTCTGAACTGAAGGGGGGGGGGGGGGTCCATAAGTGCAAACCCAAAGATATCAATGATTCTGAAAAGTTCTACATGGAGCAATGGTCAAAAATCCCTCCAAATGTGTTCTCTAACCTTTTCACAAATTATAGGAAAAGACTCATGGCTGTCATCTTTGCCAGGGGTGTTTTCACAAAGTATTAAACCAGGGGTGCCAATAATTGTGGAACTTGTTTTTTGGGGAAATATTTTTTTATTTAAAAAATTGAAGACTTTGGTTGATTCCGAAGAATCATTAATCAAGCACACTAGTTTACACATGTTGGAAAATAAAGCTTATGTCAATAACTATTATTTTTTAGTTTAGCATTTTTTAAAACATTTTTTGTGCATATTTATCAAGGGTGCCAATAATTCTGGAGCCCACTGTATATATATATATATATATATATATATATATATATATATATATATACACTCACCGGCCACTACAATAGGTACACCTGTTCAACTGCAAACTGCACCCGATAACACAAATATCTAATCAACCAATCACGTGGCAGCAACTCAATGCATTTAGGCGTGTAGACATGGTCAAGATGATCTGCTGAAGTTCAAACCAAGCATCAGAATGGGGAAGAAAGGTGATTTAAGTGACTTTGAACATAGCATAGTTGTTGGTGCCAGACGGGCTGGTTTGAGTATTTCAGAAACTGCTGATCTACTGGGATTTTCACGCACAACCATCTCTAGGGTTTACAGAGAATGGACCAAAAAAGAAAATATCCAGTGAGTGGCAGTTCTCTGCGCAAAAATGCCTTGTTGATGGCAGAGGTCAGAGGAGAATGGCCAGACTGGTTCGAGCTGATAGAAAGGCAACAGTAACTCAAATAACCACGCGTTACAAGGTATGCAGAAGAGCATCCCTGAACACACATTACGTCAAACCTTGAAGCAGATGGGCTACAGCAGCAGAAGACCACACCGGGTGCCACTCCTGTCACCTAATGAAGTGGCCGGTGAGTGTATATATATATACAGTGGGCTCCAGAATTATTGGCACCCTTGAGCAAAAGGGAGGTTATCTTAGGCGAGATTTATAGTGATAGGCTATTTTTCCTTAATGGAAATGTATGCAGATTTAATTGTGTATAGGTGTGGTTACAGGTTATATGTACTTGTGGTGATGATGGATCTTTCAAGAAGGCTGAGCAGTTTGTAAAATAGGTTACTATTGCTCAGTCTGAGCTTTTATTGGCAATGGAGCAGACACTGCTATGTGATGTCAGCAGGCTCATCTGTTCTCATGCTGCTTCCTATGCATTGCGTTTGAAAATACAGCTGTTATCATGTTGGCAGGTTCCTTTCATCTGTGGCTTTAATAACTACGTTCTCTAAATTAATTTGCATTGTGGATATAGTCTTTTTATGTGAATTTATGCCCCTTAAAATTTTTGGGTGAAGCAGACAAAATTTAGCTTTTCTTAAGAAAAGTGGCAGCAGTGTAGAAGCTAGTGTAGGAGTGAATCAGTGAGTGTCATTTTCAATAACCATAACAGCACAGATAATTGACATGAAAATCTCCAAATAAATATACAGTATTTACCCTAATATAAAGTGGGAGATTACTGAGCTACAAAAACTGATTTAGTGATGTTTTAAAATAATGCCCCCAAAGTCTTTAAATATATATGTCAAATTGAAGAGAACTGTGTCATTATTTTCTTTTCTTTTTCTGGGGAAGGACCCCCATGCCCCTCGCTCTAATTGTGTCCCCCCAGAATTTTGGCTTGCATGACGCCCCTGAATACTTATGTAATTGTGATATTTCAGTTTTTTATTTCTGCAAAAATTTCTAAACCTGTTTTCGCTTTGTCATTATGGGGTATTGTGTGTAGATTGATGAGAATGAAAATGAATTTAATCAATTTCGGAATAATGGCTGTAACATAAAATGATGTGGAAAAAGTGAAGGGGTCTGAATAATTTCTGAAGGCACTTTATATAGGCTATATGTACGTGTGTGTGTGTGTGTGTGCACACACATGCAAACACACACACAGACGGGTGACAAATTAAAGGAACAACCAACATAAAGTGTCTTAGTAAGAACAGCTTCAATGCGCCTTGGCATAGATTCTACAACTCTCAAAAAGATATTCCCTCATTTGTTGTTTTGATGATGGTGGTAGAAAGCGCTGTCATACACGTCGGTCCAAAATCTCCCATAAGTGTTAGCCTAAATTGGGTTGAGATCTGGTGACTGCGAAGGCCATAGCTTATGATTCACATCATTTTCATACTCATCAGACCATTCAGTGACCCTTCATGCCTTGTGAATGGGGACATTGTCACCCTGGAAGAGACCACTCCCATCAGGATAGAAATGTTTCATCATAGGATAAAGGTGATCACTCAGAATAACTTTGTATTGATTTGCAGTCACTCTTCCCTCTAAGGGGACAGGTAGACCCAAATCATGTTTTTAGCCATGACTTGCAATTGACTAGAAACTGACTAGAGAAAAACGGCATCAGTTGTTCTTAATTTATAGTTGATTTGAATGCTCTAGAACATGCTAAAAATTACCAGGACCATTTGGAAAGGTATAGAAGCTTGCATTTCCTCAAAAATGTGCAACAATTTCAAGGGGTATGAATAATTTTGGACATGGCATTTTTTATAAAAATGTTTAAAAAAACATAGAAATAGGTAACATTTTTCATTAATATCTCTAACACAATGTCTTACCATCTTTTGTCACCTTATGTCATTTCCAGCCAGAAGAAACCCGTTCGTCAAAAACAAATTCACTATAACTCAAAATTTGGCATGGGTATGAATATATATATATATATATATATATATATATATATAGTGAGCACCATAATTCATTGGACAGTGACACATTTTTTTTATTTTGGTTCTGTACTCCAGCACTTTGAGTTTGAAAGGATACAATGACAATGAGGTTGAAGTGCAGACTGTCAGCTTTGATTTGAGGGTATTTTCATCCATATCAGATGAACCGTTTAGAAATGACAGCACCTTTTGTACATGGTCCCCCCATTTTAAAGTACTACAAGTATTTGTTGGATTGGCTTCACAGATGTTTCGTTAGGCAGGTGTATTCATTTGTGTCGTTAGTGAATGCAGAAAAGAGCTGTTGATGTCTAGTCTTGATTCTAGACTTTGCAATTGCCTTTGGAGATTGTTGTTGGGGTGTGACAACATGAGGAAGACAGCAGTGTCGATGCAAATTAAGCTGGCCGTCATAAGGCTCAGAAATGAAAATCAATCAATCAGGAACATTGCAAAAACCCTAGGCATGCCCAAGTCAAGACAAGAAAAAAACAACTGGTGAACTCAATTATGTCAAAAGACCCGGTAGACTGAGGAAGACCACTGTAGCGGATGACTGGAGAATACTCTCTATGGTGAAGAAAACCCCCCTGACATCAGCCCAACAGATCAAAAACACTCTCCTGGATGCAGGTGTAGATGTGTCAAAGTCTACCATATGTAGAAGACTACACCAGCAGGACTACAATACAGAGGGTACACTACAAGATGCAAACCACTGATAAGCCTGAAGAACAGAAAGGCAAAACAGTTTGCTAAAAAGCACCTAAAAGAGCCCCAAGAGTTCTGGAACAAAGTCTTGTGGACAGATGAGACAACAAAGATTAACATGTACCAGAGTGATGGAAAGAGGAAAGTGTGGAGAAAAAAAGGAAATGCCCATGATCCAAAGCATGACACTTCATCCGTGAAACATGGTGGAGGGGGTGTTACGGCTTGGGCCTGCATGGCTGCCAGTGGAATGGGCTCACTTGTCTTCATCAATGATGTGACTGCAGACAGAAGTAGAACAATGAATTCTGAAGTCCACAGAAATATTTTATCTGCTCAGATAAAACCAAATGCCTCAAAACTCATTGAACAGCACTTCATTATGCAACAAGACAGTGACCCGAAATATACTGCTAGAGCAACAAAGGGGTTTTTGATGGCCAAAAAGTGGAAAGTCCTTGACTGGCCGAGTCAATCACCGGATCTGAATCCAATTGAACATGCATTTTACATGCTGAAGAGGAGACTGAAGGCAAAAAGTCCCCGAAACAAGCAGGAACTGAAGACGGCTACGGTACAGGCCTGGCAGAGCATCACCAGGGAAGATACCCAGCTTCTGGTGATGTCTATGTTTTTCTGACTTCAAGCAGTCATTGCATGCAAAGGATATGCGACCAAATATTAAAAATGATTACTTTATTCTACATTATGTTTAACTGTCCAATATTTTTTTTGATGCCTGAAAATGGGGGGACTATGTACAAAAGGTTCTATAATTTCTAAACGGTTCATCCGTTCATGTATGAAAATACCCTAAAATTAAAGCAGTCTGCACTTCAACCTCATTGTCATTGCATCCTTTCAAACTCAAAGTGCTAGAGTACAGAACCAAAATAACAAAAAACATGTCACTGTCCAATTAATTATAGTGCTCACTGTGTGTGTGTGTATATATATATATATATATATATATATATATATATATATATATGTTTTTTTTTGTTGTTTTTTTTAGTCTTGTCTTACTGTTTAAATACAGTGATAATGATATGATGGCATACAATTTGCTCAGTTCACAGGGCCCAAACTGTCTTAAGCTAAACCATCTACATAAGAACATAAGAATACATAAAGATGAGGACAATTATGTAATTGAAAACCCAGTTCCCATTTGCTGAACCTAAAGATATTAAAGGGGACAGAAAAAAGATTGCAATACATTTGTGTCCCTTAAACCATCACAAGTACCAGAAAAAAATGATGTAATTCACAAAGCAAGCACAGTGGATGGAAAGCATAATACACTGCCAGGAAAACAGCAATACACTGTACCACCTGGGAATTTTTATTTATTATCATTCAGTCTTCTTCCCTTTTGCAGGAAAATGGCCATTGAGTATTCCAAACATTTGTAACTTTTTATGGACCCACAGCCACACCCTCACAGCAAGTTTGACACAAATAATCCTTAAGGGGGTGCTATAACAACAGTAAAATTCAAACCCGAGAAGCCATAACTATTGAACCACTTGTCGTAGAGATGTGAAACCAATGCTGCCAGATCTGTCTTTAGTTATTTAGTTTATTATTTAAGCTAAGATACCTAAATGTAAATACCCAGCATCAGGCTAAAGTATGCAGCTAGCTACTGTAACTAGCTAATCATCATGCAATTTAAACTACCTTTAAAGTAAGAAAGTCTAAATTAAAGTATTATCACATCTAAAATGCAAGCGATGAAAAGGCTTGGATATTGAGAACAATACAATATGAAAAATAGTATTAAATAATTAAAGCAGGTTAAGCTGGCAGTCTGTTTCCCAGAATCGCTAATCAGCATGAAACTGGTAAAAGCAGTGCCTGCTTTGCCTACTATGATATTAAGGTTATAGACGGGGAAAGGCAGAGATACAAAAGCTGGGTTTTCAGTTTGCAGAAGCAAATGGAATCAAAGGCGGCTTTTAATGGAAAGCAAAAAAGCTGGAAACGGTTCTGAGGGCGTTTTGAGATCCAAGAGTTTTCATAAGCAAATAGAATCAAAACCTGCTTCTCTAATGAGTAACCTATACCCTATTTGCCCTTTCATTTCCCCCCCAAAAGGCAGCACATTTCCATGCAATTCACTGCAGACACGCAGCCCCACAACGACGAGCGCCACCAGTAGTTTATGTATTCATAAAAAGGCAAATAGCTTTCAAATCACATGGAAAACTCAAACAAAGTCAAGTGCATTTAAATTAGCTAGTCAGCTGGGAATCCCACATTCATTCATTCATGAGAGCAAGACATTGTTACACTAGGTTCACTGTGACTCCTAATATTTTATCTTGGGCCAAAATAGTCTCACAGTTCTGTCATGATAGCTAGTTAGCCGCCCATTCAATTTGCTTTAATACTGCAGCTATATCTACAGCTGTAGCAAAATCATAGCAAAGCCATCTTCATTCAATTGAGCGCCTATACATGAAAAGCCATCGATGTTAAAACCTCTTTGAAAAAGTAATCTCATCTCACGGGACGTGTTGGAGCCTATCCCAGCATGCATTGGATGAGAGGCAGGAACACATCCTGGACAAGTCGCCAGGCCGCCGCAAGGCACACACACCATTCGCTCACACACCTAGGGGTTATTTAACTCTCAAATTAACATTACCTGCATGTCTTTGGACTGTGGGAGGACACCGGAATACCCGGAGGAAGCCCATAAAGACTTGGGGAGAATATGCAAACTCCACACAGACAGGCCCACACCAGGATTGAATGATGGACCTTCTTGCTTCGAGGCAGCAGTGTTACCGGCTGGTGCCCAGGAATGAATCTGAAGTAGCAAATCGAGTCATCATTTTGCCACTTAACCAGCTGACTAGGTGAAGTTAAATAGCATCTGAACACACCTTTATAATACCTTTACCAGATTATCAAGACGTAGGCGGAGTTTTCCAAAAAGCTGTGATGTGTACATTCGTAGGGCTTTTCTCCTGTATGAATCATCTTGTGACAGTTTAATGAACTTGTTTGAGAAAAATACTTTCCACACTCTCTGCATTTGTAGGGCTTTTCCCCTATATGAATTCTCTGGTGCATATTTAGGGGTCCAAGCAGCGAAGCTGGTGGAACCCTATTGTATCTGTTAGGATTATTATTAGGGGTCCAAGCAGCGAGGCTGGTGGAACCCTATTGTATCTGTTCGGATTATTATTATTATTAGGGGTCCAAGCAGCGAAGCTGGTGGAACCCTATTGTATTTGTTAGGATTATTATTATTATTAGGGGTCCAAGCAGCGAAGCTGGTGGAACCCTATTGTATCTGTTAGGATTATTATTATTCTTATTATTATTTATCTCCGCTGAAAGTGTCTGAGGCTCAGCAACCATAAGTCCTGGAGCAACCAAATTTGGCAGGTGGGTTTCTATGGCCCCCCACTACTCAAGCACTAAAAATCACCTATGTCGGCCAGATGGTGGCGCTATAACAAAGGGTAATGCGTAAAAGGCCATAACTCCCACACCATAAGTTAGATCAACACAAAACTTCATCGACCTATGCATCTGAACGTGCTCTACAACTTTGCCATTGGCACCACCTATGTCCGCCATATTGTTTGCCCGCCATTTAGACTTTTTAGTTGGGGCGTGGAGGTTTTCTCCGCTAAAATGTCTGAGGCTCAGCAACCATAAGTTGTAGACCAACCAAATTTGGTAGGTGGGTTCCTATGGCCCCCCACTACTCAGGCACGAAAAATCACCTATGTCGACCAGATGGTGGCGCTATAACAAAGGGTCATGTTTAAAATGTCATAACTCCCACACCGTAAGTCAGATCAACATCGACCGATGCATCTGAATGTGCTCTACAACTTTGCTTTTGGGAGCACCTATGTCCGCCATATTGTTTGCCCGCCATTTTGACTTTTTTATTAATTGGGGTGTGGAAGAGCTGGAGCTCCAAATCTAAGTGTTACAACATCTAGTAAACTTCTTTACGGCAAACGACATCCATGGCGACGCAAGTAATCCGACACTGTAGGGTCTAGTTTTTATCAGTGAGGGGAGGGTCTGACCGTCGGGGAAGGAATGGAAGACAGTGCCACCCAGAGTGCATGCTAGGATACCAAAAGTTTGTTAGTAAAAGCTTTTTGAGAGGATGTATAATTACTTTTCTTGAGCATGGATCCATTCGAAGACAGTATCGGGTGAGTTCGTTTAGTCTTTGAATCTTTCATTATGCTGAGAAATAGCTAAACCATTTTATTGATAGGTTCTGAGTTTCTGTGCAAACGCACTAAAACACGCTGGTATAATGAAACAATGACGGTAATACATATATAGTCCGCTTCGTTCCGTTGCTACCATAACATAACAGACTATCTTGTGTCTACAGCTGCAGTTTCTCGCTGCAATTACTAATATTGAATATAAGCAAAAGACGCAATTTATGCTGTAAATCGTATTCTCAATTTAATCTCTAAATTGACTGTAAGCTTAGGGTTGTAACTAGGTAGTTGTTTCGTAGGTGACTTAACTCGTCTTAACTATTGCTTGTATTTTTGCATAGACTGCGTTGTTGCTGTTCTTGTTTGTGTTAGCGTTAATCAGTTTAACCTACAGGGTCCAAGTTGAACTATGCGGTTGTTCCCTGCACTTGGAACGGTAGGCTACTGCCCTCTAGGGTTTTCGACACACTTGTTCCTGGTTATGGTTAAACACTTTGTTGTACGTCGCTCTGGATAGGAGCGTCTGCCAAATGCCTGTAATGTAATGTAATGCAATATTCCGTAGCAACAAGATAAACCCGACATTAGCCCTAAAATATGCCAATACAGCAGTGAAAATGCTGCTCACTGAATTACGAAATAAACGAGACAATTTTTTTTTTAACTATACCATGTCATTCTACAGTCAATATCTGGGACTAAACATTTTATAAATATACAATCTTACCATCGGTTTTACGCGTAGCAATGTCCCTTTTGCGAATGAGTGGTCATATATTGTCTTGGACAATCCGTTTGTGAAAAATACGCGCATCTGTCACGCCTGGGTCGGCTATCTTCATAAATAGCTGTGCGTAATACCACACTTGTTGCTTACGGCGTTGTCGCCCTTTTTAGTGCAATTTGGCTTGATTGACAACTCATTTATTCCATAGGTGAGAGTATAAACTTTCTAACGATGTATAACATGTTTGATTTTGCTTTTGGAATAGCGTTTTATAGGTCAGCGTAACCGAAAATTTTCTCATCTGCCAATGTCTACATAAATAAAACGGTAGGCTGCTCTGCGGCCAGCACGCAGGTCGCGAGTTGATATTTCGTCTTTTGTTTCGTTTTTTCTCAATGTACTATCTATTATTTGAAATGTGTATTATTATTCCATCTGTCTCTGAGGCGCTCTGAAATGTGCATTCTCTGCTAAGCTGAGCAATGGATTGGAATAGGTATGTGTCTGACGTAATGTTGCACGATATACCGAAACTTCAGCACTTTTTCCATACTTAAAAAAAAAAAAAGAAACGGTTCGGTATTAGAATTTTCCGACGTTCGGTAGTTTTGCGTCAAATGTAAAAGCCAGGGAAATGTGTCTCCCGCATTACTGATTGAGAGGATGAAAAGTGTAATTTGTCAGAATCTTCGCTAGATGGCAGCAGCAACTAAGGTTGGCAAGTGAGGTGACCTGCGCTTGTGCATTCTTCGTGGTTGATACAGCGCAAGCTTAGACTCAGTTCACTTCAGTAGCAATAGCTGTTCTAATTTGTAAATATTTTATTATAGGAAGATGCTGTATTGTTATTGAAATATGCTGTTTTTAGATATATTTTAAAGTGAAAGACCTGTTTAAAGATAATTTACTTTACAATTGTTTAATTTTTTAAATATATTTAATATAGTTTTCTATGGTTTAGTGTTGTACCACTATAGTCCTATGCTTATTGATATGTTGAACAGGCTTCAACTTAAAGGTTGTTAATAAACCAGGTTTTTAATAAACCGTGAATTCGAAAATGAGGTCATCCCTTGTGGACATTACATTTCTGATCTATTAAGGTAATTTCAGTATCGTTAGGTACTGAGTATTGAATCAGTATCGTTTCAGTATCAATTATCGTGATACTAAACCTGGTATTGGTGTCAAAATTTTGGTATCGTGACACCTTTTTTAGTTGCGGCATGGAACCGCTGCAGCTGTACATACACACCGGGCCATCTAACTGTTACGACATGCCATCTAAGTGTTACAACATAGTAAAGGCCTTTACGGGAAGCAGCCAGGACACATCCATGGCGACGCAACTAAGTCATCCACCAGCGTCTCTTAGCACAAAATTGGCCATAAGTCATCAATATTTAATACAATCATCATGATATTCAGTAGATATGTTTGGGTGAAGGTATATGATCATGAGGACAAAGCCATTTTAAAATTGCTCCATATGGGGCGCGATAGAGCCAATGCTTGGACCCCTCCCAACGCCGCTTGCGGCTTTAATTAATATAGATATTGAGGAAAAGCACTTCCCACACTGAGTACATTGATAAGGCTTTTCACCTGTATGAATTCTCTGGTGGATATTTAAATTGTATACTTTGGAAAAGGACTTCCCACACTGAGAACATTTGTAGGGTTTTTTACCTGTATGAATTTGCAGGTGCGTATTTAAACAAAATTTGGGATAAAAACACTTTTCACACTGAGAAAATTTGTAGGGTCTTTCACCTGAATGAATTCTCAGGTGTGTATTTAAACTAAATTTGGTATTAATACACTTCTCACACCGTGTACATTTGTACAGCTTTTCACCTGTATTAATTTCACCTTCTACAATTCTATGAATTGTCTTCTTCTGAACGAAATTCAAAAGGCTTGGATTTTCACTTGCATTAGTTATTACGGCTTCAGTTATCCCATTATCCCGTTTGTTGCTTCTGTTTATAGTTTCCTGGACAATTCTGGTGTGAGTATTCTCATTGTTTATATCATTGTGAAAATTGAAGTCTCCAATTTGGGCCAGCAGATCATGAATTTCTTTTTTACAGTTTTGGTCTAGCTCTCCAGCATATTTCCATGGTTTAGTCTGGCCTTTATGATCAACACCAGCTCCATATATCACAGTATTCTTCAGATCACTCACTAACCTTTCACTGGATTCATACTTCATTTCATAAGATTTAATATTAACACATTTAATGTCCTGCAAGTCACCAAAGTGTTCTGCCTTAAGGTATCCTCCATCATCAGCCTCTGTTTTGATTTGGTCAGGATGTAGATGGGTTGCACATCCCATCTCTGTACTGTCTAGCTTCTCTGTCTTAATAAGATCTACCATGTGGGTGGAGTACAGATCAGTTTCTGTTTTAATTAGTGATATGTGTGTGTGGTGTACATCACTGACCCCGCTGTGTGCTGTAACACACTCTGGCTCCAGTGTGTTGAGTCCTGGTGCAGCATGTGGACAGACTCCAATCCACTGAGCTCTTCTTCTTTCTGTCTGATCCTGTGCTGCTCAGTGAGCTCTGGTAGTATTGTCTCAGTGTCCTGTCTCAGACAGACTCCTGCCCGCATCATACTGCTGCTCAAAGGTGTGCAGAAGTGCAGCTCCTGGATGGAAACAGGGAAAGAGATTTAGCCTGAATCAAACAGGCCCTACTGCAGCAGCTGACACATTCTTTACACTGTGCAGTCCTACAGATGCCCGACTGACCACTGGGGGGCGCTCTTGCCTTATGAGGTGGGGGAAACCCTTCCTCCCTGATACCTCAATTTTTAAAATACATTATTCATTTTAACTGCCACTGATTTATTTTCTTCTTCTTGTTGAACAGTGGAAGAAAGCTGTTTCTGTGCCTCGGAACATGAAGCCTGAGCTTGCTGTGGCATAAGGAGGCCAGAACACCGTTCTGATTCAGATTCATGGTGGAATCAGGGTGCACCAGCACCATCACTGGAACCATTACATTACATTACAGGCATTTGGCAGACGCTCTTATCCAGAGCGACGTACAACAAAGTGTATAACCGGTCCAAGTACAGGGAACAACCGCATAGTTCAACTTGGACCCTGATGGTTAAACTGATTAACACTAACAACGAGAACGGCAACAACGCAATCTATGGAAATAAAAATAAATAAAAATACAAGTAGTCGTTAAGACAGGCGCATCAACTAAGTCACCTATGAAACAGCTGCCTAGTTACAACCCTAAGTTTTAGTCATTTACAGGGGGGAAGGGAGGGATGGGGAGAGGTGCAGCCTGAAGAGGTGGGTCTTCAGTCGTCGTTTGAAACCATCAATTCGAGCCACCCTGGTCCCGCACCTCCACACACAGGTCACACACCACCTCTACACACACCAGATACACACCAGACACACACCACCTACACACACTGGACACACACCACCTCTACACACACCAGATACACACCGGACATACACCACCTACACACACCAGATACACACCAGTCACACACCAGACACACACCAGACACACACCACCTACACATACCGGACATACACCAGACACACACCATTTACACACACAGGTCACGCACCACCTACACACACCAGTCACACACTAGACACACACCACCTACACACACCGGACATACACCACCTACACACACCGGACACACACCACCTCTACACACCAGATACTCACCAACTTTGTGGGTCCTTCAAAGTGATGCCACTGTAACTAACTTTATTGGACGAGATTTTTAACTGATTGTAATGTTATTGACCATCTAAAGAAGTAACATTGGACCAGTACTTAGTTTCCTATGATAACTCGCTTAAAATGAATTAAAACGAGCTACAATTCTAGGGTACAATCGACAAATTAGCAAACAGATATGTTAAACAAACCTCTAATTATTGGAAAACAAGCCGAGATTTGAAGCTTGCTTTAAAAAAACTTACGGAACAGTTAAAGCATCAAGATTATGGGGTCAATTCGTTGATGAATGAATTATTTAAACTTTGTTGAAGTGTATGTAATGTAATTCTCGGAGACTATAGTTCCCATGTGGATGTTTAGGCTGCACAAACCATAAAGGATAAGACGGAACCAGTTCTCTGAGTTCAGCAGTGCCCGCTGGCAACAATTGGGAGGAGTTTTTCATAATAAAAGTTATGTCAATAAAATTATTTCTTGTGTAATTTTGTCGTTTTTCTTCTTGTAACTAATGCAGTTGGATATAATTGCATCTAACATTTTGATATTTATACGATTATATAGTAATTTCTATGAAATCACGTTCCCAGCAATTGTTGCTGGTGTTTTAGTGTAGCCCGGGCATGCATTGTCAATGTGAGTTCACTGCTGGTTCATTTGCGTACCTGATTACTGCAAAAAATAAAGATAGTTAACAAATGAAAGGGGTATACTTTTAATCTGCATACCCATATCTTTAAAATGGCCATTTTTACTGCCATTTTTGTGAAATTTAATAAATGTAGACTATGAGAAGTATGCGTACACATACATACATGCAAACAGCATAGGCAGTGCCGGATGTAGGCTGGTTTGATTGGGAGGCAGAGCAAGATTTTGGGGCAGGGGAGCAAGTTGAAGACATGATTCGTGATGAACAGCGGAGCGGACCTGGGTGTAAAAATGCGAAGTAACACTTTAAGAAACGGTTGTGGATTATGACCGTCATTGTGTGAATTTGTGCAGTCTGATGAACGTGTACCGTTTAGCACTTTCGTTTTGCTATATATGTACAATGACTGTGACAAAGGGTGCGGTGGCATAAGTGTAAAAGAGGCTCCGGCTCCATTTTCTGTTATTTCGTTGAGATGCCTTATATACCTTAGAAACACTAAAAGTGCATTTTGATACGCTTAACTGTAGGTAGGACTCCTCTTTGCTGTTTTGCTTAGCTAGATCACTGACCTTACATGAGAATTGGTAGGTAGTAGTTTGAGCCATTGAGTCTGCAACTGAGTGCTTAACCAGATTTGTGCTGCTTTTTAAATTACTTCATAAGGCATAGGTTGCAACAAACAAAACCACACCGTTTAACTTCAATGTACAATACAGAATCAATACCAATACCAACAGATTACATTGCATTATCACTGTACACAGCTGAATGATGCCCATTCTTCCTGATGCCAGAGTTGAACTGAAGACCACCTGCTCCATTTTGTTGAGCTACAGCACTGGCAATATGCGTGAATTTCTTAACTGAGACCTTTCCTTCATAGTTAAATTTCTGGAATTCTTAGCAATTTAGCACTGAGTTACAGCAGGGCTGCCCCACCCTGTTGCTGGAGATCTACCATCCTCTAGCTTTTCATTTCAACCCTAATTTGGCACACGACTAAACTAATTAGCAGCTCAATGAGACCTGATAGGTTGAGGTGTGCTTTGTTAGGGTTGGGACGAAAACCCACAGTACGGCAGATCTCCAGGAACAGGTTTGGGCAGCCCTGAGCTACAGTGTGAAGATCTCCACCCTCTGTTTAGAGACCTTGATGCTGCTCTGTCTCTCTTATATTACTTTCACTCATCTCCACATGTTCTGGTTTTGTAGTTTGGTACCATCATTTACTGTGCTTGCTAGGTACTTTGGCCTGGTTGTGTTGATACATGATTTGGATGAGTACTGAATCAGTAAGCTAGCCTGCACAGCTGTAGCACAGTAAGCAGCAGGAACTGTGCTTGGTATTTCTTCTAACGGAGGATGCAGGGGGAAGGGCAGAGGGAAGAGCAGATCTCATTGGACCTACAGGACCTTGGACAGCAGCTGTTCCTGTTCCCTCCCACAGCCAGGGAGGCTCACAGGACCTTGGACAGCAGCAGTTCCTGTTCCCTCCCACAGACAGGGAGGCTTACAGGACCTTGGACAGCAGCTGTTCCTGTTCCCTCCCACAGGCAGAGAGGCCTACAGGACCTTGGACAGCAGCTGTGCCTGTTCCCTCTCACATACAGGGAGGCCTACAGGACCTTGGACAGCAGCCTCACACACAGGCATGTTTAACTGAGGCCGACCAGCAAACCGGAGGCTGCCATGACAGGGGACTTTTCAGTTGTTTAATAAATTAAGGAACTTTATTTCTATTTGATTGTCCTTGTTTGCTTTCCTTCGGTGAAGGACACAAAGATGTACTTATATGTGTAAGCAATTTGGGCTATACGTTACTGCAAGTTCCACAATGCTTCGCTTTGGACAAGCAACTGAATCAGTGACAGGAATGAAAGTGTGTACATTAACGTGTATGGAAGGGAAGGAATCAAGGGAAAATATTTTGCCAATATAAATCACAATAACTACTAATCAAAAAGAGCTATACTGTACACAAATATATGTCAACATTCACAACAGCTTGTGTCAACAGAAAGATAATAGCATATAAGTAAATAAAAGGTCTAATGACATTCAATTATTTTTTTAAATTAGATTTTTCATTGAAACATTTTTTTTACTGTAATGAAATTTGTAGACTTTAAGAGTTATTTGTAATGAAATTCAGGGTAACAATGGAGTTGGAGCCTATATGCACTGTAAAACAATGTGTTCAAATTATTTTTTAAAATAGGGTAAGTCTGCACTGATCTATTTGAATTTTAATTGGTATGGTTTTAGGTAAAATGAAGTCAAATATTATCATTACAATTACACAATCAAATTAAGTCAGGAGAACTACAATTCATGTGTTACCATGAAGAAGACTTACGTTACCTTTAAACCAATTAAGTGGTTCCAAAAGAATTCTTTAAAAGAAATTTAAAAGTAAACTATTGTTGCCAGCTAAAATAAATAAATTATTTCAAAGAGCTGAAAGAAAGGTTTTCCATTTATTGAAATACTTTTTTTAAAAACAGAATCTTACAGAGCCTCTATAACACACTGTTTCACGTGGATTTCAGGAGATAAAACAGAACCTTAATTTTTAGAATACGTCAACTATAGTTTAAAAGAAGGCATAACATTTTACTGAACTGTGATTTATCATTTGATGCTTACTCAGAAAGCATAACAGCAGACCTTATACACTGATTTCCTATCCAGATTACATAAAAATCTAAGGTGCTGTTTTTAATACCATTCAGGCATCATTTTAAAAAAATGGTTGTTGCTATATGACAAAATGTCCAAGTTGTCCTTTCATACGTACTATAAAGCATAACACAAACCTTTTAACAAATGTGCACTGGTAATTTCTCATTGAGATTTGACTGACCCATGATGCCTCTACGAAAGACTGGCACTTCGAAGCTCTCTTTCAATGCTTACTAACAAAGCATAACTTCACACCATAAGATTCCTGTTTCACATGGATACCAGGTGATAAAACAGACCCTTAATTTGTGTCCTTGAACTATCATTTAAAAAAGGCACAAAATTTCGCTGAACTGTGACTCCTCGAGACTGATTTTTTCAAGCTCTCCTTTAATGTTTACTCACAAAACATTATTTCAGAACTTGATGCCTGTTTCATGTGGACTGTGGCATAAATTAGCCATCATGCAAAAACAAAAAGGCACAAGATTTGATGGAAATGTGATGGCATGACAATGGCATCTCACTCAGAGAACTACAGACCTTATGAGGACCTACAGACCTTAATTCAGATTATAATAAATGAGATGATGCAAAAATGCTTGGACCCCTAATGAACAAAGGCATTTCAAGTTAACAATCTGTTTTTTAGGGAGTGCACTTTTGGGGACATTCTGCCGCTATCCAGTTCCAGGAAAAGCTTCTGGAACACCTCAAACGTGTATTTAAGCTTTTTAGGGTATTCCAGATTCAATGAGTACGTGAAGCCTAACAGAACGGCGCACGCTTGAGACACATCACGCAGATCAGTCAGGGCTTCTTCACCCTCAACAACGATGACAATGCCCTTGTGGGTGCCATTCCCCAACGGAACTTCTTTTTTGACGATGTAGACATTCATTGGGTTTTCGGAGGGGTCCTGTGTGTCTTCTCCATCCATATCCTGTCAGATCACATTACATTACAGGCATTTAGCAGACGCTCGTATCCAGAGTGTCTTACACAGCTTTTACGTAACATTTACATTTCATTCATTTATACAGCTGGACGTGGACTGCACATCTCAAACATCTTAAAGTCAGGCAGTGCATTTTAAATGTTCTGCGGCACCCCGATCTCTTCATAGAGCCCCACTGGGCTGGAAACAGACCTTCAGCATCGCGACAAGTCACCACATCAGCGTAACTGCTTCATGACCTTGCATCATGAATCAGCAGAACTGCCAAAGAGAGCAAGTGTAACTATGCAACGAGTGCAACTATGGCAATGAACACGCATTTTAGACTAAAATACTAAAAATGTGTGTGTGTGACTTTGCTTACTGTGTATTGGATGTAAGAGATGCGATGTCACATCTCACTTCGCTAAATATCTGGGTGCGGTAAGGTGGGAGACAAAGTGTGGTAGGGCATAGAACGACACCCCATGAACTTGAAATGATGGTTCAGCTCAGGTTCAGACAAATTCAGCTGACTGACAAGTGTCCATTTTCCACCACACACACTAGAAGACTGCTGCTGCTGCCTCCCTCGAGAAAGAAGGACCAGGGTTCCACTCACAACTGGACACGGTGGGCACCATCGCCTGGGATACCTCCAAGCCCTAACCTCACCCCCTCCAAGCCCTACTCTCACCCCCTCCAAACCCTAATCTCACCCTCTTCAAGCCCTAACCTCACCTCCTGATCTTACCCCAGGGAGAGCTGGCAAACCCCGGCCTCAACATTCCATTCAAACCCCCGACCGTAGAGAACCTCAAGTTTCCATTTCACCCCAATCCCCTCCCCACATAGTCTGGGAAAAATGCATATTTTTTGTTTTGATTACACCACATATAGCTGGATAGCTCACAATTCATAAAATAGTTCAATCATATCACTCAAATAATCAATATCATATGGGGGCCTGACACTCATTCTGGCCACTTGTCTATTTTGCGCAACTCGGTTGTCAATGGTTGTCCATTTCTTAAACAGATGTGATTTCAACTTCTATGTGAGCGTTAATACAACACAATGAGCTCATATTTTTCAAAAGTAATTTCCCAATGTGCTCGTTGTTATTTGTGTCATTTACTGTTTCTTGGCAGTTTAATTTACAATAAATATTCACAGATTATTTTGAGTGTGTGTCAAGGGTGTATATTCAGGTCATATTTGAGCCAAACAGGGTCCCATTGATATATAATACAAATCTATATAACATATGTAATATACTATACATATATACAGTGCCTTTGGAAAGTATTCAGACCCCTTCAGCCTTATTATGAAATGGATTACATTAATTAAAAATTATCATCAATCTAAAACTAATCTGGCCGCTAGTGTTGCTAGACTTTCTGCAGCTTTTATGTCGTGGAGAGTGCAAGGATATTTTTCTGACTAACTTTAGAAAGAGAATACGCGCCCATATGAAATAAATGAGTCACACCCCTAACACAGCTTCATTCAACCAGCTCTCCACCACAACTACATCACGGGGATGTGACTGAGTTACTAGCAGCAGCCTGAACGAATGGAAAACTTGCATCAATTCAGACTAAAATCAAAGATACACGCGCGTATCGCAAAGGAGTATGCCAATTTCAATTTAAATCAATTTCAAAGTAATGCTAACAGTACAGTTAATAACACAAAATAACAAGAAATAATGTGCACATATGCATCAAGGCATAAAATAATGTTTGACCAACAAAAACAAAGCTCTTGGTGTTACCTGGTGGTCTCTGATGAGACCATCTTCTCCTAAGTACTTCACCAAGCACCGGATCACAACCTCTCTTCTTTCCTCTATGGCACAGTGGTGCTGTGAAGTGATGTTTTGTTTAGTGAAAATCTCAAACAAATTAATTTGCAGTGAGCTCCTATTGCAAACGCTTTGTTATGACCCCAGATATTAGTAACTGAAAGACAAATCAGGGTAGAAAGTTCAAAAGGAATACTACAATTCCAGCTCCAGGAGAACTGCAGCCAAGCAGAGGTGGACAATGCCCACCTTGCATCAGGTTGAATGATGACATTCTGTATCAGCACACATAAGCAGGAGATGTGCTGAAAAGGGCACCCAACTTAAAGCAGTTTTTGAGATCTAAGAAACAAAAATAAAAGCTGATTCATTGTTACACGGTGACACATTTATCAGGTGTGATTTTCTCAAAGCATACCTGCTGTAGATGGTCCAGTATGGTCCGTATCTTTCTTCCGGCCACACCTCCCTTTGAATTGAAAATAGACAGCAATCTCGGGCTGTACTGGTCGAGCTGTGACATGAATTTAGCCTCCAGGTGTATGGTAGTTATTCTCAGGAACTCATTGTTCACCTTAGAGTCACAACAGACAAACAATCAAGCAAGAAAACACAGCGCCACACTGCCCCATTATAACACCCGCCGAAACAATTCTTCATGTACAAATGGCAACGATGGGCATAGACAACCATTTTATTCCCTACTATACTGCTGGTATACTGTACTGTTAACCTCTAAAACCCACTTAAAATCCAGGTCTTTTGCTGGTATACTGTACTGTTAACCTCTAAAACCCACTTAAAATCCAGGTCTTTTTTGTAAGAATCCCCCATCTTAAATAAACCCTGTTATCTCCAAAATTGTATACAGTACTGATGTGGTTCAAAGCTTGAAATAAAAAAGAAATCTGTAACAAAATGGCCAAATCCCCTGATCCTATGGGAGGCACAGTCAGTAAACACACAGGACATATTTGTTCTGAAAAACAACAAAGAAATCCATACATTGTTATGTATTTTCTTTATTCTGTAGTGATTATGTGCACTTCTGATACTGGATGAAACCAGATTTATTTTTCCAATTGTACCCCAGGATGTAGGCTATACAACACCAGCAAAAAAGTTTAGAGTGGATTGAACAAAAGTGGGCCCAAATCTCCCGAAAACCTCTCCAAATAGCACCAAATCTCTCTAAATTGTAATATTGTCTATAACTTTTCCCCCAGCCATATTCCACTTGCAGATGCTAATTCCACTGAGGGTGGTACCCTCTGAAACTCCACAAAACAAATATTCTTTATTTACCCATTCCCTCTCCTTTTCATTAAGCCCTGTATGTCAGTCAAATGCTGTCCTTTTGGAGAGCTTCTATGTACAAAATGAGTTCATAATGGTTAGTTATCTCACAAACTGAATTCACTTAGAAACAATAAAACCACATGGGTTTACCTTGCTGAGTGCTCAGACCTGCAATCAGCTGCCAGACTGCTATAAATCAGGCTTGTCAGCAGCAAACCTCCTGATCACAAACAGATTGAGAGCTCACAGAGAGGAAAATGACAAAGAATCATAAACCATTTACAATAATACAGTGCCCTTTATCACTACTGCAATGTTTTTTATGCAAAGCATTTGCCGATAAACAAAAAAAAAGCCCAATTAAAGCGTGCGCTAAGCTTCCACTCATGCACAATGCGAAAATGCTACGTGAAAGTAGCCGTCGTTTCAGCTAGAAGGAAGTCGTAAGCTAAATTTGAAAGCTGTGTAAATGAGCTTGAAGAGCATGCCACTGTATGATTACTGTAACATATACAAGGTTTCCAAGCAGGGGCAAAAGTCACGATGAGTAGATCTTAGAGAGGGTAGCAGTTGCTTGCTTTTAGGTCATTTACTCTGCACTGGAATGTCTCATTGAAATCACTGTTTCGCTGCTTGGAAGAAGTTGCTGTTTTAGAAAAGACGCACTTTTCGCATTTGACATTCTATTTACGAAATTATAGTTTTCAAATGCGCATGAAAACACATTTGGCTCAATGGAAATAACGCATAATGAATAATGACTTTTGCTAGCCTGTGTACAAAGCGCAGATTGACTGCTTAGGGATCAGAGGGTGATTTTAGCGATATCAATACCATCACTGTGGTATTAGCAGTTGTTTGACTTGTTTCGGACAGTTAATGGATTATTAAATACCATAATAATCCACCAGGGGTGCCAGTTTCAGCCCTCCTTTGGGGAAGGGGACTGCTTTGTTATTCTTCTGTTATCTCTAGTGGTTTTACCGATTGAGGCGGGGTGTGTGGCATCGAAGTGCGAAGAGTCTACGCTTTACAACGGTGTTGGTGTTATAGTAGTAGTAGCACCTTAAATCACTGACCAATGAAAGCAATAAGAGCAAAAAAACCTTGAAATGCTAGAATCACGGTCATCCAAATCAGCAGAAGCAAATCTGATGTTGAGTGAACTGTGGCAGATTCATGGATTCACATAAAATGACAACAGGAGAAACAAGGCGAATACATCAACTCACCTGAGATGCGGTAAACAGGGCAGGCCATCTCTCCTTCAGATCGGTAATCATTGGGCACTGAATGACAACTTCCTGTCGGCGCAGTGAAAAAGTCTTTGTCATTTTGTCATTGATGACCTTGAAGTTGTCTTTTTTCTTCATTTCTTCAATTAACCGCACCCTCTCATTCTCTAGAGTTTCCCTGGTTTCTCCAGCTGGGTAAAGTGGCAGATAGTTCACTTCGGCCTTTTTGGGTTTCTTCACATTTTTGGCGGGTGTCATTTGATCTGGGTGTTTCTGTTTCAGGGAGTTCACCATAACCTCAGGGTACCCAAGGCTCCGGAGCTTCGACCTGTAGTTGCCCATTTTGTATTTTAAGCTTGATTGCCATCCATAGTAACCTGTGACCGAGCCGGGTTCCTTCAGGCAAGGATGCTTCGAGACAAGGGCCTGTGCAACAGCACAAACCTGTGCGCTGGATGGATAGGCTACATACTGATAGATTGTTTCCGCCAACTTTTCAAGGACGTCAATTTTAATGCCCGGAGCGCTGAAGAGGCTGCCGTCCTTGCGATAGCTTTCGTTGGCCCTCTCTAGCATAAGCTCAGTGTTGAAGGAGAAGCGTGGGATTGGAAACTTGGACGGCCAAGGTACAGATCTTTCCAGATTTTGGTCGGGCGACGGCAAAGCCGCGTCAGCAAACGAGGAACTACGCGATGTGGTGGGACTGCATGGCGTGGAGGGACAAGCGGACCCTGGTAATAAGGCTGGGGCCATCTCGATGGCCTCGACATCAGAACTCCTCAGTGGTGACAACAGCATAACAGGGGATTCAATGAGCACAACTTTGACAGTGCCCTTATCTTGAATTAGGTCTGTGGAAGATAAAGTAAAGAACTGGTTCCCAAAATCACTGTCCATATAATGAAGAATGAAGTCCACTGGTACACTGAAGGCCTGTCTGACAGCTGTGTGGAGATCCTCTATTGTATGCGGGATTCCTAATGGTAGAGTTAGTTTCCGAATGTCATGGTCTTCAAAAATTACTCTTAAATTTGCGGGCGGAGCAGTTGGTTCCACCTGCAACCAGGAGTGTGAAATAGCATAGAACAGAAAGTCAGTTATATCTCTAGCACATGATAATAAAACATTATTAATCATCCCAATTTTGGCTGTTACAAAGATTACAGAGTACATAGCTCATCACAAACACAAAAAGTGAACACAAAGAAAATAATATATTATTTAATTGGAAGTCCAAATCTATAATATTATAAAACGTATGGAATCGGAGGCTTAATGTAAATTAATTGTGACCCAAATACTGTGATGACATCAAAAGAACAAGGTAACTACTGAATACTGTCAACTGTTATTTACTCCACATCTACAGTAAGCTATGCATGTCCTGGGATAAAATCGGTGCAAATGCGTGAAGAGATTTCCAGTACACCATAGATATGCCTTGGCATGGTTTTACAATATTTTCAAGGGAAAAACAGGAACCAAGGACATTCCAACAGGATATGGCATTTGACAACCGTGCACTAGTTTGGCTTGGAAATTTACATTTAATGGCTAGCTTTATGTCCTCATGTAACACATCATAGGGCAGCAAAGACACTTTTGTGTCATAAGAGGGTTTCAGAGAGCTTTCATTATGTAAATGATGACATCACCATCTGGTGTTTCACTGCAAGTGACTGTAGCAGTCAGTCCGCTGGAGGCAGATTGGTCTCGGCTGCGCCTTAAACACCTGGGTTGCGTTGGCTAATCAGCCCAGGTGCTTAAAGGTGTGCTGCTCTCCACAGTTCGGGGGCGAGACCGGGAGCTAACGCCGAGAGCGAGTTTTCTTTATTTGAGCTGCGTTTCATTTCAGTTTTTTTCTTTTAAAAAGACGGAGATAAGTGAATCCGCCACTGAAAAGGAGGAGCTGGCCAGATTCTCATATCAGGAGGATAACCAGAAACAAAGTGGAAATGCTCCAGTTTACCAGTCAGGGCGCACGTCTAACGTTTTCTTACGCTTATATTTGCTTTACCAAAACTCACTCACGGCCACCCATATGCATTTCATGACGGCAAATGTATTCCTTTTATTAAAAAGTTTCACCAGTTCACCACTGTGCCATTTCTACTAACAAAATTTCTTCACTTGGCTACCGTACAAAACCTTATCAGCAAACGCCACGTTTCTACATTCATGTTACCTCGCTCTGTTCTCTATCTAGCCACATACAAACAATTAGCCTACTACGTATGTATGTTCTGTAACTTTAAAATCATGACTCACTCACAATTATAACTACTAGTACTGAACATGAGAAAAGCACATCAGTGCAATGGATTTCACACGTTACTTAACCCTCCACTTCAACGACTAATGCTTTATACAGACTGTTATAAGCCTATATACCGTTCGATAAGGAAACTAAGCTCGCTCATGGTCACTTCATTTACTTCACTACTGTGATCATGTCAACCTTCACCTACATGCCCATTCTGCTAAAAACATATTGTTTCAACTACGGAATTTCATAATTTCTCCTAATTTCTCTCACACTGTTGTTATTTTCTCATATGCAAAGCCTGCTGGGATATATGCGTCTGCTCCTATTCTCCACCATCAAGTTTTCCAGTTCTAGCTTAGCAAAACAGCGAACAGGATTCCTACCTGCAGATAAGCCTATCAAAATGCCTTATAAACCATACAAACACTAGAAGTGCATCTCCACGAAATAACAGACAACGGAGCAGAAGGGTACACAAGTTGCGACCTAGGGAGCTCTAATTCTACGGGCTTGCTGATTCTTTTGTCAATCAAATCTCGTTGGATGGCCGTCAAATCCGTGAGTACATACACTGGCCATATTTCACCTGCGTTTCTGATGCGTTTACACTTACGCCACCGCACCCTTTGTCACAGCCACTGTTTTACATATATAGCAAACCGAAACTGCTAAACGGTACACGCTCATCAGACTGTACAAATTCACACACAAGGATAGCCATATCCACAACCGTTACTTACAGGGTCACTTCGCATTTCTCACTCTCACAATAAAACGCTTTGCAAAAAGAAATTATATCTCATAAAAAACACGTTTTCAACGTACAAAAATGCCAAGTTACTCACACATATTGGGTAGCATTGCTTTGGAATACATCTTATTTAATTTCGGTGAGGCAAGATAGCCTATATTGTTTCTAGTAAGTACCGTAACTTGGCGTCATTTTGATATCAATACTTTTAATGGCAGGCCTGGATTTTGGCAGTCTGAATGAATGAGTTATAGACGATGTATGTCTTGTATGTGTGAGTAACTTGGCATTTTTGTACGTTGAAAACGTGTTTTTTATGAGATGTCTGTTTACGCTGTCTTTTGTCATTGATCTTTCAGTATTACATTGTCTATATCACCCTACTCTGTAGTGCATAGTTTACTTCATTCTCATTATTTGATCGTGTACTATGCGTTTCCTCTGTGCTAAATGTGTGTTACTGCCATTACTATTCTCCAAGTGTCAGGCAGAGAGAGGAGAGTACATGCATGTCCCCATACTCCATTTCACCGGGTTTTCTCGGTGCAATAATGCTCCGTAATAGTCCGTATGTATCACTACCCATCACACTCAGAAGCACCGCCACCCTCTTATCATCTTTAATATCATTAGCGGCGACAAAATGCTCAAATCGTTCAATGTAAGTAGCCCACTGTTCATTACATCCCACAAACGCGGTGATCTGTCCAAACCATACTGCCATGTTAGCAAGTCTCCCGCGTGCAACGTTGAAAGTGTTTTATCTGGCCTGGTTGCCTTGATTATTCAAAACACCCGGTCACTAATGCTTTCCTTGCCTTTTGCGCGCATTAGAACATACGTCGTCGCCCAGTTAATGCTGTTTATAACATTACTTCTTACCGAAGTAAGGGACCATGGAGAACGGTCTGGCTCTAGCAGACTGAGCTCCAGAAGCTGGCAATTGTTGCTGGAAACAATTGGAGACTTCCGGTTAGAGGATTTCAAACTAAAAGCTCGGTAAATGCAATGATTTCTTAAGTGAGTTTTTTGTCGTAACTAATACAGTTGGATATAATTACACATTATATACTCATATTTAAACCCACACCTTTAACATTACGCAGTCATTTATGGAAAACTAAGTCCGAAGCAATTTGATTTCTAAGGTGGTTTTTGTAGTACACATGCATTGTATAATTCAGTTAGTATACTCATTGTTTACCAGATTACTATTCGCTGTGGGAAGGAAAAAGTTGCTTGTGTGTGTTAGGTGCAACTTGCTTGGAAGGACGGCTCTGTGTACAGATTGTGGTTGCTGTGGGGAAGGCAAAGCTTGCTGTGGTGAAGGTGCAACTTGCTGTGGGGAAGGCGGAGCTTGCTGTGGGGAAGGTGTGGCTTGCTGTGGGGAAGGCGGAGCTTGCTGTGGGGAAGGTGCAGCTTGCTGTGGGGAAGGCGGAGCTTGCTGTGGGGAAGGTGTAGCTTGCTGTGGGGAAGGCGGAGCTTGCTGTGGGGATGGTGCGACTTGCTGTGGGGAAGGCGGAGCTTGCTGTAGCTGCTGGCATGTAATTGGTGTTTGAGCATAGCCAAACTTTGTATTACTAAGGGAACATCACTTAGCCACTCCTGCATCCTCTGCCATTAAGTATCTGAGGCCCCTCCCATTGAGATTTTTCCCACTGCTCTGGTGTGGCTCTGCTGGTGTGTCCTATAGTAGGGCGCAGTAGTTCTACTAAATGGCTTCTGGAAATTTCCGAGCTCTATGAATACTTAACATTCGTGCAGTTTGCCGGGAGACTGGGCATCTGCTAAATTAGTCATGTCAGCCTTGGTGACTCTGTATCCTCCTCAGCACCTCTCCCTTGTGGAGTCCCTCAGTGATCTATTCTTGGGCCAATCCCTTTTTCCCTTTATATGCTCCCCTTAGGGTCCATTTTCAGAAAATATGGCATCTCGTTCCACTGTTATGCAGATGACACTCAAATTTACCTGCCTTTGAAACGGAAAGATGCAAACTCTATAAAACCATTGTTGGACTGTCTCAAGGACATCAAAGCGTGGATGACCTTAAACTTTTTAAACTTTAATGAGAGTAAAACTGAAATCCTGATATTTGGACCCAGTGGTGCCTATGATGCCCCTCATATGGACCTGTGTTCCCTGGAACCCAAACCCACTGTGAAAAATCTGGGTGTGATAATGGATAGGGATTTTAAATTAGATAAACATATAAACTCAGTGATCAAATCTAGCTTTTTCCAGCTGAGGCTTTTATCTAAGGTCAAGTCCTTTTTATCATTTAGTGACTTTGAAAAGGTTATACATGCTTTTATCTCGACCCGACTTGACTACTGTAATGCCCTTTATGTTGATGTTAGCCAGGCCTCCCTCTCACACTTGCAATTGGTCCAGAATGCTGCAGCTCGTCTTTTAACAGGAAAACGCAAGCGAGAGCACATTTCCCCCGTACTGGCCTCCCTTCACTGGCTCCCTGTACGTTTAAGGATTGATTTTAAAATTTTATTATTTGCCTACAAATCATTAACCCTCCTGTTCTGTTAATTTTTAGGTACGCAAAATGTTCAGGTCCAATCCCCATCAGGGTCTTGCAATCTGAATGAACCATTTTCATTTAAAATGTTGATTACACTAATTAAGGCCAGTAGAAGAAGTTTCATACTGAAAAAATAATTTTAAGTATTTTTCCTAGATTTTCAAACTTTAAAAAGGGTCAATTTGACCCGCAACATAACAGGAGGGTTAAATGGGCTAGCTCCAACCTATCTCTCTGACCTGTTACATCCACATGTCCCATCAAGGTCACTCAGATCTGCTGACCAATTGCTTCTGGTTGTCCTAGGATCTAGGTTGAAGCAGAGAGAGGGGAGATCACACTTCTGCAGTGGTAGCCCCCAAACTCTGGAACGAGTTGCCTCTGCATGTTAGGCTTGCCCCTACACTGCCTGTTTTTCAATCCCATCTTAAAACGCATTTTTATTCCTTGGCTTTTAACTCAGTATGAGAGTTGTCGTTCTTTTTCTTTTTTTTCTTATGATCTTATTGTTTTATTATTTTACATTACATTACAGGCATTTAGCAGACGCTCTTATCCAGAGCGACTTACAGAACTTTTACAAAGCATTTTTTACATTGTATCCATTTATACAGCTGGATATATGCTGAAGCAATGCAGGTTAAGTACCTTGCTCAAGGGTACAACAGCAGTGTCCTTACCCAGGAATCAAACCTGCGACCTTTCGGTTACAAGCCTAGTTCCTTACCCACTGTGCTACACTCCGTCCCCATTTTATTGTCCTTTTGTCTTTTAAACTGGTCTTTGCGTTTTTATTGTGTTGTTTTTAGGGTTTTCTGGTTTTTGTGTTGTTTTTAGGGTATTTCTGATTGTACAGCACTTTGGTCAGCTGTTGTTGTTTTTAAAGTGCTTTATAAATAAATTTGGATTGGATTAGATTGGAAACAACCTCCTAAAACCTGAGTCTTTTCTGAAAAACTTGAATTGTCAACGTTAACTAAAACCTTTATTTCCCTGCCTCTGTTGCAGATAGAAACATGAAATAAAAACCATTTGAGGGCTTAAACCTTTGGCTTTAATTGGAAATTATTGCCTTTTCCCTAATGTTCATTAACATTTTTTTAAAAATCAATAAAACTGAAAATGTTTACAAACATTGTTTGTTGTTTCCAGCCATATTTTCAATAAAACAAAAAACTGGTAGTGCAATAACTATATCACAGTTTGTTCACACTCTTGTAACAGAAATGGGTTCACTGTTGTGTTCACTGTTAACTTCGGGCACACTGCATTTTCTGTCTGTAGTGTCAGTACTTGGATGATTCCATTCTTCACCACCAGAGGGCTTTTAAAAAATACTCTGCGCTCTCGCTGCATTGATGCATAATCACCTTCCCAATGTGTATTTCAGCTAATCACAATGCATTTCATCGGTCACGTGTCTTGAAAATGATGACAGCATCTAAAACGCGCTCACGTCGCATCCGACTCTAAAAGGAGAAGCATGCAAATGTTGCACCCGGTCTTAAACGGATATACACGCAAATGTTGCATCCGGTCTTAATGGGTTAAACTGAATATGTTTTGTGTTTTTTTACAGATGCAATTCCAGATATCTGGACATCATTGCTGTGTGAACTGGCGAAGAGAAGAAGTTACAAGTAGGTCTTAGATAAATAAGGATTGAAAAAGGGGGAGAACAAGGGATGTGGAGGGCCCCATGCTAGTGTTTGCCTTAGGCCCCAAAATGACTAAATCCGCCCCTGATAATAGCAGTGTATGGGGATGTGTGCATTTCCCTGAAGCCTCTCTAAAAGACAGGGGAGCAGAAGGGGTTGGGGGGGGGGGGGGCTGATGTTGTGATGATTTTTTAAAGGAGATATACATGTGGTCCCAACTGCTGAATATGTGGGCACCTGACCACTGAAATGCTCCTTACTTACATTGTGACAAGATTAATTTACTTAATTCTGAAAGTAATTTGACATCCATCCATCTATCCATTATCTATACCCGCTTATCCTGGTCAGAGTCGCAGGGGGTGCTATAGTCTATCCTGGCATGCATTGGGTGAGAGGCAGGATTACACCCTGGACAGGGCACCAATATATCGCAGGTCATTTGACATGTTATTACATTAAATGTTGAAGTATTACATCATTCATATAAAAAGTTGATGTACATTTATTGCATTATCCATTCAGTTATTACATTAACCAACAGTTATTACATTATAAAGGACAAAGTTATTACATTAACTGTTTTTATTACATTAACTGCTGTTACTGGGGGCCCAATAGGGGAGCTGATTAATCACTGAACATTTTACTGTGTAGGAAGAAAAACCTTTTGAAAAAAGAAATAATTGTTTTTATGTGCTGACTACAATTGCACTCTAATGAATAAAAAGGTTATATTAGACTTGCGGTCGGTACATGGTCTGCAGACAAGTAGGCTTAATCAGTTGATTTTTCATTACTACTGTAACTTTTTGAAAACATACCAGACTGTAGGTTCTTTGACAGCCTCCATTTTGTTCACTTCCCATTCTCGGTGAGGCAACAGGTATCTGTCCACTGACTGCCACTCGTGCTTCTTGATTAGCTGAATTAAATTCAAATTCCTGCAGCCAATTACAGCCCAGCAGCCTGTGTAAAGACCCACCTTGGAGCCTGTCGGCCATCTTTGCCATTGACTTGTGTTGTCTGAGTTTGTGTCTGGTCTAGCTTTTTATTATTTGTGCATAGGGGTGCATGAGCTATTTTGATTTACGTCACATTTTCATCTGTTTATGTTGGTATAATGAGTGGGGTTTGATCATATATTTTTTTCTTTTGTGGCAGATTAGTTAAGTTTTATTTTAAGATGGTCGTGGTTTTCTTTGTTGTTTTGGCCAGGGCTCTTCCTGGTCTTTTTTTAATTCTCTTTATTGCACCGTTTTGTAAATAAAACTACTCTCCCATACTTTGCAAAACTGGCCACTTTTAACTTTTTATGTTACTTCCCTTTAGTTACATGCCTTGGGAGGAGCCGATGCCAGAAGAGGGACTCGCAGTGACTCTTCGATGGACAGATCATGGCTGCTGCTAACCTCTCCCTGACCATAGCCTCCGCCTCCTCTCAGCCCTGGGTCTCACATTGAGACTGGCAGGATTTGTACACCGGAAGGGGCTAAACGAGCTTGGAGAAGACTATGTGCTGACATCACCAGGCCTTGGGTCTCAGGTACAACACCTTTCTCCACTTTCTGCATCTAGTCATCTGAGTGATGTCTTGTCCTTTTCACAGTCATTGTGTCACAGGGTGAGCAGTTGAACCACCTCCTCAGTTTGGGTTCTTGGTTTAGCGTTTGTCGGAGATTGGCTTCGCTATGTTGGTAATTCAAGATATTACCTAAAACAGGTAAAATGACTGTTATCCCAGGAAGAAGCAGATCAAAAGTTTGTAGTAAAAACAGGAAGATTTATTAGGCAGCTGGCTACGGGAACAACTCAGAGAGAAAGTTCAAAATAGTATTGGTGGGTGATTAGATTTATACAGTTTCCAGTAGATTGGTATTTGCATATAGTGGAATTCTATTGTTGAAAGGGAGCACTGCCTCTGATTGGTGATAAGGGGCTGTGCTTCCTTCTGATTGGACCATTCAAATCCATAATGGTCATGGGGGGGCCCAGTGGAAATTCCCAGGAGGGGAAACCTCGAAACCGACAGGATTTAGGGGCTACTTGTAGTAGCTTGGTGTTACCCTTGTCAGTGTGCTTTTGAACCTCCAAACACTACCCATTCCCTTCACAGTACTCAGACGCCACATGGAGGATTCCGCAACAGGCAGGGTAACCGAAGGGGAGCCTACCCCTTTAGAAAGAGCTATGTTGGCTCATCAGGCTACCCTGGATAGCTAAGAACAGGGGTTACGAGAGCTACATGCTCAACAAGTCCTTACCGCTAATCAGCAGGCGGTGATTGTCCGGCGGCAAGATGAGATGCTGGAACGTATGGCTAACCAGCGGGGGGTTCTCTTGGGACTAGCTGAAAGCCTCCGGAGGCTAACTGTCGAGGGTCACTCTCCTCCGGTCCCGGCACCTCGAAACCCACCGGTGGAGACAGTTTCCCAACCAGGGCAGTTTCTGGCCAGAGAGCCGAAATTGCAGCTTCCGCTCCGGTATAATGGTGATGCAGGAAAATGTCGAGGGGTTCTTTCCCAGTGCCATCTCGGTTTCCCACCGAGGATTCAAGGGTGGCATTTATTTTGTCCTTGCTAACCGGCAAAGCGTTAGCTTGGGCGGACCCATTTATCCGGGCTAGTTCACCAGTCATGAATAGCTCGCAGGGTTTAATGGATGAAATTGCCCAGGTTTTCGACCATGACATCACGGGTAGAGAGGCTGCTACACTTCTTACAAGAATCAGGCAGGGGTCCCAGAGTGTAGCGGAGTTCTCAATAAGCTTCCGGGCATTAGCCGGGGAGACAGGGTGGCCGGAGGAACCTCTCATGACCCTTTTTTCTAATGCATTGTCTGACCCAGTGAGAGATGCCTTAGCCACTCTGGAGCCACCGACTAGTTTGGGGTTGCTAGTATCGCCGGCCATCCGAGTTGATAGCCGGGTTCGCGAACGGGAGAGGGAGAAAGCAGAGAGAAAAAATCTGCTGGGAGTTTCTGACCATTTTTGGGCTACAGGGGTTACCGAACAAGTTCCAGTTCAAGGGGTACAGTGGCAGGAAAAACCTATGGAGTTAGGTTCTTCCACGGTAAAGCGGAAGTGGCAGAGAGATAAGCCACAGGGGCCGAGACAGAGGATAACGCGATGCTACCGCTGCAATAAGCTGGGGCACATTGCCAAGTTTTGTAGCTGGTCAGAAAAAGATCAGTCTCACTAATGGGTCGGGAGCCGTTAGTGAGACATATCGCTGGGGCAGTCTCCTGAACTTTTATTCCTATCCAATTGACCGAGGGAAGTTGTGTGTTCCGGCTAATGCCTTTTTAGACTCTGGAGCGGTGGAGAATTTTATTGATGCCCAGTGGGCTAGAAAGAATAAAATACCCACCTATGCATTGCACCACCAACGACAAATTACCGCTTTAGACGGTCGCCCATTAGGAACTGGTGTTATTAAATGAGCTACTGAAGGGCTTAAAATGCATGTTCCATTTCGGGAACACACTGAACTGATACAGTTTTTATTTGGTCGAATCTCCCACTTATCCCCTGGTATTGGGACATGGTTGGTTGGTAAAGCACAAACCACATATTCTTTAGGGCAGCAAAACCAATCCCATTGTTCAGTGGGGTAGTCATTGCTATACTCACTGTGGGCAGCGGTGTGTTCACTACGCCGGTGCACCTTACGAAACCGACATGTTGTCAGAAGGAGAGGAGGAAGAGGCATAGCATTATCTTTCGTTAAGGGGGAACACTGTCTGACCCGGAAGATAAGTCAGATGGTGAGAGTCTGGCTTGTGACTCAGAGGATGATTGGCGCCCTCCTGTGGACGATTTGGGGGATTATGATGACTCCAATTCTGAACGGGGCTCTACTCTGTTCGATGAAAGAGAGGAGGGTCATTGTTTAGGGGCTATTTATTTTCCTCTTCCTCAGGGGGTACCGGAGGAGTATAAGGAGGTCGCGGAGGTGTTTAGCAAACAAAGAGCCACCACGCTACCTCCTCACAGGACTTATTACATTACATTACATTACATTATAGGCATTTAGCAGACGCTCTTATCCAGAGCGACGTACAACAAGTGCATAGGTTTCAAGATGTAGAGGCGCAAAAGAAACACTAGAGTGAAGTAAGGATCGTAGTGCCAGAAGTGACCACATCGATCAGGACTCCAACCCTGTAGAGTAAGCTTGTTCAGCAGCAAGAATCCTACCAAGTACAAAGTACAAACTAGCACTGGAATCACACCTAATCATACAAAAACAATCCTACCAGATACACTAACATAATCAAATTATCCTAGCTAGGTACAATGAGCTGAACTATAGGCTAGGGAGGGGTGGGGAGAGGTGCAGCCTGAAGAGATGAGTCTTCAGTCTGCGTTTGAAAGTGGTGAGATTCTCTGCTGTTCTGACCATCACGGGGAGGTCATTCCACCAGCGAGGGGCCAGGACAGACAGCAGACGGGAGCGGGAAGTGCAGACGCGAAGAGGGGGAGGTGCCAAGCGTCCAGAGGTGGCAGAACGGAGAGGTCTGGCTGGTGTGTAGGGTCTGATGATCCTCTGAATGTACCCTGGTGCTGACCCCTTAGCTGCCTGGTATGCAAGCACCAAGGACTTAAATTTGATGCGAGCCATAACAGGCAGCCAGTGGAGGTCAGTGAGCAGGGGGGTGACATGGGAATGTCTGGGGAGGTTGTAGACCAGACGCGCTGCAGCATTCTGGATGAGCTGCAGGGGTCTGATGGCGGATGCTGGCAGACCAGCCAGTAGCGAGTTGCAGTAGTCCAAGCGGGACAGGACCATCGCTTGAACCAGGAGCTGGGTTGCGTAGGTGGTGAGGAAGGGGCGGATTCTCCGGATGTTGTACAGGAAGAACCTGCACGTTCGACTCACCGCCGTGATGTTCTGGGAGAGGGACAGTCTGTTGTCCATCACCACTCCAAGGTTTTTTGCGGTGGGTGATGATGACACCACAGTGTCCCCCAGGGAAATAGAAAAGTCAAGAAGGTTAGAGGATGGAGCAGGGATGAAGATCATCTCCGTCTTGCCTGGGTTCAGCTTAAGATGGTGGTTATCCATCCAGCTCTGGATGTCCCTCAGGCAGGCAGAGATGCGAGCAGAGACCTGAGTGTCAGAGGGCGGGAAGGAGAGAAAGAGTTGGGTGTCATCGGCATAACAATGATAGGACAACCCATGGGCAGAGATTACAGGACCAAGAGATTGGGTGTACAGGGAGAATAGGAGGGGACCAAGGACAGAGCCCTGGGGAACTCCTGTGGCAAGGGGGCGAGGTGCTGATACTGCACCAGCCCAGGCGACTTGGAAGGAGCGACCGGAGAGGTAGGACTCAATCCAGTCAAGTGCTGTGCCACAGATCCCCATAGCTGCCAGGGAGGACAGGAGGATGGGATGGTTGACGGTGTCAAAGGCGGCAGAAAGGTCTAGGAGGATCAGGACAGATGAATGGGAGGCTGCTTGTGCGGCGTGAAGCGACTCATTGACCGAGAGGAGTGCGGTCTCTGTCGAGTGGCCAGGTCTGAAGCCAGACTGGTAGGGGTCTAGGAGGTTGTTCAGGGAGAGAAAAGAGGAGAGTTGATTAGAAGCAGCTCGTTCAATTGTTTTGGATAGGAAAGGGAGAAGGGAGACAGGACGGTAGTTCTGGATGACAGAGGGGTCCAGAGTGGGCTTTTTCAGCAGTGGGGTGACGTGGGCCAGCTTGAAAGAGGAGGGGAAACGTCCAGAAGACAAGGAGGAGTTCACGAGGGAGGTGACATATGGGAGGATGTCAGGTGTGATGGTCTGGAGGAGAGAGGAAGGGATGGGGTCAAGAGCACAGGTGGTAGGGCGGTGGGAGAGTAGGAGCTGGGAAACATCAGAGTCAGTGAGGGGAGAGAAAGTGGAGAAACAAGGGGAGGGAACAGAGCTGGGGGAGTGGGGAAGGGTGGTGGTGGACGTGAAGGAGCTGCGGATGTCTGCAATTTTCTCATCGAAGAAAACTGCAAAGTCATCTGCAGCGAGGGAGGACTGAGGTGGGGATGGAGTGCTGAGGAGAGAGGAGAAAATGGAGAACAGCTGATGAGGGTTAGAGGCAGATTTATGGATTTTTGTTTGATAATAATTAATTTTGGCAGAGGTTACAGCGGTAGAAAATGTAGCTAGTAGAGACTGGTAGGCAGACAGGTCGGATTGAGCCATGGATTTCCTCCACTTCCTCTCCGCTGCACGTAGGCTGGCCCGGTTGGTTCGGAGGGGGTCAGACATCCACGGACTGGGAGGGACGAGCGTGCCTGCCTGGAGACTAGAGGACAGAGAGAGTCAAGTGCTGAGGAGAGCGAGGAAGACAGAGTGGAGGATGCAGAGTCAGTGGGAAGGTTGGAGAAGGATTCAAGAGTGGGGAGTGAAGCAGTGACACTGGAAGCGAGAGAGGAGGGAGAGAGGGAGCGGAGATTCCGGCAGACCATGACAGTAGGAGTGGATGGAGGGGAGGGAGGGAGGGGAGTAAGAGGGAGGGAGAAGGAAATGAAGTGGTGGTCAGACTGGTGCAGAGGGGTCACTGTGGGATTGGAAGAGGAGCAATTCCTCAGGATAACCAGGTCTAGGAGATTGCCAGCTTTGTGTGTTGGTGGGGAGTGCATTAGGGAGAGATCGAATGAGTGAAGTAGAGGCAGGAAGGCTGCGGAGTGGGAGGCATCAAGGTGGATGTTGAAGTCTCCCAGGAGGATCAGTGGGGTGCCATCCTCTGGGAAGGAGCTCAGCAGGGTGTCGAGCTCATCAAGGAAGTTTCCCAGGGGCCCTGGAGGGCGATAGATAACTACAATATACAAGTTAACAGGATAGGTGATTGAGACAGAGTGGTATTCAAAGGTAGAGATGGAGAGGTGAGAGAGGGGGAGAACAGAGAATTTCCAGGAGGGAGAGATCAGCAAACCTGTGCCCCCACCACGGCCAGATGGGCGGGGGGTGTGAGAGAAGGAGAAGGAGGAGGAGAGGGCTGCAGGGGTTGCAGTGTTGCCTGGTGTGATCCAGGTCTCAGTGAGGGCAAGGAAATGTAAAGAGAGGAGGGACGCGTAGGCTGAAATGAAGTCAGCCTTCCGCGTAGCAGACTGGCAGTTCCATAGCCCTCCTGCGACCGTGAAGTTGTCACAGGGGGTCAATGAGGGATAGCGAAGGTTGGAGGGGTTCCGTCGCCGCGGGGGGCCTCGCCTGCAGAAGCGAGTTCTGAAGGGGAGAGAACAGGTTGGGATGGGATGGGCACATAGCATAGCAGTGAGGACAGGGAGTAGAGAGAGGAAGGGTGATGGTAGAAGGATAGGGATACAATGACACAAACTGGGAGGGAGCGACGCTAGCGTCGCTCCAAGCCAGACTACAAGCCCTAATTAGCAAATGAAAAGCAGCTGGTGACCAAGCAATTGCCCCACAAACCAGCAGCTAACTAGCTCCACACAATGCCTGCTTGATGCAGTCACTTGATGACACTTATGACTGTGCTATAGATTTACTTCCGGGTATGGTTCCCCCTAGAGGTTCGCTCTATTCGCTGTCCGCTCCTGAGAGCAGAGCTGTGAGGGAATATATTCAGGAGGCCCTAAAAAATGGGTTTATAAGACCCTCTACTTCGCCGGCAGGGGCGGGTTTTTTCTTTATAGGAAAGAAAGATGGCAGTCTCAGACCCTGTATAAACCACAGAGGTTTGAATAAAATTACCACAAAGAACCGATACCCATTACCACTCGTGAACTCCGCCTTTGAACGTCTTCAGTCCGCAGCTGTCTTCACTAAACTCGACCTTTGTAATGCGTACAATTTGGTGCGCATATGTGAGGGGGGGACGAGTGGAAGACAGCTTTTAATACTCACTCTGGTCACTATGAGTACTTAGTGATGCCGTTTGGTCTTGTCTGTCTTCCAGGTGTTTGTGAATGATGTGCTCAGGGAGGTGCTGGAGAGATTCGTTTTTGTATATCTAGATGACATTTTAATCTTCTTCAGCAACCTTGCTGAGCACATTAAACATGTCAAACTGGTTCTTATGCGGTTACTGGAGGCTCGGTTGTTTGTGAAGACGGAGAAATGCGTTTTTCACGCAGACATGGTGTCATTTTTGGGGTTTATCGTGTCCAAAGGGAGAATCCAAATGGATCCTGCTAAAGTGATTGCGGTAAAGTATTTGCCGACCCCAAAATCTGTTAAACAGATACAAAGATTCCTGGGATTTGCCAATTTTTATTGCAGGTTTATTGCATTCGCAATTTTAGTTCTGTGGCAGCACCTCTCACAGCCTTGACTGAAAAAACGGCTCAGACTAAATTTCGGTGGAATCCCCGGGCTGACATGGCGTTCGGGGAATTAAAAAAGAGGTTCTGTTCTGAACCTATCCTGGTGATGCCAAACCCATTACTCCCTTTTGTTGTGGATGTGGATGCGTCTGAGCTAGGGGTTGGGGCCATTCTGTCCCAGCGGACGCCGCAGGACAATAAAATGCACCCGTGTGCATATTTCTCTCGGTCTCTGTCCCCAGCCCAGAGAAATTATGATGTAGGGGACCGAGAGCTGCTGGCGGTTAAGCTGGCTTTGGAGTCACTGGTTAGAGGGGGCGGAGCATCCGTTCACGGTATGGACGGACTATAAAAATTTGGAGTACATCCAGGATGCTAAGAGGCGCAACTCGCGGCAGGCGCGTTGGGCTTTGTTCTTCACCAGGTTTAATTTCATTGTGACGTATCAGCCGGGTTCGAGAAACACGAAGCCTGACGCGCTGTCTAGGGTTTATGATAAATCCAACGAAGACCGCCCACCAGACCCCATTATCCCACCCACCCAAATCGTAGCTCTCCGGTGGAGAATTGAGTCCGTTGTACGAGCAATTGGAACCTGATCCGGGAGGAGGATCCCAGGGGTGTCTCTTTGTTCCTACTAGAGTGCGAGCCCAGGTGCTCAAGTGGGGACACACGTCACGACTCACGGGTCATCCAGGCGTCCACAGAACTCGTGATTTTCTGTGTAGACGGTTCTGGTGGCCGGGAATGGAGAGAGATGTGCGGGAGTTTGTTGCGACCTGTCCGGTCTACGCCCGGAATAAGGGTTCACATCTCTCTACATTGGGGTTGTTGCGTCCACTAGCCATCCCTAGGCGGCCATGGAGCCACGTGGCTCTAGACTTTATCACGGGGTTACCACCGTCAGACGGGTACACCACCATTCTTGTGGTAGTGGATCCGTTCTCGAAGGCCGCCTACTTCGTTCCACTACCTAAGTTACCGTCTGCGCCGGAGACTGCTCATCTGGTGGTGCGGCACGTTTTTAGGTTGCATGGTCTACCTATAGACGTGGTGTCAGACCGCGGTCCGCAGTTCATTGCCCGTTTCTGGCGGGCGTTCTGCGCGCTGTTGGGGGCAGCCGTTGGGGCAGTCTCTCCTCGGGGTTTCACCCAGAGACTAATGGGCAGACCGAACTGACTAATCAAACACTGGAGAACACCCTCCGGTGTTTAGCCAAATCCAGTCCCACCTCCTGGAGCAGGTACCTCCCGTGGGTGGAATACACTCATAACACTCTGTCCAATGCGTCCACGGGCCTCTCTCCGTACGAAGCTCAGGTGGGGTACCAACTCCCAGTTTTTCCAGAGTTGGAGGCGAGGATAGGGGTGCCTGCGTCTAAATTTTTTGTCCTACGTTGCCGGGCCACCTGGAGAAAGGTCCAGGCATCATTGATATGAGCTGTAGCTAAGCACAAGAAGCTGGCTGACCAGCGTCGTAGTCCGGCGCCTTTGTGTCAGGTGGGACAGAGAGTGTGGCTGTCCACGCGGGACCTTCCGCTGCGTGTGGAGTCCCGCAAACTTGTGCCTCGATACATCGGGCCGTTTAAAATTATCCGGAAAATCAATCCGGTTACGGTACGTCTGCAACTCCTGCAGACTACGAGGATCCACCCCTCCTTTCACGTTTCCCGCCTCGAGCCCCTTCCCATGAGTGCTTTAGCGCCTGCTGAGGTCCCACCACCTCCCCCTCGGTTCATTGAAGGGGGTCCGGTGTATATGGTGTGGCGCAGAGACGGGTAGGGAGGGGTAGGCAGTACCTGATAGACTGGGAAGGTTATGGTCCAGAGGAGAGGTCTTGGGTGCCTTCCAGGCACATCATGGATCCCGAGTTGATCAGGGAGTTCCACAGAGGAGGAGCTGAGGGGTCGTCTGGTGCCGCCCCTTGGAGGAGGGGTACTGTCATGGTTTCAGGGTGCAGTGGCTGGGTGTGGCCACCAGGGGAGCACCCTGAGTCCTAATTGGGCTCACCTGTTCGCCACCTATTTAACCTATAACGTGACGGGGCGTCGTGTCTGTGTCACTATCAGAAAGACCAGAGCCAGGTAATAGGATGGTGGGACAAGTGCTCTCTGTGAGCTATATTTGTTAGGTTGCTTGTCTGGTACATTCAGTGTTGCAGTTTAGCGCTCTAGTAAAAAAAGAAAAACTCTTTATTATTTTGCAGCTCTGCAAGCTGGGGCATTTGGGACGTTGTCCTGGTTTTGTATTTCTTTGGGTTTTTCTGAGTTGCACTCAGATTATTTATTTTAGCTGAGTGTTTGTCACTCAGCTGTATTCTCGTTTTACCCTAAGCCTAAGGGTTTCCCGTTGGAACTTCTGGGACCTTTATTATTTAAAGTTACAATCTCAAAGATTTCAGTTTCGTTCTCTTTGGCGGTACCAATAGTGAGAAGCGGTAATTGCAGGTGTGTTTTTGGACCTCACTTCCCATAGATCCAACCGGATCCAACCAGTGTCGCCTGTGTGACGTCAGTCAGTTAGCACCTGGGCCACGCCAACTATTACGCTTATTATTTACTGAATAAAAAATGGTTGTTATACAAGCAACGTTATGTACATACTCATTCATTGTCTAACATTAGGCTAACTTAAGCTGTCTTTACACTGCCAAGCCGGGTTAAAATGCTGTAGCAGAGCATTCTGGGGTAGAATTAGTGACGAATTTCCACAAACGTTCTTTATCCACCTTTTGCTCGGTATGAACATCTTCGCCACTGCAGAGAAGAATTTGCGGGATTTGCTGTGTCTTGTGCAATTATGTATCTTGTGCATCATCATCGTGAATGACTGTTGTGTGATATTTTTGAAACAACTGCCTTGTTTCTGGTTTTGCCAGCTAAACTGTTCGAGAATAAAGCTGAGCTGGGTGTTAAATTAGCAATCAGAATAAGAAGAATAAAACAAAAACAAAGATTTCATCAAAAAAGGGAATCAAGGCTGAAGGAACATATGAGGAAGCGTAATAAAATAATAACGACGCTAATCCATACTGCCGTATTCTTTTATTTAGTTTTCTCCGGCTTGACATCTTTACAAAGAAATCAGACCCGGCTCTGCTCCACCTATACCCCGGCTTATATATTGATGAACTTGATGGCAATGTAAATAACGGTAACCTTAAGGCCAGTTAAGATCAATGATTTGCAATGAGACGAAACGGTATTAGAATGTTGCAGAGACAATTGCAGCGGTGTGAACTGGTTAGTTGCAGAGCGTCTGAAGCCGTTGCCTGGGGTCTCAAAAGACCCACCTTGTCAAATCGCCAAGTGCAGTTTACAATCAGACGTCTTGGAATTTTTCAAGTTGCATCCAGTCTCGTTGCGAATCATTGATCTGAACTGGCCTTTAGTTAGCTACATTGCAACACTGCAACAAGGTAGCATTGCATTCGAGAGACGGTTTGCGAGGTCGGTACCGGTCGGTAGCGTTAGCTAGCGTTTTTTTCTAATTGTTAGCCGACATTAGATTGTGTTAATTACATTAGCTAGCTAGCTAACGCAACGTTACCTGATATGAGAGATGGATACTGTGCGCAACGTTGTCTAAACTAATGTTGTCTTTCTTGACATGGTCCGGTAGCTAGCGTCAGCTGTGCAAATAGCTATGTAATTTAGTAAAGTTACATTGTCATTAAATGTAATACGAAATCTACATGAACAAATTATATGATCTCTCATGTTACACAAAAACTTTTTAGGGTTCCATAACTTGCCCAACGCCCCCTTTCTCTGTTATTGTAACGTATGCAGACACCAGAAAAAACAGTACGCCGCTCACACACGAGCCTGTTGCGTTAGTACCGCCTACCCTCTCTGGCGGACCAACCACTGATGGGTGATGAAAAATGCGTCACTAACCGTGCTCCGCTTGTGATTTTTTCCCGGGAATGTCGCCACAGACACCAAGTTTTTAAATCATGAATTATGATAATAATAATAGTATAAATTAATATAAAAATAGGCTCAATCACCATTGTGTTACCCAATGCAGCGATAGATAGTGACTTAAAAGACATTTATTTTAATGAAAATCTTTGAGATTATTACTTTAAATCAGCCAAGCAGAAAACTAGTAATTTAAACCAGCCAAATAGCAAGGAAGTAGCTAGTAATTTCAACCAGCCAAATAGCAAGGAAGTAGCTAGTAATTTAAACCAGCCAAATAGCAAGATAGAAGCTAGTAGCTAGCGATTGTGTACAAATTGTATCTGAAATGTTTTTAAATAAAAAGGTAACTCTCTATCAAAGCTCAGTAACTGTGGTTACTGTAATATTATTCTTTGGGACTAATTAACTCTATTAACGTTAATTCTGTGCTTGTATTTTGATAGAAACTCACCAGAAGTTTTGTTTGGAAGTTATATACAGAAAGTCTAATTGTTGCTAGCTTCACGGAGCTAGCAGACTGGGGAATCTCCACCAGGAGGATCTCCACACAGGGGACCGGAAGCACATGACCTCCATGTGAAGGACCCAATGACCAAGTGGAAGGACTGGAAAGTACGTAACCTCCACATCACAAATGGAAGTCACGTGACCCAAACAAACTGTTCGTATACAGTTCATTGAAGTGGAGTTTGACTACGGGAAAAGAACGGAACAAACTACTGAATCGTTTAAAGCGAAAGGTGAAAGAAGCTAAACCTGAGATATATCAATGTTTTATTACTTTCATTAATTCCAATATAACATTAGCGTGGAAGCTTTTGTATCGGCTAATGCTTTGGTGCGCGGATATTGTCTAGAGATGCTGGCTGAACTTATGCAAATGTTTGCTAAGTTTGTTAGCCTTGGTCATTGCTACTTGGTGTCGCTTGAGCAAATGAGTGCGGGCTAATATGTTGAAGACGATCATACGGTTAGCTAGATGTTCTGTATATTTGAATTATACAGCCTTTCCCCCGAAACCTTTTTCTTATTAGTGGTCATCCATTTATGATGCCGAAATCATGTTCTCTTTGTTTACGTTGGCTATATGTTTGTGACGCCACAGTGACATTGTTTGGCGGTAGGGGAGACCGGGGCTGGTTGCCACATGGGTTGGTTGTCACACTTCTTATATCTTCCCCACTAGAGGGCACTGTCTAAAAAAAAACATGTCACCAAAGTGTCCTTTGTGGTCAAAGGTCAGCCACATGGTAATTTCACCTGCAAGCCACTACACATTGAGGTGAGAGGAATTTTATAAAAATCATGGCAAAAAGTAAAGTTTTTAATTTTACATTTACAAACATTTTTAAATATAAATTTAGCTAAAAACTAAAACTATCAGTGAAAAGAAGAGGGTGAGAGCTACATTTACAATAATATTTTTTCTAGCTAGTTTAAACCATGTGGTCACTAGCCTCCCATGTAGCAAAACTGCGCTAATGGGGCTGGTCGTCGCATTTTGTCAGGGGCTGGTTGTCACATGTGACAACCAGCCCCTGACACATGATTGATGTCACAATCTTATGAATTATTCCATTCTATATGTCTGTCATTCTATAGGCTATGTCTCTTTTGGTAGAAAGATGGTGAGGACATTCGTCAAGAAAACAGAGAAAGGCCAGACAGGGTCAGATGTCATGTTAAGTGCAGCAAGAAAGGTGAAGCTAGAAAATAAAACCATCAGAAGCACAGCTAAGGAATTCAATATACATTATCGCACACTTGCAAGATACTGCCAAAAGTTCAGTGAGAGAGACATAAAGGGCGTTCATCCTTTTCCCTCCAAGCATGTTGGGTACATAAGAAACAGGCTTATATTTGACAAAAAGCAGGAAATGGAATTGGTGAATTATGTGATTAAATTCAAATGAAATCAGATGTTTTATATTGATTGAAAAGTTTTATATTGTTTGAAATGAAAGCAGATGTTTTATATTGATTGAAATGTTTAATTAATTGCAACGTTTTACATGTGAAATGAAATCACGTTTTTATATTGATTGAAATGTTTTACAGTATATTGATTGAAATGTTTGTCTGTTTTGACGAGTAAAAATAATTTGGAATGCAGTAAGTTATGATTTCACTGAATTAATATTTATTCTATATATTTTTCCTGTTGTTCCCATTTTCCTGTTAAGACATGTTTATTCATCTTTTTAAAAGAACAGATAATATTGAGACAACCAACCCCATACTGAGTGACAACCAACCCTGCCATGGGGTTGGTTGTCACACCTGCACAAGTTGTGTTTGATAATCAATAACTTTTTAGCCAACATCTTTCTGAACATATAAAAATTAACCTTATACAGCACTGTGTTGCTCGGGAATTTTATTGAAAGTAAAATTTTGTGACAACCAGCCCCGGTCTCCCCCACATTAGTTTGAAACATTGGAAGGAATATCCTGACATTTATTCAGCAATAGATTCCCGATATCTTTAATTGTCATACGTTGTCATTGGGGGTGTATACACCCCTGATTAGGAATTGATGGTTTTAATTAGGGCTGTCAAATTAACGCATTAATTTTGATTAATTAATTAATTATAAAATAACACGTTTAAAAAAATAATGCAAATTAACGCATATAATATTATTTAATGTTCATGTTAATTAATTGATGTACCGATGTTACTGTAAGTTGCTGCGTGTTGAATAAATAACACTACCTATATTGCCAAATAAGTCAACCATCGCATTTTGCCACACTGTCAGCCATTATGGAGTTCAGACACTGACAAACCGTCCCTTCAGCTGGAGCAGTCGGTGTGGCTCTGAGCTTCTGAGAGCAGCGCTAATTTCTAAACGACAAGAGAGCACTCAGGGTGCCACTGACACTACCGGAGTGAATTTACGAACGCACCCCTCTGACACCTTGCGTCGCACAATTCCAACCGCTCAGTGCGTTAGTTGCGCATGTTTATAGTATGTTAAATAGTTAAACAAATACGAAACCATGCAGACCCATGGCACACCTGTACAATTTAAATAGCGTTGGGGCAACTAATCCAGGAGTGAGATTTATACTTGGGAGACCGGTAAAATTAAAATGAGTTTAATAGCCTACGTTTCCTACACTGCAATAAAAATTGTTACATGTTTGAAGTAATTGTTTGCATTATAGCTCAATATAGCACAATATGAACATGAGAACTTTATTATTCATAGCATGCCTAGTTGTTTCTGGCATAATGTGCTGCAGAGGGTAAACGATCCCTCAAAAACGAAAATCACGTAATAAGAAAAACAGCACTTGTTAAAATGATCGGATAGCTAATTGTGTTTGGAACCAAAGCCAATATACTCAGGGGGCTGTTAAGCCGGCGGCTCCCAGAATGCACGGCGCGCAGACATTCACGAGTAGGCGTAACCATAGATTGTATAAAAAGGCGAAACACGAACATGTTAGTGTTAGCTAAAGTAACGTTAGACGACAAAGCTGGGCTTAAAAATGTTGTGCCGTTTGGGAGATGCAGACAGATAAAGGCGATCGCCTACTTTAGTTAACCTAGTTCACGTGTACGGATGCTATCCTGCACGCATGAGTAGGAGCTAAGGACCCACAGCTACAACCACCGATGCAGATGCATTGACACATGGAGGACAACAAATAACGTTACAGAGGTGAGGACGTGCCACAGCTAGCTAGCTATATAGTACGGAGGGCAAAACGGACCTTTAGAATGTCACCAGCAGTGTATGCGTGTGAGTTTGACAACACATTTCTCATAGAAAAGGTAGTAGCCTTTTTTTAGTTCATTACAATGGTGGTAGAAGTGACAACAAGTAAGTGGTACTGTGCTGTTAGCTTTTATTGACTGCCATACAAGGTTAATGTGAAGTAGCTAGCACAATCTGACAGTACTAACAACCCATAAAAATGTACTGTGAATGGTACTTGCTCAATTGAACAGTAAATGTGAAAAACATTTGATTACAGTCAGCGGCACCGACATTTTCTGTCCTACCCTCAATAAACGGCAAAAGTCCCAGTAGAAGATTGAATTAAATCTTTTAAAGTTAAATATTTTCTGAAACGTTATCGATTCCGCTTGGTCGCAGTGAGTGAAACTATGTAAATTACTTCAAAAGGATTCAGCCTTGTTGTTTGCTACCTAAACTTCACAGCACAGTCATTGCCGTTATTATGATTGTAGCATGAACGGTCTATTTTCAAAATCCATTTAAACAATTCACAAATGACCTGGGACTTTGAAGTTATAAGGCGGGATGTATCAAGTCTCCAATGAAAATATTGACCTGCCTATCAGTCAGAATTCTGAGAGAACCAACTGCCATATATGAGCGCGTAAAATCAATCGAAAAATATAGTTCGCCAAGTTGCGCCATGGGTCTGGACGGTTTCGTGCTTGTTTGGTTAAGTAGGCTAAAGGCAGGGGCAGATTTCATTTACAAAAGTTGCCATAAATTAACCAAAACTATGGGAGTCTGGAGACCTGGCCAAACAGAACAAAAGAATGGGGAAGTCTGGGCCAACCACACAATGGGCCGTCAGACCCAGAACTCCCCCCCCAAACTGCCAAAACAGTGTATAACTAAACTAACAAATAAAGCCGCGAAAACTGACCTACCAGACCTCCATTCTATAAAGGAATTAAACACAAAATGAGGAGCAAATGAAACAAAAACACTAAGGCAGTCAGGAAGGCTGTTGTGTCTGGGAGAGACAGCTCCTTCTCCTCTAGCCTCCCTTATATAAGGGGCAGGGCCACCTGCTAATTGCCAGATCAGGAGCACCCAGGAGAAGAACGGAGAGAGGAGAGAGAGAAGAATGCAAAAGGGGGAGGAGTGCGTAACAATACTTACTGTTTAGATGTTAATTTTCACCTTCTGGGCTTTAGCATTTGCAAATGCCGATATCAGGTCCTCCATGTCCAGCTTTCTTCTGACTATTTGCTAATGGCAAGATCCGACAGCCGCTCCTGACACATTGTAGACCTCAGGTAAGTCTTGATGAGTTTTAGAGCTGAGAAACTCCTTTCCCCAGAGGCAACAGTAACCGGGAGGGTGAGAAGCAGACAGAGTGCAATGCTCAGGTTGGGATATAAATCAAGGTTTTCCTTGTATATATATTCCAGTATTTCTGTTGGGGTAGAAATGCGGTCTGGGAAGGCTTTCACTGCAGCCCCTATCTCCAGTTCCAAGTCCTGACCATCAACATCTTCTGTTTTTATCTCCATGTTCCTGCAGCTAAGGCCCAGTGTCGCATCCTGCATGGCTTTTTTCATGTTATCTACTGAATACAAGAACCGATAGAGAGCAAAGAAACGTTCCATCTGGGTGAATCGATCATTGAGGCTACTAAGTGCTGTATCAAAAAGTGGCAAGAAGAACTCCCGGTTGAATCGTTCTTCTGGGGTGGACTGTGTTTCTTCTCTTCCTTCATAAAGGAACTGGCGAGTCATCTTCCGTTGTCTTTCTTCTGACAGTTTTATCTCAATCTGCAACTCCTCTGTGATCTCTCTCGCATTTGTCTGTGCTGCTTTGAGTCCTGTGTCCCTGTACTCTTGTAGAGAGTCTCTTACTCCATCGGTTTCTCTTTTCAGTGCTTCTATTGAGACTCGGGAACTCTGCAGGAGTTTGCTGACACGGTTTATTTAATATAATATATATTATACCAAATAAAAACACACAATATGAAACTCCATGTCATTTCTTTGAGAATGCCCTGAGATGTGGACACGGTCTCAGCATCCTTTTTCTCCAGGGCATGCGTGGTAAGTGCAGCCAAGGCTTCCACAAATTGAGGCATTTGGTACCAGAGGGCCTTCACACTGTCTGTTCTGCACTCCCATCTAGTTGTAGACAGATTCTTGACGGTCAACTGTACATGCTCCTGCATAATCTCCCACCGTTGCACAGAGGAGCTGAACAGGTTGTATAGTCTCTGGAGAAGTCCAAATAAGCTCACTGACCGTACAGAGGACTTTGCTGCATCACCAATCACCAAGTTTAAGGTGTGGCTCCCACAGGGCACACACGGGGCCTTCTTGTTTGTGTCCAGCATGCTCTTCTGTACACCCTGGTGTACCCCATGCATGTTGCTTCCATTGTAATAGGATTGGCCACGACAGTCAGAGATGTTTACTTTTAGTTTTCCTAGATGCTTTATGAAAGTATCACACTTTTCCAGTTGTGTCTTGGACATCAACAAAACCCACAAAATGCTCCTCAATGGAAACACCACCATTTGTTGCACAGTTTACTACACGCATGACAATGGACAGGTGTACAGTCCATGATGACAGCAAAGTACTTAGCTCTCTTGATCTGATCAACAGTAGCATCTGTTGTTTTCTGTGCGACCAGTGATATGAGTTCATTTTGTATTTAATCCTCCTCAAATGCTCATTCATTACAGGATCAAACTGGGCCATTAGTTCTACCTGACCCAGAAAGTTGCCATTTCTGGGTTCATAAAGGTGCTCTGAGTGGCCTCGAAATGCTTGGTTCCATTCAGCCAAATGGCACACAATGGCTAACAGTCTCCTAAGGACCATTTTCCAATGGTTGATCTCCAGGTTTAACTCTTGGTTAACTGAGTCGATGGTGGTGCTTGATTTTAATCTCTCCGCAAGGTGGTGCCACTTCTCAATATTTTCTATGTGCTCCCTGCTGCACTCGTGAGTTTTCAGATGGTTACTGATATTTTTCCACGTCTGAAAACCATTGCTGCCGAGCTGTGTATCTCTTTTTCTGAAGACACAACAGCTAAAACAAAATACAGCATCTGCACTGACTGAATACATTAGCCACTTCCTTTTTATTTTCTCCCCGTTTTTCATTGTTATCTCGTAGTTTTCTTTTGTAAACCTTCTTGGGGTCGTGTCTGTATTTTTTGGGAACTTGATACCCCTTATTTGTATGGGGCCTTTTTTTACAATTTCAATTCTCTCCTTATCAGTCAATTTATTTGCCACAACGCGGGGTCTTCACTAATGATCGCAGTCTCACTCACTGATTTGCTGCTCTTGCTGGTGCTGCTCAGGTCGCTCTGTGATGGTGGTGGTGCAGTTGCTCCTGCTGGAGCAATCCCGGCCCGAGCGGGTGTCTGGTTTGTGGTGGGCTGCTGCTGTCTGTCGGTGTCGTCTCTGACACTGTCCTCCCACACTGTAGCTGGTTCACCGCAACCAGCAGAGACAGTAACACTAGAAGTTGTTGGTGCGGTGGGTGCACAACAGTCTGAGGCAGCAGGAAGGCTGCTAATGTCAGCTTCTTCAACTAACATTGCACCTGTTGTAACGTCAGCTACTTGTTGCTTCTCCGACGTGGAGTCTCTGGCTGTTGTTGTATTAAAGAATTTTGTCAATTTAGGCAAACTTTCCTTAAACTGGGAATCTTCCTTCTTCCTCTTTCTTTTCTCACATCCACTTTGAAAACGCTTCATGGTAAGATAGTGCCTTTCTGTCTCTGATGGTAACTCGAATTGCTACATCATTTGATTTGGCGCAAATGTACCATGCAAAGGTACATGAAGGTCAAGGTGGAATAGTTCATTAAATGTGAAATGTGGGTGATAATAAATATTGGCAAATATGTAAGGAATAAACCACGACGGGCTGTCCCATTATTGGAAAATAATGTACAACGGGGGTTGTGATGTGGCCAAGGCAAAGCCAAGGTAGCTTAACCACCACCGAGGTACATTATTTTCCAATAACAGGACAGCCCGTTGTGGTTTATTCCACTTATACAACGGGTTACCAACAATGACTATATATGTTTACTTTAATATTTATTGATTTTTATCTACTTAATCACCTGAAAGTTAAATATTCTTCTGCGGCCGTTTGGGCACATAATTTGACCGTTGTCAAGCAAAACTGTGGTTGGTAGTTCTATTTCGACCGTTGTTATGCAAAAACTCTGGTTAGTAATTTTATTTGCACCGTTGTTAAGCAAAAACCTCTGGTCGTTAATTCTATGAAACCAACGATTCTATCAAGAAAAAACAGTTCCTTGTTGTGGCAATGAGTGCCACCCCTCCTAACCCAAACACACTCACTGGAGACACTGTTTCAGTTCGTAGCACTCGCGTGCTATTTTATTTAAAGCCCGTGGCTTTTCTCCGTTACAGCAATCAAGAGCGCTTTTTTCTCTCGCCGTCTTCTCGCCGGCGCGTCTCTCCTCTCCTCCGGCTTCCGGTCGTGCTTTTAAAAACCCCAGGCTCACTGTTGAAAGCAATCAGAGGCAATCAGCGCAATTAAACAATTAACAATTATCGGCGCTGATTACCTCCAGCTGACAGTTGTGACGAAGGGTCCGAGAGCCGCTCCTCTCACTCTCTCTCTCTCTCTGCAGCCGACGCTCAAACCACGCCCACTCCACCACATACCCCCACCGCCCGACTTAGGCCGGGGAGCCATCCGGCCGATGACCAACCCCCCCCCCCCCCCCCCCCTCCTCCTGGGGGCGAGAGAGGAAGTCCGCCACGACCATCCGTGCACCCGGTCTATGGATCACCTTGAAGTTAAAAGGCTGCAAAGCCAGATACCACCGAGTGATCCGGGCGTTGGTATCCTTCATGCGGTGGAGCCATTGGAGGGGGGCATGGTCCGAACAGAGGGTGAATGGGCGACCCAGAAGGTAATACCGGAGGGCTCCGACCGCCCACCGAATGGCGAGGCACTCTTTTTCCACCGTGCTGTACTTCGCCTCCCGTTGTGATAGTTTTCGGCTAATGTACAGCACGGGGCGGTCGACTCCCTCCACCTGCTGGGTCAAAACCGCCCCCAGCCCTCTGTCCGACGCGTCGGTCTGCAAAACAAATGGGAGAGAGAAGTTAGGTGTGAACAAGAGCGGCTCCCCACAGAGAGCTTCTTTTACCCTCTCAAACGCCCGCTGGCACGGCTCCGTCCACTGGACCGGATCTGAGGCACCTTTTCGGGTTAAGTCAGTTAGGGGCTGGTTAGCTCAGAAAATGCCGGGATGAACCTTCTGTAATAGCCGGCCAGCCCCAAGAACCTCCTTACCTCTTTTTTTGACTTGGGTCGGGGACAGGCTGCAACCGCAGCGGTTTTGTCCACTAGAGGCCGCACCTGTCCACTTCCCAAGTGGTACCCCAAATACCGTACCTCCGCTCGGCCAATAGCACACTTCTTTGGGTTAGCCGTGAGCCCGGCCTGCCTTAATGACTCGAGCACTGCCCCCACATGCTGTAAATGCTGCTCCCAGCTGTTGCTATGGATGATGACATCATCCAGATAGGCAGCAGCATAACCAGCATGCGGACGCAATACCCGATCCATTAGGCGCTGGAAGGTGGCAGGGGCCCCGAATAACCCAAACGGAAGTGTCCTGAATTGGTACAAACCGTCCGGAGCGGAGAAAGCCGTTTTTTCCTTAGATTTGGCAGATAAGGGAATCTGCCAGTAACCCTTGGTTAAATCCAGCGTCGAAAAAAATCGAGCCGTGCCAAGCCGATCCAAGAGCTCGTCGACCCGAGGCATTGGATAAGCATCAAACCGTGACACTTCATTTACCTTTCTATAATCCACACAGAAGCGAATAGACCCATCAGGCTTACCTACCAGCACGATGGGGCTACTCCAGGGACTGTGGGATTCCTCTATTACCCCCAGCTCTAGCATTGCCTTTATCTCTGCCTGAACCAATTTCTTTTTGTGTTCCGGCAATCTATAGGGGCGGGTCCGCACCGTCACCCCCGGGGAAGTCTCTATATGGTGGTGTATGAGGTGCGTGCGTCCTGGTATGGGAGAAAACACATCAGCAAACGCTTTTGCAACAAGGCAAGGTCTGTTCTCTGATTCGGTGAGAGATGGTCATCTGAAAGGGTTGAGATCTGATTGGATGAATTTGGTACCTCCGGAGCCAGCTCATCTCTCTCCTTATCCACCGTAACCAGAGAGACAGCCACTACCTCCTTCCACGCTTTCAGGAGATTGAGGTGATAAATCTGTTTTGCCCCCTCTCTATCAGTACGCTCTACCTCATAGTCAACCTCCCCCATCGCCGTGTGACCGTAAAGGGCCCTTGCCACTTGGCGAGTAATTTAGAACTAGAGGTAGGGAGTAACACAAGAACTTTATCTCCCGGTGAAAATTGCCGTAGTTTAGCTCCTCTGTTATAGTGCTGTTGCTGACGTGCCTGCGCCTCGAGCAAATTCTCCCGTGACAACTTACCCAGTGTATGGAGTTTTGCTCGCAGGTCCAGCACGTATTGTAATTCATTTTTACTAGGACTCGGACCCTCCTCCCAGTTTTCTTTAACTAGGTCCAATATCCCCCGGGTTTCCTACCGAACAGTAGTTCAAAGGGAGAAAATCCCGTGGAGGCCTGGGGAACCTCCCGCACTGCAAACACCAGAGGAGATAACCACTTATCCCAATTACGGCTATCCTCATGAACGAACTTCCGGATCATAGACTTCAACGTTCTATTAAACCGCTCAACCAGCCCATCCGTTTGGGGATGGTACACGCTAGTTCTAATAGAACGAATGCCCAATAACCCGTACAGTTCGCGTAGTGTGCGTGACATAAACTGGGTGCCCTGGTCAGTCAGAATCTCTTTCGGGATTCCGACTCGGGAGATTATTTGAAACAATGCCTGCGCAACACTTTTTGCCGAAATGCTGCGCAAAGGAACTGCTTCGGGATACCTTGTCGCATAATCCACCAGAACTAACACGAAACGGTATCCCTGCGTGCTCCGATCAAACGGCCCGATGAGGTCCATCCCCACTCTCTCAAAAGGGACCTCCATTAGCGGAAGGGGGCGCAACGGCGCTTTTGGTATAGCCGGGGAATTTACGAGTTGGCATTCAGGGCACGACGCACACCACCGACGCACGTCGGCCCAAATGCCCGGCCAATAGAAGCGGGCCATTATCCGGTTCAGTGTTTTCTCATACCCTAAATGACCAGCCATGGGGTTAAAATGAGCCGTCTGAAAAACCATTTCCCGAGAGCTTTTAGGCACCAGCAATTGGGTGATTTCCTCGTTAGTCTGAGTGTCACGACACACTCTGTATAACCTATCCCGAATTATTACAAAATACGGGTGAGTGAGTGTTGCATCAGGGCGCACCTGTTGACCATCAATGGACATCACGCGGTCAAAGGCAAAGCGTAGGGTGTCATCACGAGACTGCTCGAGTGGGAAATCCTCCATGGGGCGAAACACCGGTACCTGCGGAGTCTCCCCCGGAGGCTCCACTGGTGCCGGCTCCCCCTCTGCCGTGTCGGACAACCCCGCGTCACCGCTGACAGCAGCACACACATCACACAGCCCTACCCGTCGTGAACGCACCCCCCCTACCTTACCAGCTGCCTGGCGAAACCCCGGCCAATCAGTGCCTAAAATCAGAGGGTGCGAGAGGCGGGAGCTAACCGCAGCCTTTATTTTATGCTTTTTCCCTTGACACCGAATTTCCACTGAGACAATAGGATACTCGTGTAGATCCCCATGCACACACCTTATAGATACCCTTGATGCTTCTAACAACGCCTCGGGTCGAACCAGGCTTTGTCGAATCATGGTCTGCATAGCCCCTGAGTCCAACAGCGCCTGGTGTTCACTCCCTTGAATCCTTACCGGAATACAGTACGCTCCGTCTGGGTCGGGAGCGGAGGTGGGCGGGCCGACAACACGAACCACCTGCCCCACCTCCATGAGCGGGCACTCTCGGCGCAGGTGACCCGGTTGTCCGCACCGCCAACACCCCGGTCCGGGCGTCTGAGGAGCTCTCTGTGGTTCGAACCCCGCCGCCACTGAGCCTGGGGCTGGGGAAACAAAAAAAGGGTTGTTACGGGAAAAGGAGGGGGTTTGGGCACGGGGAAGGGAGGAAGGAAGGGGGGGAGGAAGGGAACGAGGAGGGGCTCTTCGGCGCGGAGCCGTGTCTGCCCGTCCTTGCTGCTGCTGCTGCTGCTGCTGCTGCTGGTGCTGGGACTGGCCGCGGGGGTAGAGCGCCAGGTGGTCCTCCGCCAGGGTGACGGCGGCCGCCAACCCGGTCGGTCGATGGCACCTCACCCAGTTCGCTGTTTCCCCCGGGAGGCCATCGATAAATCGTTCCAGTGTCACCAGCTCTACCACTCCGTCGGCTGACCGGAGTTCCGGTCGGAGCCACCGTCGGGCCATATCCAGCAGTCTCTGGGCGTAGGCGAATGGCCGGTCCTCTCCTGCCAGAGCCGTCTGACGGAACCGCCGCCGGTGCTCTTCCGGGCTGTACCCCAGGCGGTCCAGGACCGCCTTCTTTAGGTTTTGGTAGACAGCCCGCGCGGTGGGGGGTAAGCTGTGCGCCGCCTGTTGGGCTTCCCCAGTCAAGAGGGGCAGGAGGCGGACGACCCACTCCTCCTCCGGCCATTGACTTGCCTTCGCTGCCACTTCAAACCCCTCCAGGAATGCCTCAGCATCGTCCTCCGGGGTCATTTTCGGCAAGTGAAGAGCTACGGGGGGTTTGTTCTGTCGCTCGCGGGAGCTGGTTTCTCCCGCAGCAGCCAGCTGCAGTAGAGCCTGCGTCTGCAGGGATGTCTGTGCTCGCAGAGCTTCAAGTTGCTCGGCGTGCATCAGCGCCTGTCTCTCTTGCATTGCTGCCATCCCCTCCAGCATCCTCGCAAGCGCCATCACTGGCTGTGCCGGTTCCCCCTGCTCCTGGCTGTGTTCCATTTTTATTTTCTTTTTTTTCTTTTTTTTTCTCCTTTGTGCAGTGTGTTTACTTCGAGCCCCCCGCACGGGCCACCACTGTGGCAATGAGTGCCACCCCTCCTAACCCAAACACACTCACTGGAGACACTGTTTCAGTTCGTAGCACTCGCGTGCTATTTTATTTAAAGCCGTGGCTTTTCTCCGTTACAGCAATCAAGAGCGCTTTTTTCTCTCGCCGTCTTCTCGCCGGCGCGTCTCTCCTCTCCTCCGGCTTCCGGTCGTGCTTTTAAAAACCCCAGGCTCACTGTTGAAAGCAATCAGAGGCAATCAGCGCAATTAAACAATTAACAATTATCGGCGCTGATTACCTCCAGCTGACAGTTGTGACGAAGGGTCCGAGAGCCGCTCCTCTCACTCTCTCTCTCTCTCTGCAGCCGACGCTCAAACCACGCCCACTCCACCACACTTGTTATACCATGTTATACACCAATTTTAGTCATTTTTGTCAGTACATTATTTAAGAAAACTACATGAAACCATAACTCCATCAAATTAATCTCCCTAGCTCTGTCTTCCTTTTTAAAATGTTGCAGTCTCGCAGTGTAGACATTGGGTTTTTCCAAGACACTCTGAAACCGGGTTTGAATGCCATTTATAATAGGTTCGCCGTCACTTGTCACCTAGCCAATACTAAAATTCTGGGTTTTAGGTCAGAATGGTCTCACAGCAGTTATCCCAGCTAGCTAACTAGCTAACTATCGAATTGTATTCAAAACAGTGATTAGTGATTACTACAAATGGAATCGTTCACAAAGGTACGGATGATAACGCGTCCCATAGCCATGCGTTAAATACGGAACGTCGGTCTATTCTGCTGTCCAAATAAGGGACAATTCCGTATTTTTTGTGGGATGGTTGGCATCCCTAAATGAAGCCAGCAACTAGAATTCAACGTTGTCATCTATTGCGAAATTGTACATTGAAAAGGGGAGGGGACGTAACAACAATTCAAAATAGAAAGAATAATGTTGCTGTTTTAACTGCTTTAGAATGCTGGATTTTGTAGCGCATTGATTTTAGAACTGTTAAAAGGCCGAGGTGTCCCTTTATTGAGAAATAATGCCCACCCTTGGACCGATCAGAATCGAGTATTCAGCCAAGCCGTTGTATAAAGATATTTAATTGGATAGACGAGGCCCACATTTTATCTATTACAGATTGTCATTCGTTTCGAGTGACAAGAAAGGAAAAATGTTTTATAAATTAAAAAAAAAAAAAAAAAGGAAACACAAATTCACAAGGCCCTTGGACGGACGAGGCCCCAAGCAGTTGCCTACCTATGACATATGGTAAAACCGCCTATGGCTAAAGGAAATAGTAAAAATGACTTGGCTACCGAAAAAACTTCAGAGAAGGATTATTTTTCTTATATTATATTTTTATATTATATAAGGATTATATTTCCTTCTTCTATTTCCTATTTTCTTGCTCCAATATTATATTTGAAATGTGGTACATTCGGGCCACGATATTATAATGAGGTGATGAGGTCTGTCAATCAGGCAGCATAAGCCGCGTTTCCACCGCAGGAACTATACCCCGGAACTAGGAACCTTTTGAGGAACTCAGTGCGTTTCCACCGCAGGAACTAGGGTCTAAATTTAGTTCTGGGGGCTTTGTTTTACCCCCCAAAACGTTCCTGCTCGGGGGGTAGTACTTTCCGAAAGTACAGGAACCTTTTGGGTGGAGCTTGCAGCGCTGAACATTTCTGATTGGTCGAGTACTCGCAGCATTTGTGTTGTATTTATTTTCCGCCATTACCCGCCATGTTTAGCCGCGTTTCCACCAAAATTACCCGGAACTTTCAGTCCCAGGAACTACTTTACCAGGGACTAAAAGGTTCCTTCAGCCAATGGTTGTCTGCGTTTCCACCGGGGTCTAAAGTACCGCGAAGATTAGGCAAATTAGCCCACTGACGTATGAAAAAGCAACGTTGTCGTCGGTCCGTCTGTCATATGATTTCTTCCGTAACCCCATACTACCACCGAAGTAGCCTACATTATTTTCTAATAACCGGGACAGCCCGGAAGGGTTTATTCCACTTATACAACGGTTTACCAACAATGACTATATATGGTTACTTTTGTATTTATTGATTTTCATATATCCCCTCAAACACATTCATTATGTTTTTATGCGAACATTCGCTTTCATGTCTTGACATCCGAAGCGACAGAATGCATTCACATTTATATGTATAACTGGCAACAACAGCAGAAAACATGCACACGTTGTAAACAATTTGCTGTTTGATTACTTTCTCGTCGTCAATTCCATATAGGCTAATGGCAAAATGACAAGAATAGAACGAAAACTCGGACTTGCGTGAAAATGTAAATTAGTAGTGGTACAGCCACCGTTTGCTTTCCTTCGAAGTTACTGCTAGCCGAGCAGCGAAGTGTGCCCTCCAGATGCGAACCATGCACCATAAATTAGTCCATAGTCTTCCTGGTCTTTTCGTGGAATTGAAAAATGGCAGTAAAATTGAGTAAAATTACGGCAGTCTGAAAAAGCTAAAGGGAAGATTACTAGAATTAACCTGTTATTTTACCCGGATAAAAAGTGCGGATGGTGATTTCCAGTTTGCTTGTACTGTATCACCAATGTTAATTATGCAGAACTACCGCATACCTCACATAAATGTATCAAACGTTTTGAGTCAATTACAACGGGCTAACAAAGAAAATCCGAAGAAAATATTCAGCAACCGAATTAATCCTTTGAATGTTTTGGTAGCCTACCTAATATGCTGTCCCAGCACGAATGCTTAGTATTTTATAAAACGAATACTAAAGCAAGAAAAGAACAGAAGAGCACACGTTATAATTCCAAGACGTTGGCAGGCTATAACGAAAACTAGGCTACTGCGCCGCATAACGTACAAGTTTGATTTGAAGTTATTATGAAAATAAATTGGTTTGCCGCTTCATATTTTCAAACATGGCGGGTAATGGCGGAAAATAAATACAACACAAATGCTGCGAGTACTCGACCAATCAGAAATGTTCAGCGCTGCAAGCTCCACCCAAAAGGTTCCTGTACTTTCGGAAAGTACTACCCCCTGAGCAGGAACGTTTTGGGGGGTAAAACAAAGCCCCCAGAACTAAATTTAGACCCTAGTTCCTGCGGTGGAAACGCACTGAGTTCCTCAAAAGGTTCCTAGTTCCGGGGTATAGTTCCTGCGGTGGAAACGCGGCTTTTGAAAATATGCAGCGGTAAACCAATTTATTTTCATAATAACTTCAAATCAGACTTGTATGTTATGCGGCGCAGTAGCCTAGTTTTGGTTATAGCCTGTCAACGTCTTGGAATTATAACGTGTGCTCTTCTGTTCTTTTCTTGCTTTAGTATTCGTTTTATAAAATGCTAAGCATTCGTGCTGGGACAGCATATTACGTAGGCTACCAAAACATTCAAACGGATTAATTCGGTTGCTGAATATTTTCTTCCGGATTTTCTTTGTTAGCCCGTTGTAATTGACTCAAAATGTTTGATACAGTTATGTGTCTTATGCGGTAGTTCTGCATAATTAACATTGGTGATACAGTACAAGCAAACTGGAAATCACCATCCGCACTTTTTATCCGGGTAAAATAACAGGTTCATTCTAGTAATCTTCCCTTTAGCTTTTTCAGACTGCCGTAATTTTACTCAATTTTACTGCCATTTTTCAATTCCACGAAAAGACCAGGAAGACTATGGACTAATTTATGGTGCATGGTTCGCATCTGGAGGGCACACTTCGCTGCTCGGCTAGCAGTAACTTCGAAGGAAAGCAAACGGTGGCTGTACCACTACTAATTTACATTTTCACGCAAGTCCGAGTTTTCGTTCTATTCTTGTCATTTTGCCATTAGCCTATATGGAATTGACGACGAGGAAGTAATCAAACAGCAAATTGTTTACAACGTGTGCATGTTTTCTGCTGTTGTTGCCAGTTATACATATAAATGTGAATGCATTCTGTCGCTTCGGATGTCAAGACATGAAAGCGAATGTTCGCATAAAAACATAATGAATGTGTTTGAGAGGATATATGAAAATCAATAAATACAAAAGTAACCATATAGTCATTGTTGGTAACCCGTTGTATAAGTGGAATAAACCCCTCCGGGCTGTCCCGGTTATTAGAAAATAATGTAGGCTACTTCGGTGATAGTATGGGGTTACGAAAGAAATCATATGACAGATGGACCGACGACAACGTTGCTTTTTCATACGTCAGTGGGCTAATTTGCCTAATATTCGCGGTACTTTAGACCCCGGTGGAAACGCAGACAACCATTGGCTGAAGGAACCTTTTAGTTCCTGGTAAAGTAGTTCCTGGGACTGAAAGTTCCGGGTAATTTTGGTGGAAACGCGGCTATAGAGACACACTTTGTGATGTGACACGTAAAAAACACGCCCACCCTGGGTACAACCTGGGGTACTCGCTATTAAAATGAATTGAGGATTGAGATTTTGACCACCTCCGACATAAACTGTGTTTGCTTTTTTTGTGATTGAATAAACTTTTTGACATGTTTTGTGTGCCCTTATTAACATAAGTTGTGATTATTGCCATCAACCAACTACATAATACCGAACAATCACTCGTCCTTTTGTGAAAAAATAGCTAAGCTAAGGCTAGCTAAGCTAACAAAAAAACGACGTTGCATAGAGTAGCGTCAGCCTGTCATCAAAAAGTTTACGAGAATTGATCTAATTTAACGTTACACTTGAGCCTACTAGCTAGACAGATTTACGCGTTAGACAAATTTAGGCTACTTATTGCAAATTCAAAATGCCCAAGGGTTGCTGTGTCCCATTATGCAGCAGCAGTCCCAGAAAGGGAATTAGATTGTTGTTGCCGAAAGAGAAAGAACGAAGAGCTGCTTGGTTATTGGCAATAGGCTGTTGTTAGCTAATTTTTCACAAAAGGACGAGTTTTGTAATTTGAATGCATAACACGCAATTCCTCGCGGCCACACCCGCCAGCAGAACCATGACACCTAGAAGGAACCATTGTCACATGGTTCCATTTAATCTCATTCGATTCGAGCCGGGAGCGGTTGGGAGTATCTGCAAGCCGGAGTACGGAGCGTGTTGAAAGCATGTTTCTGTTGACGATAGTTAAAGAGGTTAGTTACACACATTATGCAATCAAAAGCATTCTCATAGAAAGAAAACAATGGGAAATGCACTTATGTCTCTATCATTAGTGTTGTGTGTTAGTACCTGTTCTCTTGCATACTTATTGGGTGGTTGATTCAGCAACCCACTGTATGTTCTCTGGCATACTTAAGTTCTTTCTATTTAAATTTCTGTACACTACTCCTATAGTTTTTCAGCAAGACATGCCATTCCTTTTGATACCCTTTTGATAGGTTTAGCAATATTTAAAGTTTTTAAAGAAAAAATTCCCTTAGAGAATGAATGGAGAATTAAAAATATGCAATGAACGTAGACTATAGAACCTTTTTATACCCTTTTTATAGCCTTGTCAGCCAATAGAATACATAGAAATAGTATGTGATAACTTTATATTTTTTGCTAAGGTCAGGAAAAGACACGTAATTAAATTTTATACACAAGCTTATTAAAATATGATTTGGAAGGAGACTGTCAATTAGTTTCACTGTTTTTATGATTTTAAGACTCTTGATTTTAATATCTGAGCTTTCCTTTCTGCGCTGGCCTTGAGAGATTGGGCTGTAAGCAGGCTAGTGCATATGATTGTAGCAGCATAGAAATAGGTTTCTCTGTACTTCCTGGTTGGGTGTCGCTCCCAGGTGGTGGGTGTGTCACTTTAGAGCGCAGCTGGTAGTTATTTATTGAGCTGGGGTCACGTATTTAAGCAGTGGCCTCCCCCCTGCTTCTTGCTCTCCTTCCGTTGTGTCACTTCCGGGTCATAGGTGTTGTTTTGCTGTCTGCGACAGGTACGTTTACTCTTGCTTCAACTCACTGGTTACTGGTCGTACTGATTGAATGCTTACGGCGTTTATTTTGCGCTACAGAGTTGTGGGTGCGCCCCGCCGTTGAGTGCGTCTTTGGCTTGTGTGCCGCTCGCTTGGTTTCGCTGTGGTAAGTGTTCCCTCTATCTCAGCATTAGTGTATGCTATGCGATTGGCTAATGCTGGTGTGGTCACAGGTTAAAGCGCTGGTAGCTGAGTTGCTGGGGTGCATGGGCCCCTCTCCCTCCCTCCTCTGTGTTAATGCCCTGCGGATGAAGGTGATATTTTGGAATCAGCTGATATTCACCGCCGCTACCGAACATCAAGACGTGACGAGCTGCTGCGCTGCTGCTGTTCTGTCTCCGGCTGCCACTTTTTCATTGTTCGTGCTGCGCTGTATGCCATTTTGTGTGCTGCTTTTCCGCACGGTTGCCTCTGGCTGATCGCTACATTCTGTGCCCTGCATGGTTGTATTGCAAAGCTAGCCGCTCTGCTTTCTCTCTATCCAAAGACCGGACTGTTTGGCTATACACAAGGCTTTTAGCCGGGGTTAAAATCCCCTTCCCGTAATTGTGTGGATGATTTGTGGTTTATTTCGTTAGTTTCCTTAGTTTTGGATTACTCCCATTATTAGTTTGGATTAATTATTAATATACGTCTATTTTTTTGATTACTTCTGTTTGTTCATTTTGATTTAGTTATTTTAGTTGCCCCCTTCAGTCCTTATTTGTTTTTGGGTTAATTTCCATATTTCTCCTGTGGTTTTATATTAAGACAAGTTGGTTTTTATTTTCAGTTGTTTATTTTCCTGATTTCCCTTCCACTAATTGTTTTATCCCTTTTCAGTTGCTGAGGTCGGTGGCGGTGCTGGTGGCGGGATTCCCCCCCCTTTTTTTTGTTGTGTGCTGTGCTCCCTGGGATTCAAGTTGTCACAACCGTGTGTGTGTGTGTGTCACGTGGGCGTGGGTGATTTCTTGGTTTACTGGGTGACTTCCTCCCCACTGGCCCCTGTCCATCCGGTAAGCCTCAGCCCTGATTAGGTTCCCCTTTCCCTCCCTGTATGAATGGTGTTTTCTAATGGTGTATTAAAAATATTTTAATAGTTGAGTGTAAAATAAAGATCTATTTTCTTTACAAATTGGAACCACGTCTCTGCCCTTTTGAGTGTTATGAACCTGTGTGTCTAAATATTATTATGGATGCGCTTGTGTGAGTACTCGCTGCCACATGATTAATAAGTTGTTTTTAAATGTAACTAAAATGGTTGTCCAATGTTTAATGTGTATTTACTGTTAAGAAAGAAATTATAAAATATATTATAAAAGAAAACACCCAACTATTGCTAATTTGTGAATACTAGTGTATGTTTGTGATATGTTAATTAGGTATATTATTGGAAGCCTATGAACATGGAGAATGAAACAAACAACACAGGTTTGTAACAAAATTATTTCTGTTCCGTGTAGTTTTGCAAGAAATTATCGTGCCAGTAAAGTAGCCTACCTTAAATTCATGAGTCTGGAACTTCATTGGAGCTTTTCACTGTCTGCTAATTGATACAAATTAACGTGACGAGACCTGTCGTTTTTGCATTGACATGTTTCTCTTTATTTTGCAGGCTGATTGGTCGTGTATGCCCCAGCATTATGCAGTAACCTACTGAAAGTCGTAATACATTAGGTCATAAGTTTCACACAACTCTGGCGCATGTTGCCCTTAAGATATCTCCAGATAATAGATTATGTATTTATCTCAGCATTTAAACTGATACTAGTCAATGAGAGAATGGAGGTCCTCAACTGATGACAGGCCTAATTGATAAAAGAGTTTTTTTTAAAAAGGGAGATGGGATTTTGTTGATGAAAAGGCTGCTGACAGAAACCATTTAGTTTGTGGTGAAAAAACTCAAGAAACCGCCTAGGCCTGGCCTGCACACAGCCCTGACCTCAACCCCATCTGACACCTTTGTGAATTAGAAAGCTAACTGCTAATGCTTTTCTGCCTGACTGAAAGCAAATCCCTGCAGTAATGCTCCAACATCTGGTGTAAAGCCTTCCTAGAAGAGTGGAGGTTATTCTAGCAGCAAAAAGTGGACCAACTCCATATTAATGCCCATAAATTTGGAGATGTTGGATGTCAGGTTTCCACATACTTTTGGGGTAGGTGTTGGTGCAAGGGGCGAGGCAGAGATCGCGAGCAACCAGCAACACACAGCAGCAATATATTTTGTAATATATATAGTTTGCTTGTTTGTGTCGGCATGTTGCATTTCCTGGATAAGAAGAAGACTGAGAACATGGGGCTGGGTGTCTTTGTGACATTCCTTGCATTTCTTGGTCCCACAGCGCTCAGCAGATCTTCCGCCAGAAAAAACCAAAAGTGTGAGATGAACGTAGCTGGCTCCTTTGTGTTGTAAGCAATTAGTACCAAGATAGTTCACATCAAACAAAGAAACCCTTCCCTCCAATTGGCTTGTCTATTGAGAAATCTCTGACTGGTTTAGCAACAAAGCAGGGGACTGTTCTTGTAGCCAGAGAGCTTAGCTTTACAGCGCAATTTAAAATAAGTTTCTCCGTGAAATAAGAGCAAAGTTATTAAACATTAAATACCATATCCCTCTTTTCCATCGCCGGCAACGAGGTAGACCTCAGAGGTTTGAAATGAAGGAGTGGCTGCATCTGAATATCTCTCACCCATAAACTTGCCCTGAGGTAAAGTATCTCTCCTTCCTCCTGGTACTGCTAATGATAACTTTGTGGGGGACAAAGTTTCACTCATCAATCTCTGGGAGTTGCAGCTAGAAATGTTGATGCGTGTTCGCGTTCACGTGTGTGGAGAACCGGGGAAGAGTGTGCTTCTCTGCGTGCAGGGCCAATGAGTGTTGTGATTTTCAAGATATTTTCAAAACATTGATATTGTTGAGAAAGTTGCCTACTGCAAACTTCTTAATACAACTGAAGCCAAAAGTTTACATACACTTAGGCTAAAGACATTCAGACTTAATTTTTCACAACTCCACACATTTCATGTTACCATACATTTCCTGTGTTAAGTCAATGAGGGTATCTACTTTATTTCCATAAGAGGTCATTTCAAAATAATAGCTAAGAGACATATTTATTTCAGCTTTTATGTACGATATCAGATTTTCAGTGGGTCAAGAATTTACATACAGTTTGTTAGTATTTGCTGGCATTGCCTTTAAATTGCTTAACTTGAATAAAATGCTTGTAATTGCCTTCCACATGCTTCTCACAATACTTTGCTGGAATTTTTTCCCATTCCTCCTGGCAGAACTGGTATAACTCAGTCAGGTTTGTGGGCCTCCTTGCTTGGACTCAGGGATTCAGGTCAGGCCTTTGTGATGACCACTCCAATACTTTCACTTTGTTGTCTTTAAACCATTTTGTTACAACTTATGATCATAAGCAAGGTATGCTTAGGATCATTGACCTGCTGGAAGACTGAGTTGCGACCAAGTTTTAACTTTCTAGCTGATGTCTTGAGGTGTTGCTTCAGTATTTATAGATAATCCTCATTCCTCATGATGCCATCTATTTTCTAGTGCACCAGTCCCTTTTCCAGCAAAACACCCCCACATTATGATAATGCCACCCCCATGCTTCACAGTTGGGATGGTGTTCTTCGGATTAAAACCTCACCCTTTTTCTTTCATACATAGTGCTGATCATTATGGCCAAACACTTCAAATTTTGTTTCATTTGACCAAAGCACACTCCTCCAAAAGGCTAGATCTTCGTCCTGGTGATCACCTGCAAACTTCATTCTGTCTTTTTTATGCCAGTCTTGGAGTAGGGGCTTCTTCCTTGCATGACAGCCTTTCAGGCCATGTCGATGTAGGATTCTCTTAATGGTGTATGTAGATACTTTGATACCTGATGCCTCAAACTCCTTCACCAGTTCCTTTGTTGTTGTCCTGGGGTTCAGTTGACCAGTTCGGACCAAAGTTTGTTCAGCCCTGGGAGTTAATTTCTGCCTGTGCTCTCTCCACCAGCCAGCACAGCCGAGACCAATCCAGTTCACCGCTGGACTGAATGCCACAAACATATTTTGGCATGGAAAACAATTTAGATCAAGAACAAGCAGAGCACAATGTTTGCATTGCAGAGGGAGACTGGAAGTGAAATGTCTTTGGTGTGCCTTGATGTGGTCCAGCTAACACAAGATGCCAATAAATGCTCCAAATTGGGTGATGATAATAATAATGATGGTGCTGCGGATTATGGTGATGAGATGCTTGTGACTATGGAGGAGGTGTCCGAAAGACACAGAAAAACATGACAAGACAAATCTAAATGTCTACAGACACAAATCCAGGGCCTCAGTGCTTCACAGTCAAACTGAAAATGAAGGATTGCAGCAAGGGTGGACGTAATTTTGGATCCAACAATCTTCAAAAAAAGGTGGGAAGGACACTATACAAAGCTTTCCAAAATGTCAATCCACGCTGTGCATCTGTATAAACCAACTGTTATGCTGAGAACTAGTTTGGGATTTTTAAAAATAACATCTTTAACGAGAAGCATTTCCTAAATGCAGTGGCACTCAATCAGAGGTTACATAACTCTTTAAAAGAACTGTACATGGAGCAAATTCCTCAGCATGGTCTTCTAGAGAACATTCTAGAAAGGCCTCTTAGAATGAGTGAGGACCAGATTCAGCTCTCAGAACAGCAGAGAAAAGGGATGCATGAAACGGGGTCCAGAAAAACAAAATACTCTGATGTCCCACGCAGAGTACCTGCTCCAAAAACCCAAGAAAAGAAGAACGCCTAAGAATATGTTGCATCGTCTGAATTCAAATGCGTGTTAAAGAATTCCTTAATGTCAAAATATTATTGTTAAATTGAAGATTTAAAAACAATGGGCCACAAAAATTCCACTGGTGCAGACAGAGGGGATTAATTCAAGAAGCCCATTCCAGGTTAGTAGTGAGTAAGGTGACAGTTTATAATAATATGCAGCAAAAAAACCTGAAATCGCTCAACTTCTGAAATGTAATTTTGCCATTATAGATGTAAAAATATTGTTTGTACAGTATACTGTACAAGATGTTTTAAATTAATTTTACTCAGTTTTTTAAAGATTTTTACTAATGGTGGTTAAGTGTATTAGTAGCAATGTAGTAGTAAAGAACATAGTGGAATAAGAGCAGTCTTGCATAGAATTTATTTTTATTGTGATGTCAAAGAATCCGTTACTGGTTGTAAGTGCTTGGTCTGAGCTTCCCAAGGGAAAGAAGGCAAATGAATTGGGCCACCAGTTTGTCTCCCTTTGTACTTCAGTTCTCTGCCAGCTGGAGGTCACGATAGCTTCTTTGGCCCTGTTCAGACCTGTACTTTGTATCCAGATTGTGTCTAGATTCAGTCGAGATGGATGTCAGTTCACACCTGGCATCAGAATGTGTCTCCACATGCATCTCGAGTGACCACTTGTGATCGGATCTCACTTCCCCGCTCAATATGCAAATAAACACGTATATCATTTCCGTTTGCAAAGACCAAATGTGTTGTTGTTTTAAACCAGTGGGAGGTGAAAAACAACCGGTATACATATGTTTTAACCGGTATGTTTTTATACAGTCTATGGCAGCAATGCACTACCTGTGCCTAGTCTGCCGGAAATTAAAAGAAGAAGAAGAAGAAGTTTGCAAAGACCTTGGCGCACAGGCAAAATCAAAACAAAAACAGACTGGGTCTATTCCTTGGCGTGTTCCAGGCAAACCAAATAGCCCAAAATGTTTGACGCACTTGTAATACGTCTCTATGCGCTTTTAGAAATTTTCAAACGTCGTGGACAAAGCCAGCTTACGCGATTTGAGAACCAACCAAAATGACACAGTTCTATCTACTTCTGTTTTGCTCCAGAAAACGATGTCAGATAGACAGTCAGGCCAGGTGCTCTTCATGGTAAGAAGAAATTTTTGGATAGCGCATCTGATATTTCTTGTGTCGAAAGTGCTGCGATGGAAACAACGATAGATTTACTCAGGAGCCACATCTGTTCAAAATGTAAACAAGTAAGGCATTCTTCAAGGTCGAGAAAAAATTTATGACAATGTTACCTAACTAAGCTTGCACAGCTTACTAGACAGCTAATAACTTATAGCCAGTGTTGGGGAAGCTACTTTGAAAGCATAGCTTTGCAAGCTACCAATTACTTCACACTGGAAGAAGTTGAACTACAGCAAAGCTACCCTAGGGAGAAATCTAGTTTGGTTAACTAAAGCTACTTAGAAAAAGTAGTTCAAAGTACTTAGAGGTGAGTCTTCAGTTGTCAGTTGAAGGTGGTCAGGGTCTCAGCTGTTCTGACCTCCACAGGAAGGTCATTCCACCATCGTGGGGCCAGACAGACAGGAGACGTGATCGGGAAGCGCAAGTGCGAAGAGGGGGAGGTGCCAGGCGTCCTGAGGTAGTGGAACGGAGGGGACTGGCTGGCATGTAGGGTTTGAAGATCTTGTGGAGGTATGCTGGGGCTGATCCCTTGACTACCTGGTATGCTAGGACCAATGTTTTAAATTTGATGCGAGCCATAACAGGCAACCAGTGGAGGGTAGTGAGCAGGGGAGTGACATGGGAGTGTCTGGGGTGGTTGAAGACCAGACGAGCTGCAGCATTCTGAATGAGTTGCAGGGGTCTGGTGGCAGATGGGTTGAGTCGGTGGTGAGAAAAGGGCGGATTCTCCGGATGTTGTACAGGAAAAATCTGCACGCCCGGCTTACCGCTGCGATGTTCTTGGAGAGGGACAACTTGTTGTCTATCACCACTCCGAGATTCTTGGCACAGGGTGATGATTTCACTAAGGTGTCCCCTAGGGAAATGGAAAAATCAAGGAGGGGAGAGGTTAGAGCAGGAATGAAGATTAGCTCTGTCTAACCCGGGTTGAGCTTCAGGTGGTGATTGTCCATCCAGCTCTGGATGTCCCTCAGGCAAGCGGAGATGCGGGCAGGGACCTGAGTGTCCAATGGGGAGAAGGAGAGAAAGAGTTGTGTGTCGTCAGCATAACAGTGATAGGACAAGCCATGGGCAGAGATTACAGGGCCAAAGGATCTGGTGTATGAAGAGAAGGGGACCGAGGACTGAGCCCTGGGGAACTCCCGTGGCAAGGGGACGGGGCGGTGATACTTTACCAGCCCAAGCAACCTGGAAGGAACGATCGGAGAGGTAGGACTCAATCCAGTCAAGGGCTGTGCCGCAGATCCCTGTTGCTGCCAGGGAGGACAGGAGGATGGAGTACTCCACAGTGTCGAAAGCAGTGGAGAGGTCTAGCAGAATCAGGACAGAGGAGAGGGGGGCTGCTCGTACGGCATGAAGTGACTCACTGACCGAGAGGAGTGCAGCCTCGGTCGAGTGTTCAGGCCTAAAGCCAGACTGGTGGGGGTCAAGCAGGTTATTCTGAGAGAAGAAAGCAGAGAGTTGGTTAGATGCAGCTTGTTCAAGCATTTTGGATAGAAAAGGAAGGAGAGATACCGGCGGTAGTTCTGGATGACTGAGGGGTCTAGTGTGGGCTTCTTCAGCAGCGGGGTGATGTGGGCCCTCCTGAAGGATGATGGGAAACATCCAGAAGACAGGGAGGAGTTCACGAGGGAGGTGATAAATGGGAGGATGTTTAGTGTGATTGCCTGGACGAGAGATGAGGGGTTGGAGTTGAGAGCGCAGGTGGTAAGGCGGTGGGAGAGCAGGAGCTGGGAAACTTCAGAGTCTGTGAGGAAAGAGAATGTGGAGAAACAGGGGGCGGAGGGGGCAGAGGGGGCAAAGGAGCTGCGGATGTCTGCAATCTTCTCATCAAAGAATACTGTGAAGTCATCTGCAGTGAAGGAAGACTGGGGTGGGAGAAGCGGCATGCTGAGGAGAGAGGAGAAAATAGAGAACAGTTGACGAGGGTTAGAAATGGAGTTATGAAGTTATGTTGATAGAAATTTGCCTTAACGGCAGTGACAGCAGCAGAAAACTGATAGGCTGTAAGGTCGGATGGGTCCCTGGATTTTCCCCACTTCCTCTCAGCAGCGCGGAGGCTGTCCCTGGAGGTGCGTATGATGTCAGACATCCATGGACTGGGAGGGGATGATCGTGCTGACCTAGGGACAATGTACATGTGATACGAAATTATAACAAAATATAATACAAAAAAGTCACATGCCAGCAAAAAATGCCACTCAATTGAGTTTATTGCAAAAAGTGCCCACTTATTCACAGGTCATACATAAACCAAAAAAATAAAATACCCCACTATTCATGGGAAAGTGCAAGGAATGTCAGCTTTGGTTTTGTATACAATGTCCATCAGTCAGACACCTGCCTTCCAGAAACTGGAGTCCAGGTGGGGGTATTGCACCAAGCAGGTTTACTCAGTTAGCCAGGTAACTTCTAATACAGAATAACATGACATTTATAATGGTCAATAGAATTACCCTCAATATCACCAGATCAACTTTAAATAAAATTGTATGCTATTACAATATTAACCTTAGGTGGCAAAAGAACAGCAAGCCAACCTCAGCCTAGCCAGACCTTCATTTGAATGATTCTGGTTAAGCTATTCATGGTATTGGATTGATTGCAGACACCTTGGTCGGCAAACACAGGTGATTGCAATCTAATAGTGGGTGATTATCATGAAAGACTGGTCCCATGCATTGCGCCATATTGTATGGGTGGCAAACTACACAAAAAATGGCAAAAAAGTAATTTAACTACTTGAATCACTAAGCAAATATGAATGTAGTTGAACTACCAGCAAGCTACTGAAAAATGTAGTTAAACTACTAGTTTAATTACATGTAGTTCACTACTCCCCAACACTGCTTATAGCTAGACAGCTAATAACCACATCTGTGCTAGTTACATTACATTACATTACATTACATTATAGGCATTTAGCAGACGCTCTTATCCAGAGCGACGTACAACAAGTGCATAGGTTTCAAGATGTAGAGGCGCAAAAGAAACACTAGAGTGAAGTAAGGATCGTAGTGCCAGAAGTGACCACATCGATCAGGACTCCAACCCTGTAGAGTAAGCTTGTTCAGCAGCAAGAATCCTACCAAGTACAAAGTACAAACTAGCACTGGAATCACACCTAATCATACAAAAACGATCCTACCAGATACACTAACATAATCAAATTATCCTAGCTAGGTACAATGAGCTGAACTATAGGCTAGGGAGGGGTGGGGAGAGGTGCAGCCTGAAGAGATGAGTCTTCAGTCTGCGTTTGAAAGTGGTGAGATTCTCTGCTGTTCTGACCATCACGGGGAGGTCATCCACCAGCGAGGGGCCAGGACAGACAGCAGACGGGAGCGGGAAGTGCAGACGCGAAGAGGGGGAGGTGCCAAGCGTCCAGAGGTGGCAGAACGGAGAGGTCTGGCTGGTGTGTAGGGTCTGATGATCCTCTGAATGTACCCTGGTGCTGACCCCTTAGCTGCCTGGTATGCAAGCACCAAGGACTTAAATTTGATGCGAGCCATAACAGGCAGCCAGTGGAGGTCAGTGAGCAGGGGGGTGACATGGGAATGTCTGGGGAGGTTGTAGACCAGACGCGCTGCAGCATTCTGGATGAGCTGCAGGGGTCTGATGGCGGATGCTGGCAGACCAGCCAGTAGCGAGTTGCAGTAGTCCAAGCGGGACAGGACCATCGCTTGAACCAGGAGCTGGGTTGCGTAGGTGGTGAGGAAGGGGCGGATTCTCCGGATGTTGTACAGGAAGAACCTGCACGTTCGACTCACCGCCGTGATGTTCTGGGAGAGGGACAGTCTGTTGTCCATCACCACTCCAAGGTTTTTTGCGGTGGGTGATGATGACACCACAGTGTCCCCCAGGGAAATAGAAAAGATCTATAGAAATAGAAATGTTAGCCAGCTAGCATCATGGATGCTAGCTGGCTAACATTAGTCAATGTTTCCCAAGGGAAAGCAGAAGGCCTGCATTAAAGCATATTGTTTGTTATTGCTGACAAGGCAGCAAGCTATCGTATATACAGCTCTGAAAAAATTAAGAGACCACTTTAAAAATGTTCAGTTTGTCTATATAGTATAGTATGTCTATATAAAATCTAACTCATAATATTTCATGAACTATTGTCCAAATTTAACTCCAAACAAAAATATTGTCATTCAGAACAGTAATTTGGAAAATAACAAACATTATAAGTACTAAAAATATAAAGTGTTGTCATACTTTGAATATTGCGAACTAAACAAGTCTATGTAAAGGATAATATACAATGTGGTGTGTATGATTTTGATGGATGAGGAGAAGTCGAAGAAATCCATGATGCGAAGTGTAGTGGTGCACAATGGGTTCAATCGGCTATACTGAGGGACTGCTTGGCCAGTGCTCATCAGAGAAGCTTGTAATTGGACACATCTTGTTTCAGAGAATCTATCCTAGCCAGAGATTATAACATTCATAAGTACACAATATTTTTGGTGAATTTGTAACAGCAAAACAGACAACAATAATAATTCCTTACAAAATTATGAGTAAACAATGGACATTCTATCCATGCTTCTCTGAGTTTTTTGGAGTAAAATTTAATGTGTCCTTGCAGTGACAAAAACATCTACTTTAGAGTGATTCAAGTTTTCTGTGGATTTCCAAAACGCATAGAAGGTGAGGACCCCCAAGCTTGTTTTGCCACCCCAAAAAATAAGGAACTGTTGTCGCTAATACATGGGCACTGTAAAATTGTTTATAGAGATAGAACTGTGAGTTTTAACACTTTCAAACAGTATATCGTGCAACCAGACTGTTTGAAAATTTCACCATGCTAACCTGCTGGCGAAACATCAATCCACTCTGCATGCTATTCAGTAGACCCTTCTATGCCAAGTTGATGTGGAAGCCCATGGCTGTCCTATGGTAATCACTTGTTCAAGATCTGATGTCACGTGAGCAGCACATCTATGTTGAACAAATTTGAAAATATGGCTGCTCTGTTCTGAATGTTTCTGCTGATAATCTGGGTGCACATTCTTTGGCAGGCATCTGAGAAAGTTTCAGCGTAAAAAGTGAGAGCTGGCTTAGGACAAAGACCATGACAGGCATGTTCAAGAGGTTCTGCAGGACAGTAGTTTGGTGAGTCACAGGCCTGGCCCTAGGATTGTTATGGTGAGCAGTACAGGTGGACCCAAATGCAAGACGCAGACACAGATAATGCAGGGAAAAACCAGTGATTTATTTCCAGGTACAGTGAACCAGGCTGGGAACCAGAGGGACAAGGCAGGTGTGGTTTGAATGATGAACAGGGGTTCCCTCAGCAGATTGCCAATGCCTTTTTCCTATAGGGATTTCATTTAGAATAAGGTCTGGTTAACGTATGCCTATGAGAGTTTCACATTTTGTTCTACGAGAGAAGTGGCACTCGTTAATATCTCCAGCCGTGAATTTCGAAGCCATTGTGTGCCTTAAAAAGTAAATTGCTGTCAACTTGCTGCATTGAAACTACAACAGTTGTCGCATACAGGTGGGCTAGTATGGGTGCCAGTTGCGAGAATACGACCGTTGTTCATCATTAACATCAGTGACTTGCCTGATAAAGCAACATTGAAGATTATCCCCCTAGTGACATCACCAAGCACCAGTCAAGCAGACACTGAATTGTTCTCAGGCACATCTGAGCCATCATCTCCGTTTGAAGGTTAAAAGTCCTGGCCTGAGAAGTTTGAAATCCTTGAAAGTTCTTTGGCAATGAGGGATAAAGATTGTGTCAAGGCAGTCTTGCCTATTTGAAAGACAAAAGGCCTCTTGGAGTATCAAGAGATTTTAAACATAGTATCCTCGATGATCTGGCTGAAGCAATATATGCTTTTAAAATATACCCCAGTGAAGAAGATGTTGGCAAAGCGGTCACAGCTCTAATCGAGACTCATCCTTGCTTAACTCAGTGAGGCTCCTCAACTGGCCAAGTCAGCTGGGAGAACAGCCTTAAATTTAAAATGGCTTACTACAGTACCAAACAGTGGAAAATTAGCTGCAATGATGTTCTAATTAGCAGCAAAAAATAAGAAGAACATGCATGAAGAGGCGAACGATTCCTTAACGGTATAAAGAAACCCAGAAGATTTGAGGAAATTTTTTGGAATCACAAAGAAGAGGAGCTTGTTGATTAAATGAAGAGAAAACAGCCAAACTTGGTCTTTGTCAGGCAGAGCATGGTCAACACATTTGCCCTGTGAAGGAAGGAGTTAGTTCACTCTGAACCTGCGGTTGCAGAGACGGTGGACAGGACCTCAGCAAGGTCAGACAGGTTGTTGAGGGATGCACTGAGAGGAACAAAAGAGTAGAAACAATAATATCGAGATTTGGACATACAGGACTTAACCGTACATTATTTATAATGAAAAAAACATGAAACGGGAAGATGTGATTATTGTGATCAGGAAGAAACAATATATCATGTTATGATCCACTGCAGTAGATATTTCTGCTCAGAGAAAATATTTAATCTCCAGCCTTGGAGAGGAAAGATTAATGATTAAGATCAGTGTTAATCTTTTTTGTTCTAGCATCTTGGAATAACTAAACTGATTCATAGAATTTGAGTTTAAAAAGAAATTTTAAAAAATGAATTTTAACGTTTTTAAAAAATGTAATAATCCCGGCCCACACTCCATTCCAGTTGGTGGCGGTAATGCCCCATTTCGATGAATTGAAACCGCATGAAACAAAAAAGAAGAGGAAGACGAAGACTTCTGGGAATGGGGATTTAAGATGTCAGTTTCAAAGTCATGCTACATGTTCTTTACCAGAAAGAGAAGGATAGATAATATGCAGCTTAAATTGTATGGTCAATGTATGGAAAGGGTAACAGAGTTCAAATATCTAGGGTTATGTTTTGATGAGAAATGTATATGGAGAACTCATGTTAAACATATTGAAACAATATGTAAAAAGTACTGAATCTCATGAGATCAGTTTCTGGTTATGAATGGGGAGCAGATAAACAATCATTACTGGATATCTATAGGGCCTTAATACAATCATGTATTAATTATGGGTGTATGGTGTATGGAGCAGCAGCCAAGGCTGTTTTTGAAAAAATAGACAGAATACAGTTCAGAGCTCTAAGACTCAGTATTGGTGCAATTAAAACAACTCCTACTAATGCACTACTGGTGGAAGCTGATGAATTACCATTATATTTAAGACGTTCAAAGTTGTCATTGGCATATTGGGTTAAGTTAAAGGGATCTGGAGAGGAACAACCTACAACAAATGTGCTGTGTGATTGTTGAGAATATTCACAATTTAAAGGTAAAGGATTTGGTTGGAATATTAATATAACAGCAAAAGAATACGGTTTAAATAGGTTAGAATATGGGCCAAATATTGTGTGGGGTATTATTCCTCCATGGATATTACCAGTGCCCAATGTGGACTTGCAACTCATGGAGCAGAAGAGAGAATGGATTGAAAGGGATGTGGATAACACTGGATATTTGGTTCAAGATTATGTGAAGATGAATTATTATAACTATATGTCAATATTTACTGATGGATCTAAATATCCAGGGAGTGGACATGTAGGAACAGGAGTGTACATACTTTGTTTGATGTAGTCATACGCAAAAGAATTGATGATAGATTATCTGTAGTTACAGCAGAAATAGTTGCTATAATTTTAGGATTACAATGGGTAGAAGAGGTAAAGCCTGAGAGAGTTGTCATTTGTTCAGACTCTACTGCTCTCTTAATAGTTTGAATGCAAAAGAAACAATAAGAGATGATTTATTGATGGAAATATTTACAATAATGCTGAGAATACAAAGAGTTGGAATTAATGTACAATTTTGTTGGGATCCTGCTCATGTTGGTGTGGAGGGTAATGAGAAAGCAGATGAGATTGCAAAGCGAGTGTTGAAATTAAATGACGATGAAATAATGAAAGTTCCCTTTGGAAAAGGTGAGGCCAAATCGTTAATAAGTAAGGCAGTGAGGGATTCATGGCAGAAAAATTGGGACATAGATATCAAAGGGAGACAATTAAGGTGAAGGCTTTCAAATGGAGGTGCAGAAGAGAGGAAGTGGTTTTTTAAAGGTTAAGATTTGGACATACTGGATTAAATTCAACTCTTTATTTAATGGCAAAGTATATTTCAGATAAATGTGATATTTGTAATGTCCGAAAATGTTGAGCATGTCATAATGAGGTATAGTAAATATAATTCAGAGAGGAACACTTTACGTGATATAAGATATGTGAGCTAGGATGGGGATGGAATTTGTAAGGGATTTTAGGGATGGGAGAGAAAATGTGGGAGTGCTGCAAGGCTCTCTTTATTTTCCTTAAAGATACAGGGTTAGATCGTAAAATATAGTTTAAAAAAATGTAATCTGAAGTATGTAAAGCCCTGATGTTACACACTCCTATACAGTAGATGGCGCTATGCACCTGTACACGTATGTTTTAGTCCTGTCATTTAATGTAGAGAAGAAGAAGAAGCAGACTTCTGGGAAACTTGAAAAAAATGGCGGATGAAGTTGATCAGGTTAGTGTTCATTTACCTTGAACATTGTTCACATTTTTACTGGTAAAACTGGCTGGTGCGTTGTGTATATGGTTATTCAGCAATTATCGAACTAATGTTAGTTAACTAAATCGACGTGGTTCGGAGAACTTTGCTAATGATAGCCACTTCACTGGCTATTGCTATTTGCAGGAATCGATGCAGCCGTCCATATTGAAAAGAATAAATGAAAGTTTGAAACGTGCCGGCTGGCTGATTGGTCTTAACTGTATTGCTAATTTATTTGTACACAGCTAGTTAACAATGAACTAACTTAGGTAGTCAGTTGAGTAATCAGCGTTTTAGTTGGTTATCTTGTCTTAAATTATACATTTACACACATTATCATGGTCAACTAGCGAGTTAGATTAAAGGATTTGCCAATGTGGTCATTCGTTTGATTAGAATAGTTTGTTTGCTATAACCAGCTTGCTATGCTATGACACACCGTTGACAAGCACTTGCGAAACTCCTCAAGAACTGATTTATGTGTAACCTCGCTTACGATAGCTTGCTATCAGTCAGCTAGGTGCGTGTTATGTTGAGGCCAAATATGAGATGATTGCTTTCATATGACTTTACACTTAAAACATCTGCGCGTGGGTTGATGGGTTTCTTTTCTATATGCACTTTGACACGTATATATCAAAAATATGTAGCTCATTTTCAGTAATGCTTCTGTAACTAAAGCCAAATAATTTCTTGTAATTGAATAAAGATAAAACTCAGGCTGAGGTTCCAATTATTGGAGCAAAGGCCCAGAGAGAGATGCTGTGGCCTTAAAATCCCTGACACAAAGCATCAACCCCCAGGCTAAAAATCTTGGTGTGCTTCTGGATCCTGATTTGAATTTTGAAGCCCACATCAGAAACATCACTAAAGTTGCCTTTTATCATCTTCTAAGCATTGCAATGCACATTACCTCCTCTCCCAGGCAGACACTGAGAGACAAATACATGCTTTCATCACTAGCAGGCTTGATTACTGCAGTGCTGTCCTTTCTGGTCTACCTAAGAAAACTAAATACACTGCAGGTCATTCAAAATGCAGCATCACGTGTACTGACCTAGACCAGGGGAGCACACTTCACACTTATTCTAAAGGCCCTCCACTGGTTGCCTGTTGGTTTTAGAATAGATTTTAAGATTCTTTCATTGGTGTTCAAATCACTCAATGCACTTGCACCTGGGTACATATCAGACATCCTTCTAGTTCCCTCCAGTGTTCTGCCCCTGGCCTTGTAGTTTATCCACAGGCATTGCAACATTTTGAAATTCTCATTAAGAACTCTGCTTGACAAATGACTAGCCGTTCATTCCATTCTTACCATATAGCACAGATGAGTTCCTTCTGCACTTTCAGTTTGTTCCTTGATTTGTGATCAGGTCAGTCTTGAAGGAGTTCACCAGTTATTTCCGTCTCCAGACAAAACACTCTAACGATTATTTTGCAACCTGTCCTCTTGAAGTGTTTTTTTGCCCTTGCTCAATTGTCAACATTAGCCTAAGAATATTACTGTGATGTGATGATATGCTATTAAGTGTTGTGTCAAGCTGGTGAAATTTTCTTTACAAAAAAGCATAGAAATATAGTTCCTGTTTAAAACAGTGAATTATAATGTGTGCGAGGTGTTAAGTTTATTATGAAATCTGACTTGTGTTTGTGAGAAGTTATTTTAATGCACGAAGATGACTGACTTGCTGTTACTTCTGTGATTATTTATTACTCTTAACAGCAACAGACAACCAACACTGTGGAGGAGCCCCTGGATCTCATCCGGCTGAGTCTGGACGAGCGAATTTATGTGAAGATGAGAAATGACAGAGAACTTAGAGGACGACTACACGTAAGACAGTGCACATCATTGTTTTGGGCACTGGCTTAGGCGCTCCTAACGTCGCTTGTTTGAAAAGGGCGTAAACAAAGAAAACGAACGAGGGCGAAAAAGCCACGCACTAAATGAAGGTGCCCTTTTCATGGTATCTGTTCTTTCAGCTGTAATAGCTGAAAATTAAGTTAATGCCTTCAGTCTCTGTGCGGTACAAGTGCTCTGTTTTTGGGTGAAAATGACTTGTGCTTATAAGAGAACGAGCATTGCATCTCTGTTGCATTCGGACACATTATCTCGAATATCATTTGAGCTCGAGGAAACACTTAAATTGACTTAAAATACAACTTTCCTTGGGCCCTCTGCCCATTATAATAATGTACAGGTTAATACTGTACAGGTTAAGAAAGCAGATTAATAATCTAATCAGACTGTGGCACTGTATCTATGGATGGAGAAGGCGTGTGCAGGGGGCGGTAGTCGCCACTGTGTGGTCGCCCATTGTATTGCATTACAAAAGCAAATAAACAGAAAAACAGCACAAAAAATTTAGGTCATTTTAAAACATTGATGCCTCAAATTTCTCAATATAACAACATGCCCATCAATATTAGTAGAGCCTGACCGATATATCGGTTTGACCGATATATCGGCCATTATTTTACTTTTTTGACGACATCGGGATCGGCAGTTATGCAGCCGATGTGTCCCGATTTTTAAATAAGTATAATAAACAAAAAAAACATTGATTATTTATCTGTACTTGTCTGTTCGAACGTTGTAATTGCTATTTACAAGAATTATCCAGTAGAGGGAGCTGTAATACAAGTGTGAACTGCAAGTTAACCAGACAGTAAAAACGCCGATAAAACACTTCTAACGTGGATCATTTTAAGCCATGTTATCTAGCTTTGTCGTGATAACATGAGAGAAGGATTACTGTTGGAGAAGTGAATCAACCAAAAGTTAGCGTGGGTAACCTGCACAAAAGCGCATTGTAGTTTTTTTCACGTCTTTCATCCAGTCAATTTTATTTAATCTAACGTTACACTTGATTCACTCATTAGCTCCGCTAGATAATGTCTTCCTCTTTGAGATTGTGTAGTAGAAATAAAATAAGAAAATATAATTCATTTAACTTACTGAGAATATATAATAAGAAATAATGAGGCTGTGTCAATAGCTAATGCGTTATTGCGAGCGAGTGTGTCATCTAGTCACGCGTGAGAGCACATTGTAGTTATTTTCACCACCAAATTCTTATGGACAGGGAAGCTCGCTAGATAAAGTCTTACTCTTTGAGATCATGTAGTAGGAATAAAATAAGAAAATATAATTAATTTACTGAGAATAGATACTAAGAAATAATAATAACAAATAACAACAACAATAATAATATTTATAAAAATACATGTTTGAAACTGGAAAACTGATTTTTTTAAAATTAATTTTTTATAGATGACTGGAAAAGAAAGGAGTAAAAGCAAGGTGTGGAGTTATTTAGATTTCACACACTTAAAGATGGTGTTAATATATATATTTAATTTAATATCATCTTTTACATTTTTTTTATCTAAAATTTTCTTTGTGTGTTTATTTTTATTTTTATTTGTTTGCTTAGGCTATATGTTAAATGTTCTTAAATATAGAAACTTTAATAAAATGTAAGTTTTTCAAATTGATTTGAAAATGTTGCACTTTTTGACAAAATATCGGTCAAAACATCGGTAATCGGTGGGCTAGGACTCTCCAAAATCGGGATCAGCATCTGACCCAAAAATCTGGCATCGGTCGGGCTCTAAATATTAGATATATATGTATTTTATGACATCCATACTTAATGCATAATAGCTCTGTGAATCTGTGGACTCATCTGCTACAGTAGTAAAAGGCATGCTTGAATTAATGCTTGAATTTTAGAGATTTGACCTCCTCAGGATGTCTCAAACAATTAGGAAGGTATTCCTTTCTTTGATGTTGGACGTCAGTTGACAACCAGCATTTTCTACATGTTGGTATCCAAATTGGTATTCAATTTTTTATATCCAATATTTTTGCTTCAGTATTACGTATTACGAGCTCATTTAAAAATACCGTTGTGGGGGGTTGGAGGGAGATGCCATTTTAAAATTCTAAATATTTGTGGTCATTGCTATACTGCACTTCAACTGTGATCCTTTACACATTTTAATAAAAAAATAACAATAAACAGTTTTTTTTTGTTTCTGAACGGTATCAGAAAAAGGAAAAGCAAACATTAAAGATTCACCCCAGACGTTGAGAAAATAAAAAATTTACAGCAGTGAAAGCATAAATCTTCAGCCCAAATACAAATGAAGTAGCCTAAAAAAAATAGTGCTAGCAGAGCTAGAGATTTCCATAACTGGGAAAATTGCTAAACAGTTACATGGTGCAAACAAAAAGAAGAAAAAAGTTTTATTTACACATTTAAACTACAAGGTTAAGGGGGTGGGGGGTAGTTTTCTAAATTTGCCATACTTCAGTTTAAACTGATTGTGCTACCAAAACTATCGCCAAAACTTGCTTTTAAATACGATGTTGCAAAAGCAGCCACGGAGCAGATTACTGTGGCCTGTATAAGAGAGCAAATCAAAGCGCCATATGGTGGGTAGTGCAGTGCAGACAACGTCCAATGTGTTGAGGATACAACAGCAATAAGGTGTTGTCTTTACTTAATCTTTATGAAAGATATTTATTCTACAAAATAAAATGTTTTCTTGTGTGTTATAGGCTTATGACCAGCATCTGAATATGATCTTGGGAGATGTGGAGGAAACAGTTACTACTGTGGAGATCGACGAAGAGACTTACGAAGAGATTTATAAGGTATGAAAAGCCATTCTGTGTCGTACTCATAGACCACACAAACCAACATGGCATATTCAAATTCATTTTCTTACTGCGTAATCAAGAGTTTGCCCACATAGGAATACATAGTTGTGTAGGTAGGGGATCTTACTGCATGTGCAGCAGTCAAGCCCTGTTCCAGTTGTTTCCATATTAAATGAAATAAAATTTTAATCAGAGTCAAACATTATATTTTCATTCTTTTTTCACCTATCTGGAATTCCCAGTTTTAATCCCAGTATTAATCTTTGCTCAGATTAACTGAGAGCTCCACTGTCATTTTGGGCGAGAGCAGACAAGCAGGTGCCCCCACTGAAGCCTGTGATGTCAGTGGTGATGTAAGCTGTGATGTCAGTGGTGATGTAAGCTGTGATGTCAGTGGTGATGTAAGCTGTGATGTCAGCTTTGATGTCAGTGGTGATGTCAGCTTTGATGTAAGCTGTGATGTAAACTGTGATGTCAGTGGTGATGTAAACTGTGATGTAAACTGTGCTGTCAGCTATGAGGTCATTTTGTAGAGCTCATACACACGACTCAGAGGAAGGTGCGTCACGTGCATCTTAGCAGGGGGACTTGTGTGCGCCTGTTTGATGGGGGCAGTGGGTACTGGCGACACCGTCATCCCAGTCGACTGGAACGCTCTCCTCCCTGGGTGAACCTGGACCAGCTGCATGTTGCCCTGTGGGTCTGCCAGCTGTAGTTCCCACTGGCAAAGTCCAAAATTGATACCAGCCCACGGGACCATTTATGCACAAGAACACGGCTTTAGTCAGTGTCTTTTCAGAAGTTCGATTCACCTTCTTAATATTGTTCACAAAGGTACAATTGACTGAAGAATTGGCCAACTACAAAATGTAGAATGCCATGTTGTTTATGATGGATGTTGAACAGGCAAAGCATGTAGTGTTTTCAGCAAGGTTGTGGCAATGCTACACTTATGTGTAGAAATTCATTTCTGCTCATTTATGCACCACAATAAATTTCCAATTTCCAATGTTAGTGTGCCATTCGGTCTGCAGGAGAGGCGGGTTGGTCTCGGCTGCGCCGGCTGGTGGAGAGAGCACGCACCTGGGTTGCGTGAGCTAATCAGCCCAGGTGCTTAAAGGTGTGCTGCTCTCCACAGTTCGGGGCCGAGATCGGGAGATAACGCTGAGAGCGTGTTTCTTTATTTGAGTTGCGTCTAATTTCAGTTTTTTTTCTTTTAAAAAGACGGGGAAAAGTGAACCCCCTGCTGAAAATTGGGAGGAGCTGGCCAGGTAAAAATCTGGCCAGCTACGAGCGGGGAACTGAAAAGTTTCCACTTGGTTTTGCTTTCTTTTGTCTTTGTTGTTTTAATTTGTTGTTTTAGTTAATTGTCCAAACAGATTTTGATCGTACCACGGAACAAATTTGTATAAGAGAAAATATGGTGTATGCTGAAATTTTTGTGGAAATGTTCATAAGTGCAGTTAGCAATCAGATCTGTCAGTGTGCATGTTTTGTGAATGAGGCCCATTACCTTGAACTTACTTTCACACTAACCCACATGGAAAACATGCTTCTGTTCCAACCTTTCTGACGACTGAAACAACATTACCAGGATGACAGGTTTTGATTACATGTGTTCAGCAGTTTATGTGTGTGTGTCTTTGTTATGGCTGTAAATCACAGGTATATTTGTGAGAGTGTATGTATGTTGTGTGTGTGTGTGTGTCTTTGTTATGGCTATAAATCACAGGTACATTCGATGAAAATGGCTGCAGTCACATTTTCTGCCTTGTGCACTTTGCTTGTGAAATGAAGTGCCATGGTTCTGCCTTTGTATTTGTTCATGACATGAAGGTTTTATCCGCTACAACGTACAATCAAGGCTACGTGATCCAAAGGTTTCTTTTTTATTTTTCTGTCTTTCAGTCGACGAAGAGAAACATCCCGATGCTGTTTGTTCGAGGAGACGGTGTGGTTCTGGTGGCCCCGCCCCTGAGAGTGGGCTAAGCTCTTATGCCCTTCAGGAAACTGGGCTTGAGCCTCAGCCTTTTGAATCAAGGGGCTTTTTGATTTTTGATTAGACAAACTATGATCAGTGTTTTTTTATTATTGTTTTTATTGGATTTGTTTGACTAAACACAGATTAAGACCTGAACAGAGTTTGTTGAGGGGAAAAAACATTTTTTTTTTCTGGATTTGTTGTAAGACTTTTTTAGTTATTTGAAGATGTTGTGTCATTTTATTTGTAATAGAAAGTGTTGAAAACTGCAATATCCCCCAAACACAATAAAAAAATTTGAAAAAGTGGAACCAGACAGAAAGTTGTGAATTATTCCATCAGACATACATTACATTTTATGTAAGTGTAGGGAATATGCCACCATGTCTTCATACGAGGCGCCACATACGAGGTTTGGCTATTAAATAATGAGACTAATGCTGTAATTCCGTTCTAATTAAGAAAATTAACATTTCAATTCTTTTCCCCTTCAATGTATTCCCCTTCTGCAACTACACACCGCTGCATTCTGGTCTTCCACTGATCAAAGCAGTGCAGTAGGTCTTCCGTTAGTTGTCTCAGAAGCTCCGTCGTTTTCTTCTTCACTTCTGGAACAGACTGGAAACGGGTTCCCTTGAGTGCAGACTTGATTTTAGGGAAAAGAAAAAAGTTGCATGATGCTAGATCAGGTGGATAGGGAGGGTGGTCAAGTACTCCGAGATCGTGTGGCTATTAAAAACAAACTAACTCAATAATATAGGCGTTCCTACTGTTTAACTGCTTTTTTACTAAGTTACTGTAGGAAATAGTTACCTACAAATAATTACGTCTGTCATGTCTACAACACCCCATTAAAAACACTTGCATTTAAAAACATGACAAACACTTTCATAACGTAATCATAACTAGTAGCAGTCTAGTGAGAAAATGTATGTTTATGCACCAGCTCTTCGTTGTATTTGAGACGTGTTGATCATCACAGAATATGGATCATTGTAGTTGTCGTCTGTATTATATATGTTCAATCAGCAAACTTATCTCAGTCATGGTTAGTATGCTTTCTTTGTGCAATAGTCTGTGATCATGTCAAACCTGTTTGCCTGTTAAATTGTAAGGAAAGCAAGCTGGCTGAGCAAGACAGCAAAAAGAGTCCTAGCTCCAGCTAATAAACCTTTATAAACACAAAGAGTGGATCTCAGAAGCGCAAAGGGAAAACGGAGCACATGAGAAGGGTACACAGCTTGCGAGCTCGGGAGCTGACGTTGAAGGAGACTGCTGATAATTTTGTAAATGAATTCTCGTCGGATGCCCGGAAAATGAGTGAGTACATATAGTGCTTATCAAGGAGATTTGTGTTGGGTTTTTAATGCTGCCAGCCTGTTATAGTTTGAATTTGGCCACCACGGCATTTGTTGCCTCACAGCAAGAAGGTTGTGGCTTCAAATTTCGGGTTGGGGGCTTTCTGTGTGAAGTTTGCATGTTCTCCCCATGTCTGTGTAGGTTTCCTCCAGGTACTCCCCCACGACCCTGCTCAGGATAAGCGGGTATAGATGATGGATGGATAGATAGACGGATATAGCAAAGGGGCCAGTGCCTTGTAGTCTGTAAGTTCAATATGGATAGCATAATCACAAGCATTTTTAAGGTTGTTTGCATTTTGTGCGGTCCATTGTGTACTGTTCAATTATGTAAGTTGTTTACAAAATTTGTCGTGTGATTCTGCATGTAGACGGCGGTTTCTACAATGTGTGTGTGTTTGCATGTATGTGTGTGTGTTTGCATGTATGTGTGCGTGTTTCTATGAATGTATGCGTGTTTGCATGTATGTGTGTGTGTTTGCATGTATGTATGCGTGTTTGCATGTATGTGTGCGTGTTTGCATGTATGTGTGTGTGTTTCCATGTGTGTGTGTTTGTATGTATGTATGCGTGTTTCCATGTATGTGTGTGTGTTTCCATGTATGTATGTGTGTTTGCATGTATGTGTGTGTGTGTTGATCATGTGTGGTTTTCATGATGTTGGTGTTTGCATGTATGTGTGTGGGTTTCATGTTGTGTGTTTGTGGTATGTGTGTCTGTTTCCATGTATGTGTGTGTGTTTGCATGTATGTATGCGTGTTTGCATGTATTGGTGTTTCATGTATGTGTGTGTGTTCATGTATGTGTGTGTTTCATGTCATCGTGTGTTGTATGTTGTATGTTTATGTAGTGTTTCATGTATGTATGTGTGTTTGCATGTATTGTGTGTTTGCAACATGGCGTTTCATGTTATGTTTGCATGTATGTGTGTGGGTTTCCATGTGTGTGTGTTTGTAGGTATGTGTGTCTGTTTCCATGTATGTGTGTGTGTTTGCATGTATGTATGCGTGTTTGCATGTATGTGTGCATGTTTCCATGTATGTGTGTGTGTTTGCATGTATGTGTGTGTGTTTCCATGTATGCGTGTGTTTGCATTGTATGTGTGTGTGTTTGCATGTATGTATGCGTGTTTGCATGTATGTGTGTGTGTTTGCATGTATGTATGCGTGTTTGCATGTATGTGTGTGTTTCCATGTATGTATGTGTGTGTGTTTCCATGTATGTGTGTGTGTGTATGTTTCCATGTATGTATGTGTATACTTACCGCTCATAATCTACATTTATATGCATTACTGTGGTCAGTTTCTCATAACAAACACAGCGCAAAAAGAAATGATATCTGAAAAACACGTTTTCAATGTACAAAAATGCCAAGTTACTCACACATAAAATCTTGACCTGCTATTAAAAGTACTGATATCAAAATTAGGCCAAGATGAAAAAACACAGGGCCAAGTTACTTTAAATAATTTAGGAAACATTGGGTAGCAGCATTTCTTTGGAATACAGCAGGTTTAATTTGTGTTAACTAATATGCCAATATAGCCAAATTTCCTGCCTAGATTTTGCAAGTCTTAATGACTTAGAGTGCTTTGTATGTGTGAGTAACTTTTTTTGTATGTTGAAAACGTGTTTTTATTCAGATATTATATTTAAGCAAAACAATGCTTTTGTCAAAATTATTCACATTGGTATTAGTGAAAGCATATCAGATCAGTGGCATGCATACAGTTGGTGCCAGCTTGGCATCAACACTGCTGTTAACAGCAAGACTCACTGAATGGGTTACAAGGGAAACACCTGAATCATTCTACCCTTGCGTATCACCTAGCTACCTGGCAAAGAAACTTACACCATCTGCCAAACATTATAGCAAACCCTAGGCAAACAGGCCAGGAAAGCATAAGCGAAATGTGAGATGCCCGTTCCAGAATGCAACCACTATATCAGTTCACTCATAAACACAAAACTGCTTAGCATGCATCCAGACCCAAGCCTGAGTATCTCTGTTGTCTTTCCTAATTGACTGTATGACAAAAGCAGCCAGCAGGTAACGTTAGCAGTTTTAAACACAGTCAATAAAGCAACAACTCTGAAACTTAGAAAGTGTTTGCAAACATCTGCTTTCTGCCATTTATCCTTGCAAAACAATGTTTAGCTGGCCAGATTTTCATCAGTCACGTTGTTGATAGGCACCGGTAGGTATAATTGGGTGCTTTAATATTTGTTTGCATGTGTGTGTGTCAACTGGCGAAAGAATTTAAACAGTCTGCTCTAAATAACTGACTGCTGAATAAATAAACATTTGTTGTCGTTGTTATTATTATTATTATTATCTGTCTGATTAATAGTCCTGAGATCTGAATTGTTTATTGCTCATATCTTGTATGCACAAAGGTTAAAACATTGATCAGGATCACATGAAGTGATGAAAAACGTCTAGAAAGCATATCTGGTCTTGTGTATGTTGAGCGAAGAAAGATATTTTATTGTGCAAAAACGTATTTTCAACACACAACTGGAACTTGTGCAGAACTGGCCTCAGTACAGTTTGGGCATGCCCTGCGATAGATTGGCGACTTGTCCAGGGTGTATTCCTGCCCCTCATCGGGCGATGCATGTCTGTCACATGTCACGATGCATGTCTGTCACATACAGACCCCGGGTCTGTAAATTTCATGGATTAAAATGGAACTTGTTTTGCCCTGACCCAAAGTATACAACATACCATATGAATGCAGTGAAATCATTTTAATTTGAAAAGAGAACATTTGAACAAAACTTAAATTTCCTAATTTTTTAAGTATACACCCCCTTCAGTCAATACTTGGTGGAAGCACCTTTGGCAGCAACTATAGCTACCAGTCTTTTTGGGTAGCTCTGCATAAGGTTGGCACACCTTGATTTGGAGATCTTCCCCCACTCCTCTTTGCAGAACTGTTCGAGCTGGGAGAGGTTTGTTGGTCTTCGCTGATGGACTGTAACCTTCAAGTCATTCCACAGATTTTCAATTGGGTTTAAGTCAGGGCTTTGACTGGGCCACTCCAGAACATCCACCTTGTTCTTTGCAAACCACTCCATGGCAGCTTTGGCCTTGTGCTTTGGGTCATTGTCCTGCTGGAATATGAATTTCCAACCCATTTTCAGTCTTTTTGCAGACCTCTTCAGGTTCTTCTCCAAAATCTCCCTGTATTTAGCTCCATCCATCCTCCCTTCAATCTTGACAAGTTGCCCAGTCCCTTTCAATGAAAAACATCCCCACAACATTATGCTGCCACCACCATGCTTCACAGTCTGGATGGTGTTGTTTTGGTGATGGGCGGTGTTGTGTTTTCACATTTTTTTGGCATTTTGGCATTTATGCCAAAAAGTTCTATTTTGGTTTCATCTGACCACAATACGTCCTGCCAGTTTGTGGCAAGGTGTTTTTTGCAAACTTAAAACGGGCCTCCAGATGGACCTTTCTGAGAAATGGCTTTTTTCTTGCCATCCTTCCATACAGGCCAGATGTGTGCAATATCTTTGATATTGTTGTATGATGCACATGTTGCCCTCTGTTGGTCATAAAACCCTGTAGTCTAGTTTAGAAGTACGCCCTGATTTTGGTAGACTGTAGGTGGTGCCATACACTTTCCATTTCTTAATGATGGTCTTAACAGTGCTCAAAGACATCTTCAAAGCCTTGGAAATCTTTTTATATCCCTCACCTGATGTGTACCTTGCCACAACTTTGTCACGGACTTGTTTTGGGAGATCTTTGGAGCCCATGCTGCTGTTTTAGATTGTTGTAGATTTTATTGCACGTTTTGTTGCTTTGTTTGTGATGCGATTTGGACTGTATAGTTTGGAATGGCCAGGGGATGGCGCTATTAGTTCATCTATCTTGTTGGCCTTTCATTTCCATGCAGTGCACAGGCCTGAGAATGGGTTCACGCCAGTGGTTCCTAACCTCGTTCCTGGGATCCCCCTGTGTATGCTGGTTTTCAGTCCTGGGGACCCCTGTGTATGCTGGTTTTCAGTCCTGGGGACCCCTGTGTATGCTGGTTTTCAGTCCTGGGGTACCCCTGTGTATGCTGGTTTTCAGTCCTGGGGACCCCTGTGTATGCTGGTTTTCAGTCCTGGGGACCCCTGTGTATGCTGGTTTTCAGTCCTGGGGACCCCTGTGTATGCTGGTTTTCAGTCCTGGGGACCCCTGTGTATGCTGGTTTTTGTTTGAGCCACAACTGCAATCCCTGAATTTGAAGTTGTTAATTTTTCTTAATTTGGGTGCTTTTCATGATGAAATATGTCTGTGTGCCATGGAGAATAAAATGTCCATGTTCATGAGAAAATTCTAGGATTTCAATTGTGGTTGGAACGAAAACCAGCATACACAGGGGTACTCCAGCACCGATGTTGGGAACTATTGTCTAAGTGAATAAGCATGTGATATTTTTGCAAAGCTTGCAAAGATCAAGTCAGTGAATGTTTATGGTTGTATTACATATCTGCATCTGAATGTATTGTTTTTATATTGATGTTAAATACACAGGTTTAGAAGGGGCATCTCACCTGAAATTCCCACTTAAAAGATTTAATTGATCATGTAGAACCAGAGAATGATAACAGAATGATTTTTTTTCTCCCGTATCTTAATTGAAATTTATTAATCAATAAAAATACAAATTAAATGATTTCATATAGTACGTATCACATTGAAAGGGGAAACTCACTGTGCCCACCACCAGTGTAGCACCCATCTGGTGATATATGCTGAGCTCACGACCCAGCAGAGATGGAGAAGGAAATAATTTATTAAGTTAAACTGGGGGAGAATTAAATGGCTGAGAAGAGAAAGCAAGAAATTTTCCCAGGACACCAGTGAACTCTCCTACTCAATAATTGCCAATAGTAGCACCAACCAGTTACCAGGCCCATACCTGCTTCAGCCCTAACCAGGCCCAAACCTGCTTCAGCTCTAACCAGGCCCACACCTGCTTCAGCACTAACCAGGCCCACACCGGCTTCAGCTCTAACCAGGCCCACACCTGCTTTAGCTCTAACCAGGCCCACACCTGCTTCAGCTCTAACCAGGCCCACACCTGCTTCAGCACTAAACAGGCCCATACCTGCTTCAGCCCTAATCAGGCCCACACCTGCTTCAGTCCTAATCAGGCCCACACCGGCTTCAGCACTAACCAGGCCCACACCTGCTTCAGCACTAACCAGGCCCACACCTGCTTCAGCACTAACCAGGCCCACACCTGCTTCAGTTCTAACCAGGCCCACACCTGCTTCAGCTCTAACCAAGCCCACACCTGCTTCAGCTCTAACCAGGCCCACACCTGCACTAACCAGGCCCATACCTGCTTCAGCTCTAACCAGGCCTACACCTGCTTCAGCCCTAATCAGGCCCACACCGGCTTCAGCTCTAACCAGGCCCACACCTGCTTCAGCTCTAACCAGGCCCACACCTGCTTCAGCACTAACCAGGCCCACACATGCGTCAGCTCTAACCAGACCCACACCTGCTTCAGCACTAACCAGGCCCACACCGGCTTCAGCTCTAACCAGGCCCACACCGGCTTCAGCACTAACCAGGCCCACACCGGCTTCAGCTCTAACCAGGCCCACACCGGCTTCAGCACTAACCAGGCCCACACCGGCTTCAGCACTAACCAGGCCCACACCTGCTTCAGCTCTAACCAGGCCCACACCTGCTTCAGCTCTAACCAGGCCCACACCTGCTTCAGCTCTAACCAGGCCCACACCTGCTTCAGCTCTAACCAGGCCCACACCTGCTTCAGCACTAACCAGGCCCACACCTGCTTCAGCTCTAACCAGGCCCAGGTCTTCAGTCTCTGCTTTGGCAAGTGAAATGGGTGCTCCATTTTACGGGTGCTTGGGGTGGAAAGTTGATATAATATTGAATCAAAATATTGATTCATTAATCAGAAAGACTTACCGTCCTTTCCGAAATGCCATATGATGCACTGCACTGTAAATACTTTCATTTTATGTAAAATATAATGACAAATATACAGATGCGTTACAAATCAAAGTAAAAACCTGAATGGTTGAGTGGAGAAACATAACAAAAGCAGATACTTCCATGCAAGTGTACTGCATTATACAATTAAGCAATTAACATCCTGTCATGCACTGTGGCATGTATAATAATGCTTGGATTAAGATGGCAAGAGGAAAAGAGTTATTTTGAAAGAGGGTTAATTATTCGGCATGAATGACAGTCACAAAGTCTGCTGAACTTGTCAGTGTTGCAATAGGAACAGCGAGTAAAGTGATATCTGCATTTAGATCTATGGGGAAGATATTAGTAAATTGTGGTTGAAATCGCACATTCCGTGACCACAATGGTTGGGCATTAGTGTGATATATAAGGAAAAACTATATATAAGTAAAATATTTTAGTATGTTCCATTGACCTTACAGCTCTTTATGTTAACGTATCAGTAAACTTCACTGATTCGTTGCAATAACAATCTTATGCTTCTCATTGCATGGCTGAATGTTGGTCAGCTCACAAAGTTAAGAGTTGACTTAAACTGACCCTGAAAATTAAGCTGTGCAGAGATGGGGTCTGGTGACTGTGGAGAGAGAGGGAAAGGGAGGTGTGGCCCATGGCCTTTCAGATAGGGGACTGTGATTGGCTGACTGTCTTGGCCTGAGCCTTTTCCTGTGTTGTGAAAACCACAATCAACAAGTACCCCAGCGTATCAATCATACCCCGTTCATAATTAATTCAAAAAGTAACTGTCAACGAAGAATGAATTCAGTGTCTTTTAAAACAATATTAAGTATTGACTCAATCCTTTGAGTACAATATTTTTTTATTCTGAAAATAGGTAGTATTGAATGGGGAATCTGTCCTTTTATACACAATTACAAAGATTAGTGAGGAGTAAGGTCCAGCAAGAATTTTGAAGCAAAGCCATGCCAGTAACTGAACTCAGCCATAAATGGATAAAAATGTATATCATAATAATGGATATTATTTGGACAAAGGGCCTTTTATATAGAAATGGTAGTTGCAAACCAAAGATTTATCTCACTGGACTTGAAGAATTTAACTTCAGTTAGAAAGAAATTTGAGGTTTTGCTGTCTAGATGAATCTGGTCTTAAATGATGCTCATGGAATTCACTGTGGTCTGTGGTCTTCCAACCATGAATGCTACTTTACCCAGGAATGGAGCGGCAGGCTATTACCATATTTTATGCACAATTCATTATGTGCTTCCAAACATACTATGTATTAATGGGATTCGGAATATGCAGGGCAACTCGAGCTGTTTTGTTCGGGATTTCTGGAACGTAAGTTCTTGCTTGAATGATTAGCAGTTTTGTATCCTTGGCATAACGCCGTTAAAATCAGCTTATCAAAGCAGTCCTACATTCTCTGGTTTCACAAGTAATCCCTGAATGTCTTTTTATATGTCTATAAGTGAAATAAGTCAGTCTGTCAGTGAGAGTTTTCACCATTTATTCCTGTGGCAGCCACAGTTTCTGCATGATGAATGTCTTCTTGATTATGAACTGGGTCAAAATGTATTTCTAATACTTTAACCCTTTATACATCAGTAAAAATGCTGAAGACTTCCGCTAATATTAATAGTAAAAATTTCATCATTCATTTCTGAAGCTTTCTTTAATTTCACGGAAGCTTTTATCCAGACCAATTTACGCAGTTCTTATATTTTACGTAGCATCTAATTATACAGCTGGATATATATCATAACAATTCGGGTTAAGTGCCTTACTCAATGGTCCATCTGTTTTTTTTGCTTCTTCTCTAAGCCGAGCATAAATCAACTTAATCCTGATTGGACTTCTAGATTGGTTTAGATTTTGCAGAACTTGAGAAGAGAACTAGAGTACAAGAAGTGCTATATTTTACAAATATCAACCACAAAGGGACTCCAAGTGAAGTCAGAGATCGCATCCTTTCAGCCCTGTGGTCAGGTCTGTTGTGTTGAGGGATCTCCAGTCCAATCTCAAGTGCTTTCAAGCTTTGCCAGCATCTAAAAAGTTAAGGTATTTAAAGTGCATGCAGTATTTGTCTGAATAAAGCATACCAGAGTCACACATCTGGGTTTGGAGCCTTCTGATTCACAAAAAGGAAAATTAGTTAAAAAACGTGATGCGTTCGTTAACCATCTCGTATCTGAGTCTGGAATCGGTCTTCTTCTGTCTGTCTGATATCTGTCAAAGTAAAAAAAACCCTCTGAATCCCATGAGTAACACTTTTTCTCAAAGATTGACACAGCCTCATTGTTTGTGTAAAGCCTTCATAATATACTATTGTAACCATCTTGTTTTCAGCCTTTTATTCTTACATGGAGAAGTGCTGGTGCCAACCAACATTAAGCAAAACAATTGCCATTCTCCTGATGGACTGAACGCACAAATTCAGGGAACTGTTTGGGCCAGTCTCTCGAGCTTATCGGAGGCACGTGTACCCTAGGCCCCTCCTTTCCCCCTGAAACCCCCTGTGGTGGGTGGGACCATTCGTATAGAAAGGGTGTTTCTAAGCCCTTGTATAGATTACATAACCAGAGGCTGGAGAGCAGCTGCATGGAGCGGCCATGTGAGAAGCAATGTTAATTCACTCGGCAAAACCTAAAATGTCACAGAAATAGCCCTCGGTATGCAGCGGCCTCGACACTGTTTAGCATGCGCTTAGAATTACGGCCCATTTACTCTGACCCCTTCTCGTCTGTTTTGCATTTTTAGCTTTTGGGCATAGTGAAGCCAAGGTACTTCCCCTCAGCATTTTTCACTGCACGTGGTGGTGGTTGCTGGACTCCAGATGTGTTTTTTGGGAGCTGCTTGTGGAAACATACCATTGCCTCCTGAGACCAAGAGGAAAAAGTTTGAGTATTTTGATTTTTTTGACATAATACTAGCATCTCAGATGACAAAAACATGTTTCAGTGAAAATATTTGTAAAAATATTGTTTTATTGTTATTGAATGTCCCTTGTAGTGTAGCTTTTAGTATAGTGGAAAATAGGGTTGCGATTAAGACCAGAGACTTATGTCCCCTAAAGGGGACAAAAAAAGAAAAAGGGGCAGTGTGGGTATAGGTTTTTGTTTTAGCCCAGCACTATGACACCTGATTTAAATGCTTAACTATTAAAAAATCACATTCTTCAATCAAGGACTTTGATAAATAGAATCAGGTGTCTTAGGGGTGGGCTAAAACAAAAACCTGCACCCACTTCAGCCCTTTTCAGATAAGATCTGATGCCCCTGTCATAGGATCTCCAGGAATGGGTTTTTTCTTCTCTGTGCAAACTCCTCAATGCAACTCCCGTTCAGAAACTTGGTGGAATATTTCCAAACATAAGGCTTGGAAGTCAATATTATGTGTATAAGGCACATGGACAAGCTAAACATGTTCTGAGAGTGGAAGAATTTAGCAGTGCATTCGTTTCAGAGATATTCTGTATTTATCATTTACAGATTCAGCAAACTCCTTGGTGTGACCTTTCCCAGGATATCAGAACTTCTACATTATACAGTTCCTTTGTCATCATTTGTTATTTAAGCTGTCATTCACCTGGGATGATCTTTAACATCTTGGCCAATAAGGTTAAAGGGATTGTGGGAATTTAAAAATGGACCAACTGAAAAAATGTTCAGTAAATAGATAATTAAATAAATAAAGAAGCAATTAAATAAATGAGCAAGGCATATTATTTCAACTCATATTTATTTCCATGCGTATTAATTTAAAAATGACTCGGCCTGTCAGTAAACTTGGAAGGGGCAGGGTCAACTATGATCATAGAGACACTCGCCCATGGTAAGGGAAAGCAATTGATGGCGCTCCATATAGTTGGTATTAGCAGTCAATAGATTATAAAGATTATAAAAATGCCATAAGGTTGTTCTGTGGTGGGCTGTACAAATAACAAAGCCACACTAGGACCACATTCTCTCCTAAGTTATTTACGTTTTTCATCTTACCATCTGAAGAGAATGTCGTCATTTGAAGTTCATGTGTCACATGAGTGTCAAATGCCTATCATGGAAATAACCTGCAATTCATCTGTGTTACACCTAAAAACACATGATGATATGTAGTTATTTGTCAAATAAGTTATAGTTTCGAATGTAGCTGTCTCTAAAACAACTTAGTTGTCATTTTTATGTATTTAGTTTTACTTGTCATAAAGATGCAAGATGCATTGTGTAAATAACTTAAGTTTGGAGATGTTGGAAGCTGTATTTTCCTTACTCCCTGACCTTACATTTCTGTGTAATTAAGAATACTGCTAGCTGTACGTTTCTGTGTAATTAAGAAGAATACTGCTAGCTGTACGTTTCTGTGTAATTAAGAATACTGCTAGCTGTACGTTTCTGTGTAATTAAGAAGATACTGCAGCTTACGTTCTGTAATTAGAAGATACTGCTACTGATGTTTCTGTGTAATAGAATACTGCTACTGACGTTCTGTGATGATACTTAGTTACTCTGTGTAATTAGAATACTGTAGCTGTATGTTTCTGTGTAATTAGAAGAATACTGCTACTGACGTTCTGTGTAATTAGAAATCTCATGACGTTCTGTTAATTAAGAGAATACTGCAGCTACGTTTCTGTGTAATTAAGAAGAATACTGCTAGCTGTACGTTTCTGTGTAATTAAGAATACTGCAGCTGACGTTCTGGTATTAAGAAGAATACTGCTAGTGAAGTTCTGTGTAATAGAGAATAGTAGCTGTATGTTCTGTGTAATAGAACTGCACTTACTTACTGTATTAGAAGATACTGCTATGACATTCTGTATAAGAGATACTGCTACTGTAGTCGTAATTGAAATGCTGCTGTATTCATGTAATTAAAATAGCTAGCTTACGTCGTAATAAGAGAATACTGCACATTACGTTCCTGTAATAAAAATATGTATTATTTCTGTTATTAGATACTAGCTTCTTCTGTAATGAGATACTGCTAGCTGTACTTCTGAATTAAGAAGATACTGCATGTAGTTTCGTAATAAGAATACTGCTAGTATACGTTCTTGTAATTAGAAGAATACTGCTAGCAATGTAGTCTGTGTAACAAAATACTGCTAATGTATGTTCGTGTAATTAAGATAGCTACTGTAGTTGTGAATTAAGAATATTATGTTTTCTGTGTAATAGAGAATACGCTAGCTGCTCTTGTAATTAAAACTCAGATCTGTGTAATAAGAAAATCTGCCATGGTTTTCTGTGTAATTAGGATATGTAGCTGACGTTGTGTATTAAAGAATCTGCTAAGCTGCAGTTCTGTGTAATAATAAGATCTGCAGATGTTTCTGTGATTAAGAACTGCTAGCTTCTTCTAATAGAAGAAGATACGTTGTAATTAAGAGATACTGCTAGATGTAGTTTCTGTGTAATTAAGATATGCTACTGCTAGCTTCTGTATTAAAGAAAGCTGTACGTTTCTGTGTAATTAAGAAGAATACTGCTAGCTGTACGTTTCTGTGTAATTAAGAAGAATACTGCTAGCTGTACGTTTCTGTGTAATTAAGAAGAATACTGCTAGCTGTACGTTTCTGTGTAATTAAGAAGAATACTGCTAGCTGTTGTTCCATGTTAACTACATTGGTGTTACTCTGTAATAAGCCCTTGTTATGAAATTAGTTACAATTTAACTACACAGGTATAGCTGCAACTGAATGTAAAGTGTGCCTAACAGTTTTATCTTTTTGCTGGCAATGGGGTTGACATGCTTTTTTGCTCCAAAATGACTAGTTTTTCCAATGGCTATGTAAGAAAAAAAATCACCTCTATTAGTAGCTATACCTGTGCAACTTTAACAGAATATTATATAAACTGGGATCAACATAGAAAATATTATTGGGCTTTTCTAAATTGGGATTAAAACATGTTTCCAAGAACGACATAAAATGCATCAAATCAAAACATATTTTTTAAGGAACAACTGACAAGGCACTGGGATTTCGATACTAAGCTTGATTGAGATGCGTCATCTAAAAATTGGTAGCCTAGAATGTCAAAACGCATATAACGAAAGCCCTAGTGACACTTACTGTATCGTGACTAAGTGTCAGTCTGGTCGTCTGGACTAAAATAAGCGATGAAGGGAAACAGGAAGGCCCTGAGTGCCTCTTGGAAGCGATATTTCATTAGTTCGGGCCTACAGCACGAGGCCAGGGTGGGGGATTTAAACGCTACCGTCACTCTGAAACAGTCCCCAGCGGTATTTATGCTGACTGCGTTGATCTCAGACTTCCTTGAAGGTGCAGATCCTATAATCTGGCCGTGGCCTGCATCTCTTCCTCAATCCCCTTTAAGCTGGATACTGTTACTGGGTCTCTGGACAGGAATAGGGTCACAGATTTCCATGAGTGGGGTTATAAATATCTCTGTCTGTCTGCAATGTTCTTTGGAACCATGCTGGATGTTTCCACTGCAAACTTTAGAACAGAGAAAATGCTTTGTGTACATAAACATTTTTGAACAAAAAGTAGTGAAAAAGTGAAAATTTAGAACTTTTGGCATGATATTTTAAGTTAATAATAATAAGGACTTTTCTTTGCTAGTTCTGTGAAAGCTATAATAATATGCTATTAGCTGATATTTTTCTTTCTTTTATTTTCATATAAAATACTTTTTATTTCCTACTCATCCAGCTCAACCTTAGCAGAGAAAAAAATTATTATTATTATTATTTGTTTAAATTGAAAGGGCTCGGTAATACTCCAACAAAAGACCTATACTTGCTGCACACATTAGTAAATTATATCAATAAATAGACTGGCATTTTCCAGGTCGCTCTCGTGCTGTTGTTAGCGTATTGTGAGCTTGCGTCAGTAGTGCAACACGTTCCTTTATTTCAGCAGGGTGCCCTATAACATTCTTTTGTTGTGTGTTTGACCAGCTGCAGCTTTCTTTCACTCTGCAGTCCGCCAGGTGAGCAGTCAAACACTGCGCAGCTGCAGCCGAATCTGCAGCGCCTGTCCGGAGGAGTCACGGCTGCGCAGCCAGGTGAGCCACGCCCAGCCTGCTGAACCCCTCCCTCCCTGGGCGATTCTGCCGCCAGTTATGTGTCAGATGGCGGGAGTTCTGACCACACTTGGTCCAAACAAGAGAGGATTAAGATCTGACATCATCACCCAAAGAATCAGTTTCTTCCGGGTACGCCATCAAGAAGCCCTTCTCAAAATTATTATTTTCATTGATTGCATTGTTTTTATGATTAATCTGAATTATGAATATGATGTCATGTATTTAGACATTTTTGTCCATTTTTTCTTGTTGCTAAGTCAACTGAACAATGACCTTTAAATGAACTTCTGATTTGTAGAAGCGACAACACAATCAGATGTAAAAAATATTGGAGCTTGTTCTTCTGCCTAGTTGGCTTGGCAGAGGTTAGGTTAGAATAGTGTTCACTGTGTGAACTAAACTGTGTTCTTGGCTAGAAATACAATACTTATTTTGTACAGCTATCTTATTGAACCTGTGTTTTGTAGTTGTCCATGACCATGAAATGCACTTTTGTACGTCGCTTTGGATAAAAGCGTCTGCCAAATAAATGTAATGTAATGTAACTTCTGATTTGCCACAACTAATTCTGGTTTTGTATTGTATTCTGGTTTTGTTAAAAACCTTTAAATTTATTTACATATCTTATTAAACACAAATATTATTGTGTGTGTGGGCATGAATGCGTGTGTGTGTGTGTACATGCATACATGTGAGTGTGTGTGTATGTGTGCGTGTGTGTGGATGCATGTGTGTGTGGGTGTGTCTGTGTGCGTGCGTGCTTTTGTATGTGTGCGTGCATGTGCGTGTGTGTGTGTGTGTTTGCGTGTGTGCGTGTGCATGAAGAAGGTATTAAACAAAATTTGAATTCTCAGAGGAGTTAAAACGTTCAGCAGTAGATGCAGAAACAATACTGAGAGATAACCCAACTTCCCCTTGCATATCATGCTCACCAGCTTGCTGTTTATGAGCCAGCTGCTGCTTAAAAACAAAGAGAACAGGAAATGCTCAAAGTGCCTTCTGAAGAGATCTGATTCTCATTTAAACAGTTGAGAGAGAAAGTAAAACTCTCATATCATATCATATGAACAACTGTGCACCTTATTTAATCAACCAAAGGTTTTGTCACAGATTATTAGTTTGAGTTTTTTTATATTATCCCAAAGCCTTTATTATAATGCATTTTATCACTTTAAAAGAGAATTTTCCCACACATTTGCAGTTGTTTTTGTACATGGTCAGCTTCATGTCTGAGGGATTAAGAATGGCATTAGCTTATTTACACATTCAGCCCTGATAGGAAGCAATGCAGTGATTTTGAAAGCGCAATTATGTTCATACAAGAACATCATCACAAAAACAGGAAAAAAGGGAGTTATATAATGGTATATAAAAACAACTATGCAAGTCATTGAAGGTTTTCATTGAAATATTCATAATTTGCTACATTATCTACAAAAGTATAATTTGGCTTTATTTTAAAGTACTTTTATTTTATACATTTTTGTAATCACATTTTGTACTGAGCTTATATTCTGGAATTATTGTGGTGCAGTTGATGTTTTTTCATCCTATTTCAATACCCAGCCAATCACCTTCAGCTGCTTTTTAGCCAATCATATGCAGCCCCTCAAGAGAGTTACCCCCCTCCCCCCCGAACCCCAGCCTACACTTCCCGGTACTCAGGTTGGAGGAAATAGATCAGTACCAGTGTGCTTTGACTGAGCAGGCTCTCCAGCAATGTTCAGAGTCTATTAATAACCCTCAATGCCTAATCAGAAAGGTTGCAGATTATGACTAATGATCTTACAACATAAATCTATGTAAGTACATCTATAATGTCAAAATGAAAGAAATTATTGAGATGTCTTCAGAATTATATAAAACCCTGAAATGGCCTAATTGATAAGTATTCACTCTCACAGTACTCATAGACAACCCAGTCTGGGCCAGGTGTATTCCATATAAGAGAATATAAATGAGGAAATGATGAATGAGGTCAAAATCTACCTGTTAAATTTCAAGCTTGCGGAATATGTGTCTACTTTGTGAGGAACTTTGAGGTGAGGTAAAAAGCTGGAAAGTCAATTCTAAGGAGCACTGTAAAGTCCAGTGTAGCACAAAATATGGCACCACCAAAACAATGCCAAGATCAGGCCATCTTACCAAACTGAGAAACCAGATGAGAAAGAATATGGTCAGAGAAGTGACCAAGAGGCCAGCTATAGCACTAACAGAGCTGCAGTGCTGTACACAGAGCTGCAAAGCTCTTTGGCTGAAATGGGAGAAACTGTCCAGAGATCAGGAATCTCTTCAGCACTTCACAGATCTGGCCTCTTTGGGAGAGAGGTGCGGCAGAAGCCACTTCTGAGAAAAGGCCAACGTTAAGCCACGCCTGGAGTTCACCAGAGGTCACTATAGTCTTGTGAGACTTAAGTTCAGTTCAATTCAATTTTGCACATCCACAGTCAATTATATTTGTAGAGAGCTTTTTACTAAGGGTATTGTCACAAAGCACCTTTTCAGAGATCCAGGCCTGAACCCCCAAGGGCATGCTCAGGGTGACAGTGGCAGGGAAGAACTCCCTGGCTGGTAACAGGACGGAACCTTGAGCAGAGCCCATCTGCCACTGGCTGCCAACGGTTCACTGAAACAGGCTAATTACATAATGCATGCATAATAAACAGGAACATGACAGCACGTAGATGTCAATGACAATATGTAACTGAAGCCAGGTGAGGATGGCTCTGTCCATGACCAAAGAAGGGCTGGAAGGCCAGTGGATGGGTGCACTTTTTGTAATTTGTATTTTCGTCCTAATATTGTAGCTTGTTTTTCCCCCTTGTTTGACTTGGCATAAGTTAGGTCAGAATAATGTCACTGCGTGAACTGAACTGAGTTCTTGGCTATGAATAGCTGTACAAAATGAGTATTGTACCTTATCGAACCTGCGTTTTGTAGTTGTTCCAATGACCATGATGTGCTCTTTTGTATGCCGCTTTGGATAAAAGCGTCTGCTAAATAAATGTAATGTACTATCTGGCAGGGGACAGGCGTCGATCTGGAGCTGATCCAACTGCACGTGGAGAAGAGTGGTCAGTCTTATGGAAAAGAGAAGAATAAGAAATAGTCATTGGGCAGGTCAGAATATTTGTGAGCCAACCAGGAGAGAGAGAGGGGCCTGTGTGCAATATGGGATAACCCCAGCAGAATAAACCTATGGCAGCATAGCTAAAGGAGCAAAGGGACCAACACAGTCATGCAGGCAGCCCTGACACAGTCTTACCACAGAGACTCTATGCATCTGTCCAGTGACATCACTGACAGCTCAGTCTAACAGACTCTATGCATCTGTCCAGTGACATCACTGACAGATCAGTCTAACAGAGACTCTATGCATCTGTCCAGTGACATCATTGACAGCTCAGTCTAACAGAGACTCTATGCATCTGTCCAGTGACATCACTGACAGCTCAGTCTAACAGACTCTATGCATCTGTCCAGTGACATCACTGACAGATCAGTCTGACAGACTCTATGCATCTGTCCAGTGACATCACTGACAGCTCAGTCTAACAGACTCTATGCATCTGTCCAGTGACATCACCGACAGCTCAGTCTAACAGACTCTATGCATCTGTCCAGTGACATCACTGACAGCTCAGTCTGACAGACTCTATGCATCTGTCCAGTGACATCACTGACAGCTCAGTCTAACAGACTCTATGCATCTGTCCAGTGACATCAGTGACAGCTCAGTCTAACAGACTCTATGCATCTGTCCAGTGACATCACTGACAGCTCAGTCTAACAGAGACTCTATGCATCTGTCCAGTGACATCATTGACAGCTCAGTCTAACAGAGACTCTATGCATCTGTCCAGTGACATCACTGACAGCTCAGTCTAACAGAGACTCTATGCATCTGTCCAGTGACATCACTGACAGCTCAGTCTGACAGACTCTATGCATCTGTCCAGTGACATCACTGACAGCTCAGTCTGACAGACTCTATGCATCTGTCCAGTGACATCACTGACAGCTCAGTCTAACAGAGACTCTATGCATCTGTCCAGTGACATCACTGACAGCTCAGTCTAACAGAGACTCTATGCATCTGTCCAGTGACATCACTGACAGCTCAGTCTAACAGACTCTATGCATCTGTCCAGTGACATCACTGACAGCTCAGTCTGACAGACTCTATGCATCTGTCCAGTGACATCACTGACAGCTCAGTCTAACAGACTCTATGCATCTGTCCAGTGACATCACTGACAGCTCAGTCTAACAGACTCTATGGCTTATTTCAGCCACCTGGCTCTCTCAACTATAAGGCTATGGGCTCTATTTTAACGATCTAAGCGCACGGTCTAAAGTGCATGGCGCAAGTGCATTTAGGGCGTGTCCATATCCACTTTTGCTAGTTTAACGACACAGGTGAAAGGAGATCAGTCAGGTACACAGGTGAAAGGAGATCAGTGAGCTACACAGGTGAAAGGAGATCAGTCAGCTACACAGGATGAAATTAGATCAGTCAGGTACACAGGTGAAAGGAGATCAGTCAGCTACAGAGGTGAAAGGAGATCAGTCAGGTACACAGGTGAAAGGAGATAAGTGAGGTACACAGGTGAAAGGAGATCAGTCAGCTACACAGGTGAAAGGAGATCAGTGAGCTACACAGGTGAAAGGAGATCAGTGAGCTACATAGGTGAAAGGAGATCAGTCAGGTACACAGGTGAAAGGAGATAAGTGAGGTACACAGGTGAAAGGAGATCAGTCAGGTACACAGGTGAAAGGAGATCAGTGAGCTACACAGGTGAAAGGAGATCAGTCAGCTACACAGGTGAAAGGAGATCAGTGAGCTACACAGGTGAAAGGAGATCAGTGAGCTACACAGGTGAAAGGAGATCAGTCAGGTACACAGGGGCTAGCGCATAATAGTGTAAACCGATAAACAGACAACATAAAGCCATAAATTAGAGCAATCTGAATTAGTGCAATAGAGCAATCTGAAGTAGTACAACAGAGCAATCTAAATTAACACAACAGAGCAATATGAGTGAGTAAAATCTAATAATCTGAATTAGTACAATAGGGCCATCTGTATTAGTATCCTCTTCCTCAACTGCATCCTCTACTTCACCTGTACTTCTACTTCACCTACATCCTCCTCATCACCTATACCCTTCCTCATCTGCTTCCTCTACCTCAACTGCATCCTCTACTTCACCTGCATCCTCTTCCTCACCTGCATACACTTCTGCACCTGTATCTTCCTCATCATCTGCATCTTCAACCTCACCTGCATCCACTCCCTCACTTGCATCCTTTATCTCACCTGCATCCCCTACCTCACCTCATCCTCCTCATCACCTGCATCCTTTTCCTCACCTACATCCTCTTCCTCACCTCATCCTCCTCATCGCCTGCATACTTTTCCTTACCTGCATCCTTTTCCTCACCTACATCCTCTTCCTCACCTGTATACTCTTCTGCACCTGTATCTTCCTCATCATCTGCATCCCTTACCTCACCTGCATCCACTCTCTCACTTGCATCCTTTATCTCACCTGCATCCCCTACCTCACCTCATCCTCTTCATCACCTGCATCCTTTTCCTCACCTACATCCTCTTCCTCACCTGCATAATTTTCCTCAACTATATCCCCTACCTCACCTGCATCCTCCTCATCACCTGAATCCTTTTCCTCACCTGCATCCTCTTCCTCACCTGCATCCTCGTCCTCACCTACTACCTCTTCCTCGCCTGCATCCTCTACCTCACCTGCATCCTCTTTCTCACCTACATCCTCTATTTTACCCACATCCTCTACCTCACCTACATCATCGTCCTCACCTGCATCCTCTACCTCACCTAAATCCCCTACCTCACCTGCATCCTCCTCATCACCTGCATCCTCTTCCTCACCTCTGTCTGTCTGTCAGTCCGGATTAATGTTATAGGCATAGATTGTGTAAAGATAAGTTCCCTGTCCATATAATTTGTTGGTATGTTACGTTAAGATTACACTTATTGATTATTAACTGGGCCTTCTGTGCCTTCATGTAGATACCACATGCTTGCATTCTGCCGATGAACACTGATGTTCTCCACTTCTACAAATCGCTCTAGATAAGAGTGCCTGCTGAGGGACTGTTATGTAATGTGTATAAATGTGGAGACATTGAGGGTACACACTGTAAGGCAGAAGTAGATGAGCTATGATGTAATGTGTATAAATGTGGAGACATTGAGGGTACGCACTGTAAGGCAGAAGTAGATGAGCTATGATATAATGTGTATAAATGTGAAGACATTGAGGGTACGCACTGTAAGGCAGAAGTAGATGAGCTATGATGTAATGTGCATAAATTTGGAGACTTCGAGGGTACGCACTGTAAGGCAGAAGTAGATGAGCTATGATGTAATGTGTATAAATGTGGAGACATTGAGGGTACGCACTGTAAGGCAGAAGTAGATGAGCTATGATGTAATGTGTATAAATGTGGAGACATTGAGGGTACGCACTGTAAGGCAGAAGTAGATGAGCTATGATGTAATGTGCATAAATTTGGAGACTTCGAGGGTACGCACTGTAAGGCAGAAGTAGATGAGCTATGATGTAATGTGTATAAATGTGGAGACATTGAGGGTACGCACTGTAAGGCAGAAGTAGATGAGCTATGATGTAATGTGCATAAATGTGGAGACTTCGAGGGTATGCACTGTAAGGCAGAAGTAGATGAGCTATGATGTAAAGTGCATAAATGTGGAGACTTCGAGGGTATGCACTGTAAGGCAGAAGTAGATGAGCTGTGATGTAATGTGTATAAATGTGGAGACATTTCAACATAGACGTGCCTACTGTATGTTGTTATATTCAGCTGTCAACATTCAATATTTATGTCCATAGTCCTCCTCTTCTTTCCTTTTTTTTGAAAATGTGTGTAATGTGAGGCTGTTTGCCAGTGGGATTTCAATAGTTGCAGTTTGAACCATTGAGCAGCAACAAATTAGACGTTTATAAACTAAACCAGTGAAAATAAAACTCTATCGTAATGGGACTTGGGCTTCTGCTTTTGCAGGCAGTTCATTTACAATGTTACAATGTGTTATAATGTCTTGCAGCTACTGGCTTTGGGAAGACTACCAATAGTTTATCTTCACACAGATAAATATGGAATTAACCATAAAATGTTAATAAATTCAAATGGCCAATGTGTGACAGAAGTGCAGTTTGTTTGCCTGATTTGTAATGTATTCATACGAGCTGATATTCGTTCTCAGGAATCAGCATTTGGCTCTTTGCAGGTTCATGGACTCACATACCGAATGGAATGAGCAGTGTGCCTTCTTCATCATGCCCTGTTCTGCACCAAAACTTCTGAGTGCATATCCAGAACCCAACTATTTAAAGCCTTTTCCTGATTGACAAACCCACACAGGATACCAATGTAAACAGTCTGTTTTTCATATTAATTGTAAAAAAAGATAAGTGATAAACAACATAAGCTGAAGGAAAAAGTTCATTCTAGGATTGTATGTATGATTTGCAGTTGAGCAGAAATGAACACTAAGTTTGTTTTTGTGGAATATGCGGGATCTGAAATCTCCAAATGTGATTTTGATTTAATTTCCACACTCGGCAGCCAGGGTTTTAATGAAGTGAAGGGAGTAATTTCAACATTTCTGTAAACAACACACGATACAAAACAGAATCCAGACCAGTAATGAGTAAATATCCATAAGCAGGGAATGGACTAAGGAAACAAACAACAGTAGTTGGAATATATGTGTCCAGAAGGATACAAACAAAATGTCTGTATTTGCAAGTTTATGTTTGTTCACAACCAATGAACATTTGTATCGTATATAAGGTGTGCGTGGATGTGTGTATGTGTGCATATCTGTGTTTGCATGCACCAATAAGGTGTGTGTGGATGTGTATGTGAACATATCTCTGTGTTTGAATGCACCAATAAGGTGTGTGTGGATGTGTGTATGTGTATGTGTGCACATCTCTGTGTTTGAATGCACCAATAAGGTGTGCGTGGATGTGTGTATGTGTGCATATCTGTGTTTGCATGCACCAATAAGGTGTGTGTGGATGTGTATGTGAACATATCTCTGTGTTTGAATGCACCGATAAGGTGTGTGTGGATGTGTATATGTGTATGTGTGCATATCTCTGTGTTTGAATGCACCAATAAGGAGATTGTTTCTGTGTGGTCACATGTTTGTGTGCATGCGCGCAAGTTCTGTGTCTTTGCATGCACATGCTGTCCTTCTAGGTCTGTTCTACCAAAACATATTGCGTAACTATGTATTCTGTGGTATAAAACATTCCAAATGAGACCAAATGGAAGAGCCAATTAAAATAAAAGCCCAAAGGAATTTACTATGGCCGCTCTCCTGGAACGCGGTAAATTCCCACAACTTTATTGCAACCTGCAAAACAAAATGCAAACACCCTGCACATGCACATTAGTGCATTTTTGTTGATCTTTTTTTCCAGCCACTAAGAAAATGGCAAGCATTACCCACAGAGCTCTGCCAGGCTTGGGCTCTCAGTAAAAATGTACTTTAACGGAAACATCAGGACAAACCTCGGTTTAACATGCCAGGAAAAACATTTGGTTCTGTGCACACTGCTGACTGACAATCTGCCTCAAATTTCCCATACAGCATCTGCCCTCAATATCCTGCATATTTCTAACCATCTAGAATTTTCTGTACATGTTTACACTCAAGCATGTGGTCAGCTTCTACTCTCATGGCTGTCGCATTATTGTAATGTTGTTATTCCATATGTAAATGTCAGCAGTGCACATATTATGAGACATCATGCAGCCAGAGTCACACTGGGCCCATGGCCAGGCTGGGAGAAAGAATGACTCATGGGACGGTTTTTATTTTTAAAAATAATCAGAACAGCAAAAACTGTTGCGTGTAGAGCCTCTCTGTTGAAAGGTTTGCAATCACGGGTCCACAGAAGCACGAGTCAAATTTCTGTCAAAGCACGTGGAAGGCGGTCTGGAATACAGGGCCGGGTTCCTTCCAGACAGACAGCGAATGCCAGGACGTTTCAGAGCCGCATGATAAGAGCCGCTATTAGGCTGCATTCACACCAGGTCAGGCAATGCGGCACCTTGCCGCAGGGTTGTGCGGCAATGTGGGCGTGTCAGTACGTGGCCCATTTGTGTAAACGTCATGTTGTTAACTTTAACCCCCCCCTCCATTTCCTGTCCGCTAACTCAAAAAAAAATGGACACAAACGCAAATCGAAGGAAGCTTCTTGCTATCGTTATTTTGCAGCATAGACTGCCAACCAGACGCAGACGTCGAAGCTGGGTACACAAAATAAACCAAGCGAGGACTGGGAGAGTATCATCGGTCCATGAACTCCATAGTGCTAGGTACAATAAACTAACATGCAAGAACTGCTAAATAGCAAATCTTTTATACAGCTTAATTCCGACATTCGGAATTGATATTTAGCTAGTAGCTTAATTATTGTTTCGGTACTCGTCCCATTACCCGGTACTGTCAAATCACAATGACAATAATAAAATTAAATCTTAGGAAATGAATCGCGTCAGTAATTCATCTGACAGTTGCTCGGTAAACAGTGGAATGCTACATGGTAATTTAAACAACTTACGTGATTGGCCACTGCAGCGTGACGTCAGGTTGCGTTCTGGCAAAAGTTGATTCTGGTTCTACTTTGCCGTTTTTTTCGGCACATGCGGTCCCCACTGCCGCAACCTAAACGCACTACCCCCATTCAAATGAATGGGAAGACTGCCGTTTTTGCCGCATTGCCTGATCTGCTGTGAATCCAGCCTTAGTCCAACACAATCCCTAACTGCAGCAGACATGCAAAGGGGTTGAGATTTCGAGGTAACCCTGAAGGGAATGCTGATCTACTGTATAATAGCTCCAAATATGATAATGACGACGAGGGTAAAGGTACCTAGGGTGGCAGCTCTTTAAATGCACTGGAAAGTACTCATTATTATAATTCCTAATATGTTTTCTGTTGTTTTTCACAGGGAAAACAACAGAAAGTTGAACAAGGAGGATATATGTATATTAGATTTCATAGCCGCGAGTTTTATTATTCTTTATTGTGGAGAAGTCTTGTTAAAAGTGTCACAATTGCTTTTTTTCACCTAACGCTGGATCACATGAAGGCTTTCTCTCTCGGGTGATTGGTCGGTTGTCTCAGCCGCTCCCAGCATGCCTTAGAGGACAGCTGCAGCGACTAATTAAAAAGCCAGAGGGTGTGAGTCAGGACAGAAGTGAGTGATGTGGGTAACCTTGGGAAAGGAACTGCGGATCCACTTATCTCTGTCAAACGCAGCGCAACAGCGTTTCATAACACGGTGGAAAAAAACGAGAACCGTTTTGAACACTACTAGGTGTCAATCATAAATGACCTCCAAACGTCTTCCTTAAGTCAGTCACAGACACGGTCGTGAAAACAATTGGGGGGGGATTTAGGCTAAACTTATTTGAGTAGAAAAGAATGAACATGATGACTCTGATGCATTCAATCACACATCTTCTCAAATATCATTGGTGCAGAAACCCACCACTCTGATGATATTTACAGCCTCATCTGATTATTACCTGTATCTCTCAAATTCTGTCAAACTTACAACTAAAATGGGGTGGAAGAGGCGGGGTGTGCAAATGGTGGCAGAGTGTTACATCACCTCTGTGTGGTCGCCCATTGTTGTAATTGGGCGACCACACAAAAAAAAAAAAAAATTGTAATTTTAATACATAGATGCCTCAAACTTTTCTTGTTATAGCAACGTGTTGCTATATTTCAATATTTTATGACATCCCTATTAATCACTCATGTACAATGCCCAACCAATTTTTAGCCCGCCTTTTGCCTGAAACATCCTTGCTTAGTTTAGCAGCATGCAGGCTAGCAGGCCACCAAACTCTTGCATGCTAGGCAGCTCTTGCTTGATTGCTTGTGTCTGACATGCACTTCCTGTTTGTGGTGGAGAGAGAAAGAGTGGAAGGAGTAAGAATTTAGAATAAGTAAGAATTGTTGAAAATATCTTGAAATTTACAACATCCTAAGGGATATCCAGCATGGTTTTGCAAGGGAAGGTCATGCCCAACAAACCTTTTGGTATTCTTTGAAGAAGCTACCAAGTGTTTTTACTATAGCAAGGCTTATGGTATTATATACTTATATTTCCAAAAAGCATTTGATAAGTTACCCCATGACCTGTTAGCAAGATAAAGACATTTGGAATTACAGGAGGTATTTCAGAGTGGGTTTGGAACTGGCTACAGGGAAGAACACAAAGAGTAGTAGGAGGGATTTTATCTGAGAAGGGTATTGTGGGAAGTGGAGTCCCACAAGGATTGGTGCTTGGACCACTGCTCTTCCTCATTTATATCAATGACCTTGACAGGGACATTGAAAGTACATGAGTTAAATTTGTAGATGATACAAACTGGGAGGCCCAGCTAATATTTTGGAATCTACCAAAGTAATCCAAGAAGATTGCAACAGAATCCAGAAATGGGCAGAAACCTGGCAAATAAAATTTTATATTGCCAAATGTAAAATGGGAAATAAAAACACAAGGCAGGATTAATTAATGGAAGGAACAAAATTGGCATGTGCTCAATTTGAAAAAAACTTATCTTATACAATACATTTGCTAGGCCATGCTTAGAGTATTGTGTGCAGTTCTGAGGACCATACTATAAGAAACATATAGAGACTCTGGAAAAGGTCCAAAGAAGGGCAACCAAACTGATTCCTGGAATGAAAGGTAAACACTATGAGGAGAGATGATCAATCTGCTCAAATTTAGTGAAAGGAGACTTTGGGGTAAATTAGCAAAAAGTAAATTCCGCACAGACATTAGGAAGCATTTTTTTCAGACAGAGAATAGTCAATGTGTGGAATAGCCTGCAGGGTCAGGTAGAAACTCTGGGGGTTTTCAAGACCAGGGTTGATATGGTATTAAATGCAATCTAGTCTGCAGGTAATCAGGGCACTAGGTGCAATTCAGTTAGGAAAATGGCAAGCTTTACAGGGCTGAATGGCCCTCATCGTTATGTTATGCTGTGCATGTCCTCAGGCTAGCATGCATGTCCTGTTGCATGCATGCAGCTAGCCAGGTGCATGGCTTCACCCTGCTGTCAGCTGTGCAGCTGCGCAGTCATTAATGCAGAGGACTGCTCATCTTGCACAGCTGGACCATGTGACAGGATGGGGAATCCTCATCCAAATAAATCTGCCCAAATAGACTATGGCAAACATGAAATTAGAATGTAAGTAGGGTATAACTTTTAAAAGAGAGGCTCCTCCAATAGGCACAGTAAAGCATCGCTCTCCATGCAAAAGGCTTGCCCTCCCTGCAAACTGACAGAGAACTTTCAGAAAAAACACACCCCTCCTTCCCTTTCCACAGTTGGCAGCAGGTCACATGTCACTACAGAAACTGCAGTTATGCCCAAATACATGGTGGCCAACTACAGTTCATTTCGAACAGAATTTATTGGAGTCAACAATACATAAAGTCTGCAGGCTGAAATATACAAAAAAAAAAAATTACCCAGATGCATATAAATACATAAAAAGAATAGGAAAAACATTGCAGGTCATATGCATGCTTCCTCCTCTACTTTACATGACTTGAACACAGTTTACCATAGTGCCTTACACTTCATTTCATTTGCTAAATCATTAACCCATCATTGTCTGCTTTATAATGGTCTGGGTTGACTTCATTACATCTGCGTAGATAGATCCACTTATAAAACAATAATTGGTCTATTTCCTTCCTACCTCAGCTGTCTACTAATTAGAAATACACAGTTATCACCTCCGCTCCAATGATGTAATACTATTTAAACTCCCTCGTGCTTCTACTGAATTTGGAAAGCTGGGTTTCAGATATTTTGCAACTTACAGTTTGAACAATCTTCAAAGAATTCTTAAACTTTACAAATAACTTTCAATTCCTGACTTCAAACATGTAATTCATGACTCTGCCCAGAGAAAAAATCTTTTGCTCAGGATAGTCTTTTCTTTAACTCTTGAGAAAGTAGTAAGATCTCAAATGTATGTCTTTTTGAGATCACTTCAATCTGAATTGTTGCTCCTAAAACCCCCTTAGGAGAAAAGATGAGATAATGAAAGGATGAATTTGAGACTTCAGTAAGACGAATGGATATTGAATTGAGATGCGGTTGTTTCTCATGAGGTCACTATGAGAAAAATGAGACATATTTGAGAAGAATCATGAGATCCTAGGAATCATAGCTGAGTTTTCTTTGAGCTCTTTCTCTGATATCATGGTCCTATGTTCAGGAAACCTAAATTAGACTTATTTAAGATCATTTAGAGATCTCTTGTTTTGATCAGAGTCAGACATAAATGAAATTATATGTGATTGTTTCTCCTGAGTTGAATTTGAGAAGTAGGAGAAAAAGCCTTTGGTCTCACCTTAGTATTAAAAATAGCTCATTTGTGTCTAGGAGAAATGAAAGAAACAACTATGAGATCTCTTCTTGGATTTTGCTTTCCTGTGGGTGTGACTGAAATATGCTCCTGTTTTTAACCTCTGCACTACTTGTAATTACTGTTACACTGCTATCTCTTTCTCCATTTGATGTTTGTAACTTGTGTAACTTCATGCCAGGTCCCCCATTGCACAAGAGATTTCAATCTCAATGGGGTTTTTTTCCTGGTTAAATAAAAGTTAAATAAAATAAAAAATCTTCAAGTAAACGGACCCACGCTCCTTGCTGGGAGTTCTAGTAGCCAAAGACCTGCAATGGTAAAAACTGGCTCAGCTATAGCCATCAATATTGTGCCAGGTTTTTACACATTGATTAGGCTAGAGGAAGTGAAACATTACAGTAGTGAAATATTTTGACCTTTGTGTGTTATTTGATATGTCTACATAGCAAAAAATGTTGATGTTGTGTGGTAGGGTAGAGGTGTGCCCAGGTGTTACGCAATGATTTCATGACCACATCAAGGATTATGCAACATAGTCAATATGGAATGAAAGTAATTCCTGAAAGCACTTCCTCTTGGATTTCTGCCTGGTAGGTGAGCCTCTAGATAGACTAGAAACAGTGCAGGTTAGTCTACTGGTACTACCAGCACTGTATTTACTAAAACCTAATGTAGAATTAATGGTTTCTGGATGTGGAAAAGGTCTGATTTAAACTGACTATGCCATCCGGTAACACCAAATATATATTTAATAACAGCCTAATCAGCTTTAAAACGAGCACAGCTAACACGGACATTAGGTCTGTTGCTTCAGGCCAGCACTTAAACTTCCATTACATTATATTAATTTAGCCGATGCTGCTATGCACCTTACAGTGTATGAGAACATAAGAGTATGTGAGTGTGTGAGTAACCTTGCCTGGACTGACTCATAACACACCCATACCAGTAAGTGCTACATCAATAAAGATAAAAATGTAAGTTTAAACTTAGGCCAAGCTAGAGCCATAATACAAATTATAGTTTTCCATAGCTAATATCCCAACATCCCTAAAATAGAGGCATGTGAATAGAATATGTGACGTGTGTGGGAAGCTTATGAAAGAGGTATGTGTTTCTGCGAAAGCTACTGAGGCCTGCTCATTTTAGCTGTGAATGACATACAGAGTGTACGGCCAGGACAGAGCAAAACAGCTTCACAAGTGCATGAATGAAACATTAACTTGACTTGCCTGCTGATTTTAATGTGATCACAAAACTAGGAAACTAGGAATTCTATGTAACTCTATGCACATGAGATATGATCAAAGTTCCGTTTTCGGGTTTCTGTGTAATTGTTGCATTTTTATGTTGCATAGCAGTGATAAGTATTGTATAATTGTACTGTATTTTATGCTTCTGTAAGTTGAACTTTTTGATGTTGTTGTTTATTGCTAAACTCTGTATACAACATTTATGCTGTGACTGTACTAACACTGGTTCCATAAACCAGCTTAATTCCTGCTTAATTGTTCTTGCAACTATAAAACTGTGGTTCACCACAATTTATGGAGTTGCCGAGAAGCCCAGAAGCAGAACTGTCATTATCTGCACAAAACATGTTGTGAGAAAAGTTTTTTTCCCTTGCGTTTGGACTTCATAGTTTAAGCTAGTAAACTTCATAGTTTCACATAGTAACATTTGAAGACTGTGGCCTAATGGAAAAGGTGTCTGACTTTGGATCCAAACCTCAGCTCACCATACAGCTTCCAAAACCCATACTGGGCAGATTGCAGAATGTCTTCTTCAAGCTGGAGACTAGCACGGGATTTTCTCAAGACTTTCTGTATTTCTCAGAAATGGATCAAGATCAAAACCAAATGGGCTAAGTCCAGATTACAGTGTGCTCTTTGACTTTTGCCGTGCCTACGGCAAAAGTCAAAGGCCATGAAGAAGATGAGGTGGTAATAGAGGAAAGGAGGATGCATTTTTTGAGTATTGGGATGCACCTGGGGAGTGGAGGAAAGGGGGTGAGGAGTGAAAACTATTGGGATGCACCCAATGAACTTCAGGACTAGTAGGAGGATTTCTGGGGATCAGCTGATATGGAACTCCACTTGCATGCCACAGTCAAGACCTTTCTAAAGTTTGTATGCAGCAAATCCCAAGTTATCATGGTACTTTGGAAATCTGCAGTAATATGCAGCTGCATACTATAAACTGAAGGCACACTGCAATCGAGCCACTAATATCAGAGTGACAATAACAATGATAAACAAAGCCCAGAGTTTTCACAGATAGTAAGAAAGAATAGAACCATTCTTTAACTCACAGATTTTAGAAGTTGTTTTACCTGTTACACCTGGATTTGTATATATCTGAAGCTATAGAATTGTTAACTTGTGAAGAGTTCCATTACTGCAATATGATGAAATGTACTCTTAATTCTTTAATTTATTGCCCCCACTACTTTTGAGGGATAGTTAATGCTTGCAAAGTGTGCACTCAGAGGTTAAATGTGGAATTGAGGTTTGTTGCATGGGGATAATAGAATTACAGTACATCCTTGTAATCATATTCCTACTGACTCTTAATAGGGCTAAAGCACTCCGTGAGCTCTTTCACAATGAGAGATCATTCTGTGATTGTTTAAAACCTAGAGTGAAATTTACTTTTTCCCCAAAGGGATTTATTTGACAGGATGCGACAATGAATCTAGGTCAGAAGCCTACTGCGTGATTGCATTAGACCAGGAATTCAAATCCTGGAACAACTGCAGTCATTAATATGCGAATGCCTGACGTACCTCCCTGATCAGTTGTTTGGCGACTGCTTTCAGTGACCTGAAGGTGTCCTGACTGCAAGGTGAGAGTACAAAGAAACGAGACTGGTTTAATGCATGCGAAGGGCAAAATCAGCTGGGAAGTTGGTATTGATTATTATGCACACACTTGGTTAACCCTGAGACTGCAAGTGACCTGAACACATTTATGTTTAGCCAACCAGACAGTGAATTCATCATATGTGAGGAACGCTATTATTATAGTACTTATGATATTTTATATATCATATAGGTTCGGTGCAATAATACAATCTTTAATTGTAGCAATCAGTAATTAAAGCAAGAGTGAATCACACCTCAGGCTAGCTGAGACACAATCGCAACAACAAAGAAATGGTGAGAATAAAAACTGAACATCCTCAGTCTGTGTTGGCCCAACTACTTCTCTCCTTATGTTGAAAGATATATTAAATCTATTTGAGTCAGTTCTCTCATAGGCTTGAGCTGAGTTCTGTTTGGCTCATGGATGGGTCCTCACACTGCTTTAAAAAGGAGTTGCTGTAGATTCCATTTCCCCTTAAATTCACATTACGCTAAATCATGTTCACCCCAAAGGCTTTACAATTATGAAGGGAAATACTGCCCCATCTTGAGTAGCAGTGAAGAGCATCACTCCTCAAACCAAAATATTGTCATTCAAGGGCTTGGAACCTTTGAACAGTTCACATGGAAGGAATATAATGTGCAGCTTGTTCAGTGTACTTTTACTACCATGTGTCATTACCCATATTTATGGTGCAGTTTATGGGCTGGCTTTACCCGTGCTGACACAGGCCGGGAAATGGCTTAGAGCCGGCGTTAGCATACACCGTTCTCTCCAGGCTCTTTTACACACGTTTTAACGGGCAGGGGAAAAGCTCCACAGGAAGAAAAGTGTTTTGCAGACCAAGCAGAGTGGACTCGCCCATTATTGTTTTGTCACCATCACAAATGACATCCTCTGTCCCTCAAAGCTGCTCTCATTTGAATTGTCGGCGGCCCCAGATGTTGTTTTTCCTGAACACGAGCCGTAGTTGCTCGAGGAAGGCTCATTGTCTTCCCCGTCGATTCCTGGCCGCAGCAGCTAGATTGTTTTCCACTTTCCCCGTTGCTGCTTTTGTGAATTTATGAACTTTTGGGATGCTGCCAAAAGCAAAGCCTTGGAACACTTGCCAATAAAAGTTGAGCGTACACAATGAAAAGAGAAATACATTCAAGCGATGTGGCCATCCACCCATTTCACATTCCTTTTGTTCGCCTCTGTTCTGACGCGATACCGTAATTAGAAAGGAGAAAGCCCCTGGTTACCGCCGCTGTGAAGTAACGATGCTCAGTGTGATCTGCAGTGATCCCTTACCTCCCCTGCCATGGCAATGCCTTTGTGCTTCGAGGGGCAGTCCAGGGGAAGGCATTACACTCACTGCACGTCACACCAGCGCTCAGGGACTCACGTGCTGCTACTGCATTTACATGGCTCTGTGTCGACATGAACCAGACCCAACCTCATCTTAGTCCAATTCACCCTGGATTTCATTTCAAATCTTATCACCTTCACATTTTTTTTAAACATAGACATATACAAATGTTGACTGAATGCTGGAGCAGTCTAATGTTATCTGTGTGGAATTTGTTATTGAATGCAAAAGCTAACAGAACATTCCAGGACAAGCACTGCAAAAGGAATTCAAAAACATATGTATTATTCTGAGGGGACTAGCCCCAACTGATGATAGTTTTCTAACCATTGCAAAAAGCCTTTATTACTGGGTTACAAAGAAAGATGTTGCCTAGCAATAGCAGGTTCACAGCAAGCAAGAAATATAAATAGGTTCTGAGTTGATTTTATCGTGACAGAATGCATCTATTAGTTAAAATATGGTGGATATATAAAAGAGAATTTAATTTAAATAAATTGTGGGTGAAATAAGCGTGGGGGAATTAAGAGTGAATTAAGAGAATAGTAATATTGGGATGGCAGGTATGCCATCCCGCCAAGTTACGCCTTGGCGGGGGCATGCCCCATTGGGATGGCAGGTATGCCATCCCGCCAAGTTACGCCTTGGCGGGGGCATGCCCCATACATATACATCACCGAGAGTTTGGCACTTTTCAGGGTTCCCCACAGAAATAACCACAACAGCCACAGACACTCAGGCCTTAAAAACATTAAATTCTGTACATTCCGACCCCATTTCAACAGACAGATTTCATAAACAACTTCACATGTCCACACAATAAAGCCCCAAACTAAGGGGATTTTGCGTTTTCTCCTTCTTCTTCTTCTTCTCTTTCTTCTTCTTCTTCTTCTTCTTCTCATTCTTATTTTTCCTGCCGCCTATCCCACTAACAACATGTCTCCCCATTGGACATTTTACCGACATCAGCCAAATCCTCACCCTCACGACCCAATCAAAAACTCGCATACACATGCAAAATACCCATACCTTCTTACTCTGAAACATTTCTAGTTTAAACAGCTAATCTGCCTGTGGCCTAGTGGGTAAGGTTACAGTCTTGGGAACATGGGGTCTTAGGTTCAAGCCCAACTAGGGACATGTTTCTTTAACCTGCTATTACCCTCACTAATAATTGTCTACTACTTCTCAATTATTGCTTTTGCACCATATCTACCCGCCGTTCACCGAACGTATACCATCTGCACGTTCAGTTATTAACCGGCTACAATATTGCAAAGCCGTATGGATTCAACGGGAGCTCTTCTGTGCTTACTGGCCTGTGTTCTTTAAAACCACGGACAGGTTTGCTAATGATATTTCACGCATTGCATAGCTATGTCATGGTGCTGCACTAACAAAGTCACAGACTGGTAAACCTCCGGTTGAAGGATTGAATACCGCCTCGCCCTCAGGCAGATAATTCCCTCTTTTACACTAACGTTTCCTTACGCTTTTATATTTTCTTTACCAAGACTCACTCACGGCAACCCATATGCATTTCATGACGGCAAATGTATTCCTTTTATTAAAAAGTTACACCAGTTCACCACTGTGCCATTTCTACTAACTATATTTCTTCACTTGGCTACCGTACGAAACCTTCTTCTCAGCAAACTGAAAAAAATAAAATATATTTTGTTTGAGAGGAAAATAAATATGAAAATTAAAACTATTCAGTCTCACCTCTGTTACCAGTCTCACCGTTCATGTTACCTCGCCCTGTTCTCTATCTAGCCACATACAAACAATTAGCCTACTACGTATGTATGTTCTGTAACTCCCCATTAAAACATTACATTTAAAATCATGACTCACTCAAGTATAAGTATAATTATTGGTACTGAACATGAGAAAAGATCATCAGTGCAATAGATTTCACACGTTACTTAACCCTTCACTTTAACAGTTGATACTTTACACCGACTATTATATATATCATTCCAGAAGGAAACTAAGCTCGCTCATGGTCACTTTACTTACTCCGCACTATAGTCTGTGATCATGTCAACCTTCACCTACATGCCCATTCTGCTAAAAACATATTGTTTCAACTACGCAATTTCATAATTTCATCCTAATTTCTCTCACACTGTTGTTATTTTCTCATATGCAAAGCCTGCTGGGACATATGCGTCTGCTCCTATTCTCCACAATCAAGTTTTCCGGTTCTAGCTTAGCGAAACAGCGAACAGGATTCCCACCTGCAGATAAGCCTATCAAAATGCCTTACAAACCTTACAAACACTAAAAGTGCATCTCCACGAAATAACACACAAGTGACTTGAAAGAATTAAGAAATATTGGGTAGCATTGCTTTGAAATACATCTTATGTAATTTCGGTGAGGCAAGATAGCCTATATTGTTTGTAGTACCATAACTTGGCATCATTTTGATATCAATACTTTTGAGTAACTTGGCTTTTTTGTACGTTGAAAACGTGTTTTTTATGAGATGCAACTATACACATGACCTCATCAGTCATCACCACAATAGCCTTTCATTCAAGCTTCATACTGTAGCTACCAGTTAGCCATTGAACTAAGGGTGAATTCACACCATGTGAGAGTTTGCTGTGTGTGGGAAAGATGTTGTTGTGCTGACTGGAGCTAGTAACTTCATTGATTAAAAGGTGTGCATTCTAATAAAGAGGCATCGTGACCTAGTAGTATCTAGGCGGGAGAAAATAAATATAGTTATGCTGCATTTGTTATGCTGCATTGTGAGCAGCTACGTTTTTCCAGGAGCCGTGTATGAGTGTATGAGCCGAATAGGGCGGACTAGAATGTGAATACTATATTTGTTCAGTGAGTGTTTTATTAAGGGTGAAGTATACAAAAATGACTAGAACGACTTGAAAACTTGATTCATCTTGATGTACTGACTTGAATTTACTGATTAATTTTAATGAATCGAACTTCCCAACAATAATCACATCACAGCGTAAAGAGACAATGTTAGCCAGCCTGGTAACGTTAAGCTGTTTTAACTAATGTTATTATGCTTTCATAATGATGTTAAATCATTTAAGTTAAGCTCAGTTAAAAGCAGCTAAGTTAACATTAGTTAAAAGCAGCTTAGTTAACGTTAGTTAAAAGCAGCTTAGTTAAAAGCAGTTATCCTCTTTTCAGACTAGCACTCCAGGAGGACACAGATGGTACAGCACTGTCCTTCAGTTTCTTTTTCCCGGTCGTCCTCATCAGTTTGGAACGGATCGGCCCTGGCCACAATCATCAGGTGTGAAATGGCAACTACATACATACTCGAACGTGAGAGTATTTTCCTACCGGAAAATTCCTGTATTTTTTGTATTGCTGCCAGCCATTACTTTGGCGATGTTCTTTGTGGACACACAATGATATTCAACGTCTTCCCAAGCTTTCTGCAGCCTGGCATAGCGCACCACATCTTTCCTTCTGCACTTCTCAATGGCATAAAACTTCTACTGTCATATGGCACTCGCCAGGCTGAATTGCACACTTCCTAGACAGCGCAGTTGATATGGCTATAATAATTTGAATATGTATGCCCGCACCACCCCTCTCCACCCCAGGGACCGCCCAACAAATTAAGTTGTAAAGCAGTGTATTATGGGTGTTGAAGTAACAGCAGAAGGCTGCAGAATATTGCTTTCAGAGATTTGGAATTGCTTTACCTAGAAAACAGCTGATGAAAATATTGTTTTTTTAAATTGGTGGGGGGGAGGGGGGGAAATATTCATGATGGGCTTATAGAATAATGGGAGAAAATGTATTTTTGGAGTGCAGTTCATAAGAGTTGTGTATAAATTGATCCAAAAAATGCACAAACAAGCTGAGACTGGTTGGCTATGGAGTTTCTCTAGTACATCCATCTTATCAAGTGCATGTCTGAAATTAAACTTAGTTCAAGTAATTTGTTTATTATAAATTGTGGTTTTCAACAAAAATTGACAGCAAAGAAACAAAGAAGCACTGAAAAAAAAAATATATATATATATATAAATATATTTTGTTTGAGAGGAAAATAAATATGAAAATTAAAACTATTCAGTCTCACCTCTGTTTTGATACTACGAGTAATGGTTCATAGAGAGGATCGTAACGGAACCTCTGGTAATGTGCTTGCTTGTCAACCATGATGAAGTTAGCTGTGGCACTAACTAACTGTTGTTTTTAAGGGAATAAAATGGGATGACCTCATTGGAAATGAAACCAAACCCTCTTCTCACCCACAGTTAATTTATTCCTATTGAACCAGCCTCTTTCACAACTGTGCTGTAGTTGCTGTAAAGCCTGGTGTCATGAAGTACTGAAATTGTGTTGGACATGCCCTAATTCACCAGAGCCTCCAGGTAGAGCTAGCGATTGACATTTGCGCCTTGTCTGTTAACATTGGGCCCTCAATGTGTTCATGGCAAAACGTTCCATCTTAAAAATACCACTGTGCAAAGCTATTTAGTTAACCTTACTTAAATTATTTATAGGAAATCAATTGTGACGAAATTTGTTGAGTTTGAGATTGCGGAACTTATTACGTTTTAAAGTGTACAGGAAACTAAGCAGGAATCATGTAAGGATATGGTAATGTGCACTGAAATCATAATGTCTTTGGTCTATAAATAAACATTATGGGCACAGAGTAAATTGTATGGGAAAATGAATTGAAAAGCAGTACTGAACACATAATATAATGTGGTCCTGGAATATACTCTAGAACAAATGTGTAGGCAGTGACCCTCAACATGCTTCATCATTTGATTTAGTGTTGCATTGATGACATTGTGCAAGTTCCTTTAAAATAGCATCAGGGTTTTCTAAGTATTAGTTTTGTGTTATATAACCTACAAAATGAGCATAATGTACCCATGACATTTAATATTGTACATTTTTGTCCGAATTGCTGAGAAACCACTGCAATAGTGCTTAGAGGTACTTTTGGTCGGCTTAAAGAAAAGGCTTCAGGTAAAACTATATGTGACAAGAGGAATTTTTCCATAAGCACAGCCCTGTCAACACCACCCCTCTCACGCCAGCATGTTTCTTTGAAGGCGGCGATTTGTCTATCTGTACCTGGAATCTCTCTTTTCATGTCAGCTTCCCCAGGGCTGGTTGATGACGTCACCACCCTGCCACTGGATGACCCGCGGGTGTCATGAGGCCCCTTTCTCGGGGGGATGCGGTGAAGACCTGCTGATTGATTGTTTTTCCTGAGTGTTTCCTGCCACGCCTTCTTCTCACTCTACCGTTACTGGCTAGCGCACATGACGCAGGCTGCCCAACCGCCCAGCTCCACCCGTCCCCTCCCCAGGTTCTGACCCAATCACCTGCCCTTCACTGTCCCACGCCCCTGTTTCCTGCCATCCCCACTCCACCCCAAATTGCCTTCCTAATCCCTGGCCAGGGCAGTACTGCTTCCTCTCATTTATGACATGTTTGCATCGCTGAACATGTTTGCATCGCTGAACCTGTTTGTATCGCTGAACACGTTTGTAGCACTGCACATGTTTGTATCACTTAACATGTTTGTAGCACTGAACACATTTGTAGCACTGCACATGTTTGTATCACTGGACATGTCTGCATTTGTACTTTAATTAGATCCACTGTTCTTCCTCTATCATGCTCACTCTTTCTGTGTTGCATACAGTCTCTAGTTTGAACCTTGAACCCTACTATGTTTAGGATTAAACATATGAGTGACACTGCTTTTTTCTGGTTATTTATTCTATAATTTTGGAATGATTTTACAGATGCAGATTCAATCAAACAAACTTTAATACTGGAAAAGAATGAAAATCCAAGAAAATAGTGAGAAATGTTGCCTGAAATGACTTTGTCCAGGATGGAGCTGTTTTCTTTAAGGACTTTAAGTGCACTTGTCAATTGCAAAAACATTTGCCTCCTTTTCTCAAACCTTACGGTCCCCATTTTTAAAATAGTGTAATAAAATACAACATACATAATCAAAGAAAATTTTTTTTTTTTAATTATTGAATCTAGGAATATAATCATACATGATGTATCATATAATAAACCTTTTGCTTCACAGAATACAAGGTTCCTGTCTCTTTTTTGTATGCTGTTAATGTAAAGCAGGCCGTATAAGTCAATGACCTTGGACATGACGGTGGCCTGATAAAGACGACTGTTGCGTTCCTGTTTCAGCTTCCCGGTTTTTTCCCTCTGCTTGGAGATCGCCTCTTTTTGCCTGTAGGTGGAGCTGCAGAGGGAGCTTGTTAAGCGGTTGATGAAGAACACTTGGGTGCCTGTATTCCAGCAGATAAAGCAACCCTTCCCAGTGATTCGCTCTTTTGCTGAACTTTCTTACCAGATTATCCAGCTTTTATGTTATTTTTTTAAAATCTTTTGTGTGGTGTTACAGAGGACAAGCCGTGTTCGAGAAACACGATTCCTGACTACCCTGAGAAGGCCATACCTCTCTTCATAGACGATGACTTCAAAACGCGTCCTAACACATGAACGAAAGTGGAGTGGGCTGAACTTCCATCTGGGCCTACAAGCTGGTGCAGATTGCTCTGTGGTTGTTGGCCAATCAGGAGTCTTTCAGGTAGCTGAATGAGTAAAGCATAAAAAGCAGCCTAGGTTGTCATATTGTTCCAAGCAGACAAACTTAACTACTTTATGAACACAGGATCAGCCTAATCAAGCCAGATACACTTATATCTAATGTAACCCAATGAATCAGTAATGTTGTGAACTGCTGACAGTGTATTACATACAATAAATTACATAACTGACACCATTTAAATCAATATGTGTTCTCTGCAGGGTGGTCAGTGGCAGGTTTCATGTGTCAAAGTGAGACTGACATGCTGAGGCCTGTTTTCAGAGGGTCATCAAATAGGGTGGGGTGGGGTCGGGATGTTCCAGTGCTGTAAATACCCGATTTTGCCGGTGCAAACTTGTATAGGGCATAATAATAACAGCAGAGAGACAGGTCATATGGCCTTCTGACAATACAAGAGATCATTAGTTTAGTGTGGGTTTTGCGTTTTACACACCTGTCCTGTGCACACAGAGCGTGTAACCACACCAGGGGCTGCATTTAGTTTGGATAGAATCTGACCCAAATATATACGAACTGCGTACACATTTCTGCTTTTGTTAGCACCAATGTTCTACTCCTGATTAACGATTGCATTGTAGGTGCTGCGTTCACAGCAGTGTGCTGCTTTGTGAACCTGAGTCTTTTCTTGAGGACAGTGCAGAGCTTTCTGTGACTGGGTAGAGGAGGGTGCAGAGCTTTCTGTGACTGGGTAGAGGAGGGTGCAGAGCTTTCTGTGACTGGGTAGAGGAGGGTGCAGAGCTTTCTGTGACTGCATAGAGGAGGGTGCAGAGCTTTCTGTGACTGGGTAGAGGAGGGTGCAGAGCTTTCTGTCACTGGGTAGAGGAGGGTGCACAGCTTTCTGTGACTGGGTAGAGGAGGGTGCAGCGCTTTCTGTGACTGGGTAGAGGAGAGTGCACAGCTTTCTGTGACTGGGTAGAGGAGGGTGCAGAGCTTTCTGTGACTGGGTAGAGGAGGGTGCAGAGCTTTCTGTGACTGGGTAGAGGAGGGTGCAGAGCTTTCTGTGACTGGGTAGAGGAGGGTGCAGAGCTTTCTGTGACTGGGTAGAGGAGGGTGCAGAGCTTTCTGTGACTGGGTAGAGGAGGGTGCAGAGCTTTCTGTGACTGGTAGAGGAGGGTGCAGAGCTTTCTGTGACTGGGTGAGGAGGGTGCAGAGCTTTCTGTGACTGGGTAGAGGAGGGTGCACAGCTTTCTGTGACTGGGTAGAGGAGGGTGCAGAGCTTTCTGTGACTGGGTAGAGGAGGGTGCAGAGCTTTCTGTGACTGGGTAGAGGAGGGTGCACAGCTTTCTGTGACTGGGTAGAGGAGGGTGCACAGCTTTCTGTGACTGGGTAGAGGAGGGTGCAGAGCTTTCTGTGACTGGGTAGAGGAGGGTGCAGAGCTTTCTGTGACTGGGTAGAGGAGGGTGTGGAGCTTTCTGTGACTGGGTAGAGGAGGGTGCAAGCTTTCTGTGACTGGGTAGAGTATAACTGGGGTCAGCTGCCGTCACGAGCTCAATGGATCACCATCCTTCACAACTCTGAACGGTTGCATGTCTTTAGTTACAAACACTTCCTTCTCCAGGGAAATCCTTTTGGGATGTTGAGCTAAAATAATTACAATAATAAAAATAACAGGCCTACATGGTGTGTGGTAAATCTGCAGTAGAACTCCAGTTCTCTTTCACTTTCTCATACAGTTAGCATTAGACATTGGCAAATCCAAACGGAAGTTTCCCTTTAATGGTGTTTATCTGTGGCTTTACATGTGGCTGCCATACGTAGCACTATATAAAATTAGTCTAATCAGTTCAGAGATTAGGCTGAGAAAGCCACCTATATATAATACTACCTGTATCGGAAATTAAAGATAACTGCTAGAGCTGGGCTAACTGTGAATGCTACTGGATGTCTAAAATGAAACAAGTTGATTCATCCAAATTTGGATTTACGAAAGTGTTGAAATACTTGGTTGATGTAGAAAATGGGAACATTGAAGAAAATCTATCTAAATGAGAAAATTTGATGCAGCTCGGTCAGCGAATCAACAAATGGCCACGCAGCCTAAAATAGGCTTATGTCATCAAGAGCTCTCCCTCACCCAAGAAAATTCCCTCATGCAGCACGGAAATGGACCTGCCTGCATTGCAGAGAGGCCAAACGGCTCTCTCTCTGAAAAGGGTGTGCAGCTTTTGGATGAATGGCTGACTCATGCCGAGGTTTCATCCTCTAATACACAGATGCTCGCAAAGCTCCATAAACAGAGATAGCTGTTTTCACCAAAAGAGCAATCACTTTTTGAAAATTACTAATGTTAAAATGGCTTGTATGTACATTTGAGGCCAACATCCACATCCACCTAGGCTAAAGACATTAAAA